>NW_027507748.1:528971405-529561916 GCF_037356315.1 Lithobates pipiens
AATGCTCATATGTGAACAGGGGCCATTTAAATGAATGAGAATTGGCTTGTTGAGCGTTTTAAAGCTACAAACTTTAAGCAGAAAATTGCTCAGGCATGAACGGGACCTAAACGTGTGTGCAATATGCAGCTTTGGGCTGGTTTTTAAAGAAATACTAAAAATAACATTGTTTAATTTACAAAATACTACCTATTCCTGTATGTGGATGATGGCACTGTGATTATTTTAATAAATAAAATAAAAATAAAAAGTACCTTTTTCCTAATCGATAATCTATATACAGCTGTCACATGACCGAGATTTTTCACAGCCTGTCTGCAGGGAAACATAAGCAGGAGGAGCTTCTAGTCCTCCGCTGCTGGTCACTTTGACCAGAATACACTTTGACCTAAATGTATGAAGAACAATTATTTAAGTGAAACATTTTATTACAGGAACATACAAAAACCCATTGTTTTTCAAAATTTTCAGTATTTTTTAATTTATTTAGTAAAAAGTAAAAAAACCCATTGGCTATTAAGGTGTTACAAAACCCACACCAGTAAAATCAGTCTGTATATGCAGTAAAGCATGCGTGATATACTCACTGTGGAACCTAAGGGGTTAATCTTTTGCATTGTGTAAAAAGGCTGTTTTATCCTGTATTCTGATACTCCCCTTCTTCCACTGTCCCCACACCATTTCCTCATAGTACAGAGCATTGGGGGCACTCTGCACATGCTCAGTTTGGTGTGTATTGCTAGAGAGTTTTTTTTTTTTCTTGGGAGTGTGCATGTGCAGGGCTAATCAGCACTGTTCAGACAGAATGTCAGTGGTCCTGGAGCCTCAGAGGACAGTCAGAGTAGAATACAAAAGTCCTCTTACAAGCTTTAACCAGACACTGATAGAAGTCATAAGACTGGTATATACTGCTGACGAGCAAAGGTATTTAGCAATTTATATTTACTAAAATAATTGCATTTCCCTATTTTGTATACTGTGGGAGACCAGCTATAGTGAATGCAGGGTCCTGGGTTCAGTAACACTTTAAAGCGGGAGTCCACCGGGACTCCGCGTTTTTTTTTTTTTTTAAAAGCCAGCAGCTACAAATACTGCAGCTGCTGACTTTTAAAATAGTGACACTTACCTGTCCAGCGCGCCCGCGATGTCGGCACCCGAAGCCGATCTCTAGGTCGCCTGTCGGGTCCTGCCACCGCCATCTTGGTTATGGGAATCAGGAAATGGAGCCTTTCGGCTTCATTTCCTGGTTCCCTACTGCGCATGCGCGAATCGCGCTGCGCAATAAGGACGCTCCCCGCTGCCTCTGGGATCTGTGTGTTTCCCAGCAGGCAGCGGGGCACTTGCGGGAAGGGGCGGGCACTTGCAGAAAGGGGCGTAAGTTACGCCCCTTTCCGCAGAGAGCTATCCCGGAAGTGGGTGCAGTTACCTGGATTATCCAGGTAACTGCACCCCCCTCCCCCCTGAAAGGTGCCGATTGTGGCACCGGAGGGGGGGAGGGTTCCGATGAGCGGAAGGTCCACTTTAGGGTGGACCTCCGCTTTAAATACCACCAAAAGAAATCTCTAGTTGTGTGAACAAAATGAAAAATATTTAGTTTGGGTACAGTGTCGCATGACCAGGCAATTGTCATTCAAAGTGTGACAAGACTGAAAGCCGAAAATTGGCCTGGGCAGGAAGGGTGTTTAAGTGCCCAGTATTGAGGTGGTTAAGCAGCTTTTGTCCTGCCCACAGTTCTGGTGAGGAGAAAAACAAATGCCCACTGTGCGCCTATTATGTAATAATAAATGAAAAGAAACCCGCTATGAGAAAAATATATGAGCTGCAATTGTTTATCTCCCCTGAAAAAATGTATGTATAGTTTTAGATATAGTAGGGATGGTTAATGTCCTCTCCCAGAGATGCAATGGAAAGTGAGAGGTCATTTCTGAAAGGGAGTTCCCTACTTGGATAGATGTCACCAAAACAGCTGTCCCCATTGGGAGATCTACTTGTGTCTCTTGTTCTGGTGATACCTGTAACATTTTAGATTTTTCTGTTTCAATAGTATTTATTGGGTTTACAACAATGTACAGGTAATAAAACATAGAAACAGAGATAGTACAAACTTTCTTTTTTATGCTTAAAATACATCGTGTATAGGATTCAACATACCAATACAAATTATTAGTCTGTTTCATCATTCAGCATATGCATTAGAAATAATGGTCCCAGCGAAATCTCATCCCACAACAAATTCTGGATTTTTCTAGCATTGTCTCAGCAATAATGATCACCAGCACAAATAGAAAATTCCAGTCAACACCTAGCAAAGAAACAGAAGAAGTGGGGTTCTAACCCTTCCTAATCTGTTTACAACTTTTTTTTTTTCTTTTTGCTGACTTGTCTTTGCATGTCTGCTTCGGCTGTGTATTGTAGGAGCATTCAATACACATACAGCCAGGCAACATTTTTAAGAGACCACCAATGGTAGCCCACATCTCTCACAGGACAGGTATATGCATCTATTTCCTGAACTGGAGTGCTGACTCAGGGATGACTCAGTCATGTAAATCCTGCTGTCTACACAGTTTTTGGACATATTTACAAATGTGACACAGATCAACCCCTCCCACAGCTTTTTAACAAGTGACTTGCTACAAAGTTCCAATGTTACAGCATGATTACTAGGGAACGGGAAGCAGCAGAATAACTTCCTCCTGACTTGTAAAACAACTGAAAGGACAACTTTAAATAGTCCATTTGGCCAAGCATGATGTGTTCTGGCCTCTGCCTTCTCCTGTCAGAAGTCAGGGAGGATAGACAAAGTAGGACATAAGGGATAAGGAAGACAGAAAGAGGAAAGCAGTGGATAGGGAGGACAGGAGGGGGGAGGACAGGGGTAAGGAAGACAGGAGTGGGGGGGGGGGGGGTAGGGGAGGAAAGGGAAAAGGAGAACAGGGATAGGGAGGACAGAGGTAGGGAGGACAGAGATTGGGAGGACAGGAATGGAGAGGACAGATATAGGAAGGCCAGGATAGGGAGAACAGGAATGGGGAGGACACCGGTAGGAAGGAGAGGGATAGGGAAGACAGAGATAGAAAAGCCACGAACAAGGAAGATGAGTAGGGAGGGCAAGGGCAAGCAGGACAGGGGTAGGGAAAACAGAGAAAAGGAGATCAGGTATAGGAAAGATGGGAGTAAGAAAGACAGGAGATAAGTGGAAGGGAGAACAGGGAAAAGGATAGGACCCTGTTCTCCCTTCCACTTATCTCCTGTCTTTCTTACTCCCATCTTTCCTATACCTGATCTCCTTTTCTCTGTTTTCCCTACCCCTGTCCTGCTTGCCTTTGCCCTCCCTACTCATCTTCCTTGTTCGTGGCTTTTCTATCTCTGTCTTCCCTATCCCTCTCCTTCCTACCTGTGCCCTGTGTAGGGAGGATGGAGATAAGGATAGGAATAGGGAGGACGGGGATAAGGATGGGACTAGGGAGGATGGTGATAAGGATGGAAATAGGGAGGACAGGGATAAGGACAGAAGTAGGGAGGATGGGTGTAGGGAGGATGGGTATAAGGATAGGAATAGGGAGGACAGGAATAGGGAGGACAGGGATAAGGATGGGAGTAGGAAGGACAGAGGTAAGGATGGGAGTAGGGTGGACGGGGATAAGGACAGGAGTAGGCAGGACGGGGAAAAACACAGGAGTAGCGGGAAAGAGGGGAAGATCAGGTGTAGGGGGGACGGGGATAAATAGGGTGGATGGAGATAGGAATAGGGAGGACAGGGATAGGCTTAGGGAGGATTGTGATATAGATAGGAGTAGGGAGGACAAGGATATGGATAGGAGTAGGGAGGACGGGGATATGGATAGGAGTAGGGAGGACGGGGATATGGATAGGAGTAGGGAGGACGGGGATATGGATAGGAGTAGGGAGGACGGGGATATGGATAGGAGTAGGGAGGACGGGGATATGGATAGGAGTAGGGAGGACGGGATATGGATAGGAGTAGGGAGGACGGGGATATGGATAGGAGTAGGGAGGACGGGGATATGGATAGGAGTAGGCAGGACGGGGAAAAACACAGGAGTAGCGGGAAAGAGGGGAAGATCAGGTGTAGGGGGGACGGGGGTAAGGGTGGGAGTAGGTGAGAGGGGGGTAAGGACAAGAGTAGGGGGGACGGGGATAAAGAGGACAGGAATAGTGACAACAGGAATCAGGAAAGCAGTAGGGAGTACAGGGGTAAGGACAGGAGTAGGGAGGACAGAGAAGGATAGGAGTAGGGATGACAGGGATAAGGATAGGAGTAGGGAGTACAGGGATATGAATAGGGAGGAAGGGGGATACGGATATAAGTAGGGAGGACGGGAATATGAATAGGGAGGACAGGGATACGGATAGGAGGGAGGACAGGGATAGGAAAAAGGGAGAAAGGGGATACAAATAGGAGTAGGGAGGACGGGGATATGGATACGAGTAGGGAGGACAGGGATATGGATACGAGTAGGGAGAATGGGCATATGGATATGAGTAGGGAGGAGTAGCGCCTAGAGGCGATTCAGTTCGCATTGTGCGCTATACAAGTATTTCATTCATTCATTCATTCAGGGATATGGATATGAGTAGGGAGGACGGGGATATGGATATGAGTAGGGAGGACGGGGATATGGATATGAGTAGGGAGGATATGGATATGAGTAGGGAGGACGAGGATATGGATATGAGTAGGGGGGATGAGGATATGGATAGAAGTAAGGAGGATGGGAATATTGATAGAAGTAGTGAGTGGGGATAGGAATAGGGAGGACGGGGATAAATAGGGAGGATGGAGATAGGAATAGGGAGGACAGGGTTAGGCTTAGGGAGGATGGTGATATAGATAGGAGTAGGGAGGATGGGGATATGGATAGGAGTAGGGAGGATGGGGATATGGATAGGAGTAGGGAGGACGGGGATATGGATAGGAGTAGGGAGGACAGGGATATGGATAGGTGTAGGGAGGACGGGGATATGGATAGGAGTAGGGAGGACGAGGATAAGGATAAAAGTAGGGAGGACGGGGATAAGGATAGGGAAGACGGAGATAGAAGTAGGGAGGACAAGGATAGGAATAGGAAGGGACAAGGATGTAGATAGAAGTAGGGAGGACGGGTATATAGATAGGAGTAGGAAAGATGGAGCTAAAGATAGGAGTAGAGTGGACGGGGATAGGAATAGGGAGGATGGGGATGGGGGTAGGAATAGGGAGGAAAGGGATAGGAGTATGGAGGATGGGGATATGGCTAGGAGTAGGGAAGACAGGGATAAGGATAGGAGTAGGGAGGACAGGGATAAGGATAGGAGTAGGGAGGACGGAGATAGGAATAGGGAGGATGGGGATACGGATAGGAGTAAGGAAGACAGGTATGAGAGTAGGGAGGACGGGGGATATGGATAGAAGTAGGGAGGACGGGGATGTGGATAGGAGTAGGGAGGACAGGGTTGTGGATAGGAGTAGGAGGACAGGGTTGTGGATAGGAGTAGGGAGGACAGGGTTGTGGATAGGAGTAGGGAGGACAGGGTTGTGGATAGGAGTAGGGAGGACAGGGTTGTGGATAGGAGTAGGGAGGACGGGGTTGTGGATAGGAGTAGGGAGGACGGGGTTGTGGATAGGAGTAGGGAGGACGGGGTTGTGGATAGGAGTAGGGAGGACGGGGTTGTGGGATAGGAGTAGGGAGGACGGGGTTGTGGATAGGAGTAGGGAGGACGGGGTTGTGGATAGGAGTAGGGAGGAAGGGGTTGTGGATAGGAGTAGGGAGGACGGGGTTGTGGATAGGAGTAGGGAGGACGGGGTTGTGGATAGGAGTAGGGAGGACGGGGTTGTGGATAGGAGTAGGGAGGACGGGGTTGTGGATAGGAGTAGGGAGGACGGGGTTGTGGATAGGAGTAGGGAGGACGGGGTTGTGGATAGGAGTAGGGAGGACGGGGTTGTGGATAGGAGTAGGGAGGACGGGGTTGTGGATAGGAGTAGGGAGGACGGGGTTGTGGATAGGAGTAGGGAGGACGGGGTTGTGGATAGGAGTAGGGAGGACGGGGTTGTGGATAGGAGTAGGGAGGACGGGGTTGTGGATAGGAGTAGGGAGGACGGGGTTGTGGATAGGAGTAGGGAGGACGGGGTTGTGGGATAGGAGTAGGGAGGACGGGGTTGTGGATAGGAGTAGGGAGGACGGGGTTGTGGATAGGAGTAGGGAGGACGGGGTTGTGGATAGGAGTATGGAGGACGGGGTGTGGATAGGAGTAGGGAGGACGGGGTTGTGGATAGGAGTAGGGAGGACGGGGTTGTGGATAGGAGTAGGGAGGACGGGGTTGTGGATAGGAGTAGGGAGGACGGGGTTGTGGATAGGAGTAGGGAGGACGGGGTTGTGGATAGGAGTAGGGAGGACGGGGTTGTGGATAGGAGTAGGGAGGACGGGGTTGTGGATAGGAGTAGGGAGGACGGGGTTGTGGATAGGAGTAGGGAGGACGGGGATGTGGATAGGAGTAGGGAGGACGGGGATGTGGATAGGAGTAGGGAGGACGGGGATGTGGATAGGAGTAGGGAGGACGGGGATGTGGATAGGAGTAGGGAGGACGGGGATGTGGATAGGAGTAGGGAGGACGGGGATGTGGATAGGAGTAGGGAGGACGGGATGTGGATAGGAGTAGGGAGGACGGGGGATGTGGATAGGAGTAGGGAGGACGGGGATGTGGATAGGAGTAGGGAGGACGGGGATGTGGATAGGAGTAGGGAGGACGGGGATGTGGATAGGAGTAGGGAGGACGGGGGATGTGGATAGGAGTAGGGAGGACGGGGTTGTGGATAGGAGTAGGGAGGACGGGGTTGTGGATAGGAGTAGGGAGGACGGGGTTGTGGATAGGAGTAGGGAGGACGGGGTTGTGGATAGGAGTAGGGAGGACGGGGTTGTGGATAGGAGTAGGGAGGACGGGGTTGTGGATAGGAGTAGGGAGGACGGGGTTGTGGATAGGAGTAGGGAGGACGGGGTTGTGGATAGGAGTAGGGAGGACGGGGTTGTGGATAGGAGTAGGGAGGACGGGGTTGTGGATAGGAGTAGGGAGGACGGGGATGTGGATAGGAGTAGGGAGGACGGGGATGTGGATAGGAGTAGGGAGGACGGGGATGTGGATAGGAGTAGGGAGGACGGGGATGTGGATAGGAGTAGGGAGGACGGGGATGTGGATAGGAGTAGGGAGGACGGGGATGTGAATAGGAGTAGGGAGGACAGGGATAAGGATAGGAGTATAGTGGACAGGGATTAGGATAGGGAGGATGGAGATATGGATAGGAGTATAGAGGACAGGGATGTGGATAGGAGTATAGAGGACAGGGATGTGGATGGGAGTATAGAGGACAGGATGTGGATGGGAGTATAGAGGACAGGGATGTGGATGGGAGTATAGAGGACAGGGATGTGGATGGGAGTATAGAGGACAGGGATGTGGAGGGAGTATAGAGGACAGGGATGTGGATGGGAGTATAGAGGACAGGGATGTGGATGGAGTATAGAGGACAGGGATGTGGATGGGAGTATAGAGGACAGGGATGTGGATGGGAGTATAGAGGACAGGGATGTGGATGGGAGTATAGAGGACAGGGATGTGGATGGGAGTATAGAGGACAGGGATGTGGATGGGAGTATAGAGGACAGGGATAAGGAGAGGAGTATTAAGGAGGGGAATGTTGTGGACAGGGCAGAGATGAGTAATGAAGTTGTCAGACTGAGGAGGGAATGTTGAGCCTGGACGATGAGTAGAGGGGTGGAGTGTGAGAAGGAGAAGGAGGAGGGAAGAGGAGAGGAGGACAGGCGGTAGCGGCTGAGGAGAAGATGGGGAGTTCCAGCTTTACTGTTGAGGTGGAAGGAAGGTGAGCGGGAAGCGGCGGGAAGATCGGCTCTGTCACCTCACTTCTCCCGGGAGCCGTCCTCCGGTGTGGACGGCGATTGTTCGGAGACTTCCAGAGGGAGGATGGAGCATGCCTACCCCTCGCTACCCCTCGTACAGCGGCCGGAGCCCCGTGTGGGATGAAGTGGTGGGTATTCCGTTGAGCGGAGGGGAGCTGTGGACGGTGACATGCCGTCACTCCTCGTACTGAAGTCTTGTAGGATAGAAGTGCTCGGTGTGTGTGGGACGTACAGGGCGGCTTTTCCTGACAGGATACAAGACTTCCTCTGTGTATGTACTGAGCCCGGACAGGTCAGAGGAGAGACCCCCCACCACTCCTCACACCCTCTGTCACTATATGACGGCTCCCTCTTCCAGGCCACAGCAGTTTAGATGTTCTGTTTGTATGGAATGGATGTAGTCCGGGTGTGTGAGGGTGCCGGGCCATGGAAGAACACCGTGCAATATGTGGGTGGGGGTACCTGGTGAAGAAGTCTAGATATGTGTGTGTGTGGGGGTTCCTAGTGAAGAAGTCTATATATGTGTTGGGGGGTTCCTGGTGAAGAAGTCTATATATGTGTAGGGGGGTTCCTGGTGAAGAAGTCTATATATGTGTAGGGGGGTTCCTGGTGAAGAAGTCTATATATGTGTAGGGGGGCTCCTGGTGAAGAAGTCTATATATGTGTAGGGGGGCTCCTGGTGAAGAAGTCTATATATGTGTAGGGGGGCTCCTGGGTGAAGAAGTCTATATATGTGTAGGGGGGCGGGGGGGTTCCTGGTGAAGAAGTCTATATATGTGTAGGGGGGCGGGGGGGTTCCTGGTGAAGAAGTCTATATATGTGTAGGGGGGCGGGGGGGTTCCTGGTGAAGAAGTCTATATATGTGTAGGGGGGCGGGGGGGTTCCTGGTGAAGAAGTCTATATATGTGTAGGGGGGTTCCTGGTGAAGAAGTCTATATATGTGTAGGGGGGCTCCTGGTGAAGAAGTCTATATATGTGTAGGGGGGCTCCTGGTGAAGAAGTCTATATATGTGTAGGGGGGCTCCTGGTGAAGAAGTCTATATATGTGTAGGGGGCGGGGGGTTCCTGGTGAAGAAGTCTATATATGTGTAGGGGGGCGGGGGGTTCCTGGTTCAGAAGTCTATATATGTGTAGGGGGGCGGGGGTTCCTGGTTCAGAAGTCTATATATGTGTAGGGGGGCGGGGGGGTTCCTGGTGAAGAAGTCTATATATGTGTAGGGGGGCGGGGGGTTCCTGGTGAAGAAGTCTATATATGTGTAGGGGGGCGGGGGGGTTCCTGGTGAAGAAGTCTATATATGTGCAGGGGGGCGGGGGGGTTCCTGGTGAAGAAGTCTATATATGTGTAGGGGGGCTCCTGGTGAAGAAGTCTATATATGTGTAGGGGGGCGGGGGTTCCTGGTGAAGAAGTCTATATATGTGTAGGGGGGCGGGGGTTCCTGGTGAAGAAGTCTATATATGTGTAAGGGGGCGGGGGTTCCTGGTGAAGAAGTCTATATATGTGTAGGGGGCGGGGGGGTTCCTGGTGAAGAAGTCTATATATGTGTAAGGGGGCGGGGGGTTCCTGGTGAGAAGTCTATATATGTGTAAGGGGGCGGAGGGGTTCCTGGTGAAGAAGTCTATATATGTGTAAGGGGGCGGGGGTGGATAGCTGGTGAAGAAGTCTGTCTGGGGCTTAGAAGTAAAGACCCCTTCACACTACAACCCACAGAAAAACACACCTGCACTCAGTTAGGCGTCTTTGTACAGTTATGTATTTTTAGCGCGTTTTCATCCATTAAAAAAAAAAACATGTTTCATGCCACCTAATTGTGGGTATGAGGTGGGTTTGTGCGCCATTACACGCATTTCTGTGTTGCAGTGTGATGTCATGCAAACATGTCCCATAAAACTGCACAGCAATGGGACGCGTAGAAGTAACACAGCGATCTGATTTGAATACAATTGTGTTCTGTGGTCATTGCACTTACCTTTTTGTGTATGCAGGAGGAAAAAGGCAGGTGGCTGAATCTAGTGTGAGTTGGGGAGGGGGGGGGGGGGGGTGATGGCAAACAGTATCTGAAATCGGCGTGATGAGGGAAGAAATAAGTATTGGGGGGGTGGATGGTTTAGAGGGGGTAAGTCTTGCAAGGAGGGTGTCGAGGAGAAGTCTTGCAGGGAAGGCTGGGTGTGTAGGATAAGTCTTGGAAGGGTGTAAAGGGTAATTCTCGGGTGGAAGGCTTGGAGGTCTTATAGGTGAAGGATATAAAGGATAAGTCTTGGGGGGGGGGGGATGGGGGGATACATTTTATTTTGGGGGGCATAGGGATAGGGGTGAGCTAAGTGTTTAGAAGGGGAGCTGTGATTGTTTTAACACAGCACATATGGGGGGAGGAACCACTTAAATCCAAGGAAATATTCCAAGCCTACTTACTGACCAAGCTACGGACAACCAAATCAACTTAACAGTATGCCTTAAAAACTGGGGTTTAGTCTGCACACATTTGCAAATACACGCGTAAGCTACAGGCCACATCTAGGCACCCTGCTATCTGTAGTTCCTATCACTGACTGTCTGACTACACAGTGGAAGCACATGCATTCTGATGAGTGGGGGTGCAGCAAGATATGCGGGAGGGGGGCAACTTAGCCAATGGACATGTACATAAAGCCATGAAGAATGTAGGTCTACGAATAACTTCTGTATAACTTTCTATAGACAAATCTGTCCTGATCTGTAAATGTTCCCTGTTTACTAATTAATCTCGGCTTCTGACAATGAGAGCTTCTAATAGGAAAATAAGGGGCTCTGAAGGGACATTCTCAGTGATTTCTCTCTGCCCAGCCTGCTCTGATGCCTGTGAGTCAGCTTGTTGTGTCTGAGCACCCACCTAGCTCTCCATCACTGACAACCCACATCTAAATAATTGGCTTACATTTTCCACATACATGGTTTCTTTTGTCATAGAGAGTGATTTATTAAGATGCTTTTTCATTGGAAAAAAAAAATCTAGCTATCACTGGCCACTACAGGGTGGCAACACTCAGTGTGTGTCTGCATACGTTACATGAAGCGAAGGTCTGTTACATGGAAATACTATGCTATATAGCAGTGTTGGTTCTTAGCCATTTATAAATGGTATCTTGTATTTATTAAGGAGTGCTTGGAAGTTTAATTTATAAGGCTTCTTCCTTTTCTAAAAATGCTAATTCCTTATTCTGGCACTGTGGAGAAATAGAGATGACAGCTCTTTTTAAGTGTATCGCTAGGCAAAACCTATTTTTAGTTTTGGATAGAGCGGGGAAGGACTAGACACACTTGTCCTGTTTTTTTTTTCTGTCTGTGTCCCCAATTTGCAGATTCTATTTGTACTGGTGACCAATGTCACTAGAAATTGAATGGATTGTATAGATGTGTCCTCATTTTACATAGTCTTGTTAAGTATAAATGAGATTGTACAGGGATTGAACAATCAGATACTAGTGTTGTACGGCAACCGTTAGAGTTGTCCCTAGAACAATGGGTGAGGGGACATGTTCTAATGGGATTCCTGTTATGGAGATAAATGTTTAAGAGGGGTGTCTCTGGGACAGGAAGAGAGCCCTTGTTCACACTGAAGGTGCGTTTGAAATCGTGCGAGGTTCATGCACAGATGTCTATTGAAATTGCTCCTGAAGTCGCCACAAGTAGCGCAGGAACTACTTTTGCAAATCGGACGGCGCCGTTGCCAGCAATAGGCTCTAATTTGACATATCAGATTGGCCTGATGTGAATGGGGGCGGAAGGGAAAATTCCTTAATGGTTCACAGACTGAAAATAACCTGGCAGGGGTTTTATTCCTTTCATGTTGTATCCCCCCCCCCCCCCCCCCCCCAATACTTGGCTATACAAACACTTTAAAGGGATTGTAAAGTGAATTTTTTTTTTTTTTTTTTTTTTAAATAACAAACATGTTATACTTACCTCCACTGTGCAGCTAGTTTTGCACAGAGTGGCCCCGAACCTGCTCTTCTGGGGTCCCTCTGCGGCTGTCTCTGCTTCCTCCCACAGGTGCTTCTCACATTCATGCGAGCTCCCTCGCATGGTGAGGAGCATCAGCGGGCACGCTCCCGTGATACAGCCGGCGGCTATAGCCGCTCGCTGTATCACACGGCCCTGCCCACCGGCGCTCCGCGTCAGTGGATGTGATTGACAGCAGCGCGAGCCAATGGCTGCGCTGCTTTCCATCCATCCATCCATCCACTCCAGCCAATCAGTGGCTAGGCTGAATGGTGGAAAGGACGTCGGGGGACGAGCGCGGGACTTTCAAGGGGTGAGGTAAGTAAAACGGGGGCTGGGGGCGCAGGCACTATCAGATGTTAGAATGCATTAAGGTGTAAAAACATTTACCTTTACAACCCCTGTAAGTGTGAGTTTCTGATAGCTGAGAATTTTATGGGGATAGGCCCTTAATAATCTGTCTATTATTCCATGCATATTTGTGGTGTAAAATGCTAGGTTTGGGTTATTTGATTATGCTTGATCTGTAAAAAAGAATTGGGGAAAAAAAAAAAAATCTAACTCATCTGGGAATGTGTGTGGTGTTTTTTTTGTTATTTTGTTTAATTTTTTTTTTTTTGTGCATTTGCTTCCCTGCTATTACTGAATGGCCTTTTGTTAACGTTTAGAGCTCATTTACTACTTTGCCGTGCATTAATGCAGTTGCAATAAGGCAGCTTGTTGAAATGAATGGTCTACCATGCTTTAACATGCTGATATTCAGATATGACCTTATTTTTAATAATACAACACAGTTGCCGCCACACAGGTGCATTTGCCTTAGCTGGTTTTGGAGCTATTCAAAATTAATTACAATGCAGTGCAGAAACCCGTTATGTGCATGTTTCCAAAACATGATAGTGCAAATGGGACCTTTATAGACCGGCTATACACTTAGTCAGTTTTTTTAACAATAACTGCTTTTGACCACATAAAAAAAAACAAATGGCTAAGGGTAATTGAGCGACACGCTCTTGTCTTGACCCATTTAGTAATTTTTGTGATTGGATGAATGTTTATATAACAAAGTGTATAAGGGCTCATTTTACTGGCACTTTAGTCAGGCAGGCAATGTGACTAAGACCCCATACATACTATTAGATTTTCTACAGATTTTTGTCTTCAGATTTACAAAAACCATGTAGTGCAAAGGCCTGCCTGAATGCATACACATTGAAACTCCTAAGGTTTGACCTCATATTATATGGTTTTGGTAAATCGGAAGGAAAAAAAATCTACAAAAAATTGTATAGTGTGTATCCATCTTAAGGCTAGGGATACACGCGCTATGTAATCCCTTCTACTGAGAGACATAATCATTTCATTCAAATCAAAGTGAAATTAATGTGCTGCTGATGAGATAAGTGGTTAAATCTCTCAGTATGGCTAGATAAAGGGGAAACCTGCACTGAAGAAGTATGTAGGCTGCTACTGCCGACCTTTCTGAAAATGATAATTTCCTGTCTGCCTTGCTGATCGGATGACTTGTATTTGTTTCAAATATGTAGATTGGGACTTGACCCTTTTAACCTTTGTGATGGGTATGCTGGTTCTAGGTCATTGTCTCAAGCTAGAGTCGGCCAGATAACTAGCATTTGCATAGAGCGGTGTGTAATAGAAGTGCCTGTTTCCTTTAAAATCTCCCATTATAGCTCGAGTCTTAATATCATCCATGATTAATTAAGGAATCCTGTGATCAGCTGATGAGTGCCAAGACAACGAGCGCCTATGGTGCAAGTGAAATATTTACCCACACACAATTGTGGCATTGTAATTCTATAGCTTGCATCATAGCAGTTTATTGTTTTAGCAGTTAGACTTTTCTGTGTGATTCTACAATTGCTTACAAATTATTTTTAGTTTTACCGTCCATTCCAATGTGCCCTTTTATTGAGTTTGGCTATCTTATCTATCTTTCCCTGTCTAAGTTTGACCACCACACATTAGAACTCAGTGGCTGTTATTATTTTAGTAGCAATATATACATTAACCACTTTCAAACTGTACCATTTTTCTGGCTTAAGACCAGACCACTTTTTGCGATTCGGCACTGCGTCACTTTAACTGACAATTGCGCGGTCGTGCGACGTGGCTCCTAAACAAAATTGACGTGCTTTTTTTTTATTTTTTGTGCTATAAACAAAAATAGAGCGACAATTTTGAAAAAACGCATTATTTTTTTACCTTTTGTTATAATAAATATACCCCAAAAAAAAAAAAAAAAAAAAAAAAATATATATATATATATATAACATTTTTCTTTTCTCAGTTTAGGCCGATACGTATTCTTCTACATATTTTTGGTAAAAAAAATCGCAATAAGTGATTGGTTTGCGCAAAAGTTATAGCGTTTACAAAATAGGGGATAGTTTATGGCATTTTTATTAATATTATTTTTTACTAGTAACGGCGGCGATCAGCGTTTTTTTTATTTTGACTGCGACATTTATGGCGGACACATCGGACGTTTTTGGGACCATTGTCATTTATACAGCAATCAATGCTATACAAATGAATTGATTCCTGTGTAAATGACACTGGCAGTGAAGGGGTTAACCAGGGGGTGGCAGTGCAGGGGTTAAGTGTTCCTAGGGGCGTGTTACTAACTGGGGGGGCTGGGCTTTGTGTTAGTGAACACTGATCTCTGCTCCAATCACATGGAGCAGAGATCAGCGTCACTTGTTGCTAGGCAGAACGGGGAGATGCTGTTTACAATGGCATCTCTCCGTTCAGCTGCCCCGTGAGACGATCGCAGGTATCCCCACGGCGATCGAGTCCGCGGGACCCGCGTCCGGACTCATGTGGGTCCTGACCGTCACGCGAGTGAGCCGCTGCCGGCGGCACGCACGTGATGGCAGGGCGGCATATTAAAATGGACGTACCTGTACGCCAATATGCCTGCCCGTGCCATTCTGCTGACGTACATCGGCGTGGTTAAAAGCCTTAAAAGCAGGGCGACCCCTGCTCTGTCTTGTCAGATGATGCTGACCAGGACAGTGAGGATGATTCCCTGTCTGGGTCCGTGCGCGACAAAGCGCTTGTTGGCACACTTATCACAGCTGTGCATGATACCCTGAAGATTCGGGAGCCAGCAGATCCCTCTGCTGAAGTAGCGGCCCCCTTTGGGTCCGGCAAGCCAGCACGTTCACCTAAGGTGTTCCCTTATCTGACTTATTTTGAAAAGTTAATTTACAAGGAATGGGGTCACCCACAACGGACCTTTTTGGTCCCCAAATCCATGGCGGTGCATTACCCCTTTGAGGAAAGCCTTCTCAAGAAGTGGTCGGCTCCTCTGGTCGTGGTCGTCCCCCCTCCAGTATCCAGGTTAAATAAAGTAACTACAATCCCGGTAGAGGATACTTCTGCATTTAAGGATCCCACGGACAGGAAGGCCGAGGCAGTGGCTCGTTCCTAATTTACGGTTGTGGGGTCAGCCGTGTGACCAGTACTGGCATCCGCACTTGTGTTGCAGACACTGAATGGGCAAAACTTTTGTACCGTGAATTGGGAGAGCAACAGGCTTCTCCTGTCTGTGTGGAACTAGCAGACCAACTAGTGCAAGGCCTTAAGTACGTTTGTGACGTGGCCCTGGATACTCTCCCTCTGTTTTCCAGGGCTTCAGTGTCAGTGGTGCTGAGGTGCCTGATTTGGTTAAAATGCTGGTTTGCTGAGGCATCTAAGAAAGCCCTGACAGATCTTCCCTTCCCTGGCAACTGACTTTTCGGAGCCTCGTTAGATGACATTATTAAAAATGCCACCGGTGGTAAGAGTACCCTACTCCCATAGGCCAGGAAGGCTAAGGAGCCACGCTGTAGGCAAGGGCCCTCTTTTTCCGCTAACGTCCCCAGCTCGACAGGATGACCACAGAAGGACAAAAATGTCCCTGGAACTGCAAGCCTGCTAACAAAAGTGCTATCGCATGAAGGTTTGCCCCCACCCATGTCTCAGGTGGGGGGTCGCCTTCGGGAGTTTGCAGCCCGGTGGTCCTCTCGACTATCCGACCAATGGGTCTGCGATCTGATCTCCTCAGGCTACAAGATAGTTTCTCTCTTGGCTGCCAAACAGATTCTTCCCTTCCAGCATACCCATATCCCCGGTTTGCTGGGAGGCCCTCTTGGGGGCAGTAAGGGACCTGTTGAGTCGCAGGGTGCTTTACCGGTTCCGGAATTGGAACGTTTCCAGGGATTCTACTCAAATCTGTTTGTAGTTCCCAAGAAGGAAGGGGTACGTCCAATCTTGGACCTAAAAGCCCTCAATCACTTTGTGAAAGTGCAGAGGTTCAGAATGGAATCAGTTCGCTCAGTAGTCACTGCACTCCATCAAGGGGACTCCCTGGCGTCCTTAGACATCTAGGATGTGTAACTGCACATACCCATAAGCCTTCGGCATCAAAAGTTTCTGTGATTTGCAGTTCGGGAAGCCTACTACCAGTTTGTGGCTCTTCCTTTTGGTCTGGCATTAGCCCCCCCGAGTCTTTACCAAGGTATTGGCTCCAGTTTTGACATTGCTACGGCAACGTGGGATCGCAATCGTAGGATACCTAGACGATCTCCTCCTGAGGGCATATTCCGCCTCAGAATTGGAGGAGGATGTGGCGATCACCATGCAGACCCTGCCAGAATTTGGGTGGCTGCTGAACCTAAAGAAGTCGATGATTGTACTGACCCAGCGTCTGGAGTACTTGGGCTTGCTGCTGGACTCCAGGGAAGGGAGCGTTTATCTCCCTTCAGACAAACTGCAGACTCTCAGATCCGCAGTAAAACTGCTGATGAACCACAAGTGGTCATCGCTCCGCTTCTGCATGAGTCCTGGGACTCGTAGTGGCCTCCTTCGAGGCAGTACCATATGCCCAGTTCTGCACGAGAGTCCTTCAGAAGGAGATTTTGACGAAATGGGACAAATCTTAGTTGTCCCTGGATCGACAGATCCAGGTGAGCCAGTCAGTCAGAGATTCACTTGTCTGGTGGCTGAGGTCCACGGTGATTCAGTCCGGGAAGTCGTTCCTACCTCTGAAGTGGACAGTCCGGTCAGGATCCAGTCAGACAACGCCACGGCTGTGGTATACGTCAATCACCAAGGAGGAACAAGAAGCTCAGCAGCCGCACAGGAGGTCACTCACATTCTTCGGTGGGCAGAGTGACACGTATCGGCCCTGTCGGCCGCTTACATCCCGGGAGTGGAGAACTGGCAGGCGGACTATCTGAGTGGCCAGATGCTGGACCCAGGAGAATAGGCATTGCATCCGGAGGTGTTCAGGCTACTGTGCCTGAGATGGGGCACACCAGACTTGGATCTTCTAGCCTCCCGTCTCAAATGGAAGGTACCGAGATTCATGTCCAGGACAAGAGATCCATGGGCAGATGTGTCAGACGAGCTGGTGGCTATGTGGGATCAGTACCAGCTGATCTATGCCTTTCCTCCACTGAAACTGTTACCACATCTGCTCCGCAGAGTGAAAGTTGAGGGGATCCCAGTGATCCTGGTCACCCCAGATTGGCCTCAGCGACCTTGGTACGCAGACCTAGTATGCCTGGTCGCAGACGCCCCATGGCGACTGCTGTTAGGAGAAGACCTTCTGGCTCAAGGTCCGATTCTCCACCCTGCTTTACCATCGCTGGCTTTAATGGCATGGCTATTGAGAGCCAGGTGTTGAGGGCACGGAAATCTTCCTCTAGCAAGATATATCATCGTATCTGGAAGGCTTACATTTCCATGTGTGAGGAGAAATTATGGCATCCGTGCTCCTTTTCTATATACAGGATCCTGCTGTTTCTTCAGCAAGGAGTAGACCAGAAATTGGCATTAAGCATCATTAATGTGCAAATATCAGCCTTGGCTGTCTTCTTTTAGTGACCCCTGGCATCTCACTCCTTAGTGAGTACCTTTGTTCAGGGGGTGCGACATATAGTCCCTCCAGTCCGTCCACAATTACCCCCATGGGATCTGAACCTGGTGTTAGCAACGCTTCAAAAACCGCCGTTTGAAAATCTCAGGGAAATTCCCCTATTGATTCTTTTCCAGAAAGTGGTCTTTCTAGTGGCCATCACATCGGCCAGGAGGGTTTCAGAACTGGCGGCCTTGTCTTGCAAGTCGCCTTATCTGGTTATCCACAAGGATAAGGTGATGTTGCATCCGCAACCATCTTTTCTGCCAAAAGTGGTCTCGGCTTTTCATATCAATGAGGACATTGTATTACCATCTCTGTGTCCTAAGCCGAAACGCCCTAAGGAAGTGGCCCTTCACGCTCTGGACGTGGTTCGGGCTCTTAAGGTGTATTTGTCTGCCACTGCTCCCTTTTCGGAAGTCAGACTGTTCGTTTCGGTGGCTGGTCCAAAGAAAGGCATGGTTGTCTCGTTGGCCAGCATTTCCAGGTGGATCAGACAGATTGTAGTGCAAGCCTACACCTTGAAGGGGCAGGTGCCCCTCTTTCTGGTCGGTCACGGCCCACTCCACAAGGGCAATCGGAACGTCTCGGGCCTTCCGACACACACCTGAGCGACAGACGCTTGGTAAAGCGGCGACCTGGTCGTTTGTCCACACGTTTACCAAGTTCTACAAGGTAGACGCCAGTGCATCGGCTGATACCTGTTTTGGCCTCAAAGTTTTGCAGGCGGCCGTATAGTTGCAATTGAATATGCAATATATTTATTTTTCCTGGGTTTTCAATAAAAACACAGTACTGTTAAGTTAATGCGCTGTTACATTACTTTACGCAGGTTTTGGTGCGGTTGTGGGTACCCTGGTTTTGTGGTGGGTTTCTCCACGCACTGTTTTTACCCCCCCCAAAAAAAAAGTTTCACCATGGTGGATGAAGTTTCTATGCTGTTTTCCCACCCCTCGTTTGGCACGGCTTGGGTACGTCCCAATGGCTAAGAGAGGAGCTGTGTCAGTCGGTAAATTGCAGAGAAAAGGATTTTAGTGAGTACAAAAAATACTATTTTTCCTCCAAAAGCCAGGGGCCACAGTTATTGGACCAAGAAGCTAGCACCCAGTCCCTTCCAAAAGTTTCCGTCCTGGGCAAATGCATCGCAGCAGATTCCTAAAGAATTACTGCCAGTTTACATATTAGGAACCTGGAGCATTGTATGTAACAGAGGTACACACAATGCTCATAGTGGGGAATGTCTGTGCTGGGAAGTTGTCATGTATATGTTGGCTTCTCAAATAGAGCTCTTTACCTGGATCCATTTAGTGGGTGATTTCCTTGCAGAAAGCTAAATGTAGTCAAGGGGCAGGGGATGCAACTGATCACATTAGCCAAATATGACCATGCCTGTATGTGGGAAATTACTTGTTTCATTGGCTGGGCCCAGCCTAGTGTGTAATAGCGAGACCAATTCTCCATTAGGTCCACCTTACTTTTGTTTGACCACATGGCAGTAGTCAGATTTGAAAGCCGCTATTGGACTGAATAGCGCCAATCCACCCATTGCCAATGCTGTCAATCAGCAGCCAGGTGGACCTGATAGGGAACTAGTCTCCCCATCTGGCTCCACTCACTACACTTCAAATCTCTTTGGTCACGAGCCTGTCAGCATGTCCTGCACAATGGCAGGGGAAGGGAGGAAGTGCACTGAGGAAGGAATGCCTAGTATGTATACTCCAAAGTCGCTGCAGGGCTCCCACTGATTTCTGTACCCGACAGAACTGTAAAGGGTATCTATGACATCCTTTATGAATTTCCCACCCTCTTTACAGCGAGGGGGAAAAAAGTATTGGATCCCCTGCTGATTTTGTACAATTGTCCACAGACCAAGAAATGATCAGTCTAATTTTACTGGTAGCTTTATTTTAACAGCGAAAGACAGAACAATATAAAATCCAGAAAAACGTATTTCAAAAAAGTTATTTTGATTTGATTTTGAGTGAAATAGGTATTTGACCGCTTCGTAAAACATGACTTAGTACTTGGTGGCAAAACTCTTGTTGGCAATCGGGAGGGATTTTGTCCCACTTCTCTTTTGCAGATCCTCTCCAAGTCATTAAGGTTTTAAGGCTGACATTTGTTAACAAGAACCTTCAGCTCTCTCCTGATATTTTCTATGGGATTAAGGTCTGGAGACTGGCTCGGCCACTCCAGGACCTTAATGTTTCTTGAGTCACTCCTTTGTTGCCTTAGCCATGTGTTTTGGGTCATTGTCCTGCTGGAATAACCATCCACGACCCATTTTAAAATGCTCTGGCTGAGGGAAGGAGGTTCTCATTTAAGATTTGATGGTACATGGCCCCATCCATCTATTCTTTTGATGTGGTGAAGTTGTCCTGTCCTCTTAGCAGAAAAAAACACCACCAAAGCATAATGATTCCACCTCCATGTTTGATGGTTTTCTTGGGGTCAAAGGCAGCATTCCTCTTCCTCCAAACATCAGTGAGTTGAGTTGATGCCAAAGAGCTTGATTTTGGTTTCAACAGACCACAACACTTTCACCCAGTTCTCTGAATCATTCAGATGTTCATTAGCAAACTTGAGACAGGCATGTATATGTGCTTTCTTGAGCAGAGGGACCTTGTGGGCACTGCAGGATTTCAGTCCTTCAGGGTGTAGTGTGTTACCAATTGTTTTCTTGGCGACTATGGTCCCAGCTGCCTTGAGATCATTGAGATGATTCTCCGCTGTAGTTCTGGGCTGATTTTTCACCATTCTCATGATCATTGAAACTCCACCAGATGAGATCTTACATGGAACCCCAGACCGAGGGAGATTGACAGTTTTTTTGTGTTTCTTCCATCTGCGAATAATCGCATCAACTGTTGGCACCCTCTCGCTAAGCTGCTTGGCGATGGTCTTGTAGCCCATTCCAGCCTTGCGTCGGTCTATAATCTTGTCCCTGACATCCTTGGATAGCTCTTTTTTGTCTTGGCCATGGTGGGGAGATTTGAATCTGATTGCTTTTGTGGACAGATGTCTTTTATACAAGTTAGAAGCTGAGATTAGGAGCACTCTCTTTTTTAGGAGTTCTCCTAATCTCAGCTCGTTACCTGTACAGAAGACACCTGGGAGCCAGAAATCTTGTTGACAGGGGATGAAATACTTATTTCTCTCATTAAAATGCAAATCAATTGATGACTTTTTTTAAATGTGTTTTTTCTGGATTTTTTTGTTCTGTCTCACTGGTAAAATAAAACTACCAATAAAATTATAGACTGATGATTTCTTTGTCAGTGGGCAAAATCAGCAGGGGATCAAATACTGTTTTCCCCTCACTGTATATACTTGTCTGATGCATTTTTTTTTTTTTTTTAATCGACAGTGCTCAACGACCATCAAAGAGCTGAATAACCTGTACCTTAACCACTTGACCTCCGAAAGATTTACCAGGCCATTTTTTGTGGTGTGTGTGTGTGTGTGTGGCGATCAGCGACTTATATTGGGATTGCGGTGGACAATGGGACACTGGCTTTGCAGAAAACCGGTAACCTACAGGCTTCAGTGCTAGAAATATACACTGTCACTGTAATAAGGACACTGGCTGGAAAGGGGTTAAACATCTAAGGCGCTCAAAGAGTTAACTGTGTGCCTACCCAGTGTTTTTGATGTACACTGTGTGCTGCTTTTACTAAGGGAAGAGATGGATTTGTTTCCCACAGATCTCCGTTCTGTGTGTTTTTACCATTGATCAGTGGGTACTGGCGGACATCCAGTGCCTGACATCTGCAGATCGGCTTCTGCTGTGATAAACCACAGCAGAAGCGGCCTACCGGCCCCAAGCATGCACTCCCTGTAGGTGGCGGTGCATAACTACGTGTATATATACACGCGTGATCCTGCACAGGAGGGCCACCTTGTAGCAGGAAATCTGCTATAAGGCAGTCTGGAAGTGGCTATGACTGCATTAGGACACATTTAAGCAGTGTCTAGTCAGGCTTTGCAATCAGAGCACTTAAGTAGCATGAAGGGGACTGAGCAACACAGGAAGGGAGATGAAGTGCATCCGGAAAGTATTCACAGCGCTTCACTTTTTCCACATTTTGTTATGTTACAGCATTACTCCAAAATTCATTATTTTCCTCCAAAATTCTACAAACTATGCCCCATAATGACGTGAAAGAAGTTAGTTTGAAATCTTTCCAAATTTATTAAACAAAAAAAAAATCACATGTGTAACGAAACATCCCACACTCTGCTTGAGTGCTTTCCTCATATACCACTTTCTACCAGTCGTCTGAATATAGATATCGGATTAATGAGAAATATATATATATATATATATATATATATATTTCACAAAAGTGAGTATACCCCACACATTTTTGTAAATATTTTATTATCTTTTCATATGACAACACTGAAGAAACTTTGCTACAATGTAACGTAGTAAGTGTACAGCCTGTATAACAGTGTAAATTTTCTGTCCCCTCAAAATAATTCAACACACACCCATTAATATGTAAGCCGTTGGTAACAAAAGTGAGTACACCCTTAAGTGAAAATGTCCAAATTGGACCTAAAGTGTCAATTTGTGTGGCCTCCATTATTTTCCGGCATGGAGTTCACCAGAGCTTCACAGGTTGCCACTGGAGTCCTCTTCCACTCCTCCATGAAGACATCACTGAGCTGGTGGATGTTAGAGACCTTGCGCTTCTTCCACCATCCGATTGAGGATGCCTCACAGATGCTTAATAGATCTGACAAGCCAGCCGTCAACCATTGGGCAAGAGGGTTATCCGGTGTAATTTTTTACGCTCGAACATTTGGCCCACGGAAGCCTGCCTTTTTGCAGAAAAAATGTGAGGATGGTGTGATGGAAGGCAGAGTGGAGGACAATTTTGAGGAGAGAGGAGAAGGAGAAGACGAGGCTGGACGGTGAGAGCCTGGAGTGTGGCTTTGTGTGTTCCGTTGCTCCCACTGGGCTCGGTTATGGCAGCTCATGTGCAATAAGGCGGTCGTCCCTAGGTGAGTGTTGGGCTTAGTGCTACTTATGCATTGACTGCAAAGGCTGCAGATGGCAACACTATTGTCAGCAGTGGACACGTTAAAAAAAAAAGCCCACACTGCGTCCTGGGATCATCAGATGTGACCGTACATGGTTGATGCCTCGCTCCTGATACATTAGCAGTCTGGTTTGTCCCTCCTGTGCAATCTAAGTTCTTCCTGCTTCTCTTCCCTATCTGCTGGTCCATATCTCCCTCTGAACTCCCCTCCTCCTTCCTCTCTTGTGGGCACCCACGTGACATCACTAGACACGTTATCATCAATGTCACCTTCCCCACCGCTATAATTGGAGATCTCGGAGTAGGCAGCAACACTGGGGACCAACCTCCTCCTTGGGCTGATCTGGGTACTGTGGTCAGACTGCTGAGTTGCGGTTGTTGCTACCTCCTCTTCCTGATCCAATGCCAAGAGTGGCTGCGCATCGGCAATGTCTTGTGATGGATTAGAAAATAATTCCTGTGACTCAAGCGGAAGATATATGGTGGTGGCGGTGTTGGTGGTAGTAGGGTCTTTGGGGGTGCTCACGCAAGTCTGGTGCGTCCTTTGATGTATTCGCACATGCCTTCTGCAATTTGCCACTTTGGCTCAAGTCTGTTGCTCCTGCCCTACCCCTACCACTCCTGCGGAAGGTTGTATACAGTGGGGAGCTTCCTGCAGAAGGGCCTGCCTCTTCCTCTGTCTGTCGTTTTTTAAATGACCCTGTGACAAGTCTCTAGAGAAGTGCAGTATGTATGTGGAAGAAGGTATATAACACCCTGCTTCAATCTGTCCTTTTTGGGGGCCACTGGTCTATCACACCAGTTATAATACATTTTTGATTTGCGTTTGTCACTCTTTGTAGTATCGCTGCTGAGCCACTCAGCAGTCACAATGCTGCACAGTGGAAATGCACTATACTATGCTTTCTATGTGTGCAAGTATTTTATACGTGTATTACACCACTATATACTGCACACCAAATGGTACACCTATACCAGTCCTTAAAAGGACCTTTGTGGACCTAATAGTATCTAGATTGTAGCTAGTGAATTGCAGACTATCCCGGTTCCAAAAACCAAACTGTCCCTCCCTACACTGAGAAACGACAGCTGCAGAATCGGTCAGCAGCACAGCAGTGCAGTACCCTATAATATGCTTTCTATATTTGAAAGAAAGTATATTATACTTGTACAACTCTATATACTGTGATGGATGTGTCGTCATGGGTCAAAGTTCTTTCAGAATGTAAACGCATATGTCCGCCGGGCGAACAGCGCCAGAAGTCCGCCGGTTAGGCTAGTCGCAAACATGCAAAAATCTCTAGTCTTGAAGGCGAGCATGAGAGGAGGTGAGAATTGAGCTAGAAAGCAGGAGGTCCTGCGAGGAGCTGAGGTGACGATTTGGGTGATATCTGCAGATGAGGTTGGTGATGTAGATGGGGGCGATGTTGTGGATGGATTTGTATGTTATGGTTAGCATCTAAAATTTTACACGGTGGGGTAGGGGAAGCCAGTGAAGGGATTGGCAGAGAGGGACAGCAGTCACGGAACGATTAGTGAGGTGTATTAGTCTAGCAGCAGCATTCATAATAGACTGAAGGGGGATAGCCTGCTTAAGGGTAGGCCACTATATGAATAAATTCCTTGAGGGCAATTTACCTTTTTTAAACGTGTGTGTGTGTGTGTGTGTGTGTGTGTGTGTGTGTGTGTGTGTGTGTGTGTGTGTGTGTGTGTGTGTGTGTGTGTGTGTGATCAAAATTAAAAACCTACACCTCTGAGCTGTTATCGCTGACCTCACCTCTCATATTGCTTCATCTGAAAATTCTAGTTGCTTGGTTGTGTGGATTACCCAGTGGCTTCAATGCTTGATGTCTAACCTGGAGCAAAGTATGCAGATGAAGATTTTAAGCCTCCCTTTCTCTTTACTTACAAGGTGTTTGTTTTGTTGTATGATTGAAAAAAGCATTGTAGACATTGAATTACTATGACAGCCAGCCAAGTAGCATTATTATAAGGCAAGTTGCCTTTTACAGGGAAACCGTAATATTTTCAACAGTTTAAAATGTTTAAGTGTGAATTTGACCAGTTAATTGTAAGTAATATTTTCGTTGTGTTACTATTTTAACAGACGTAGCCGACATTTAATTTTTAATCATTATATACCTAGAGGCAGTAATATTTAACCCCTCCCCCCTGCTTTTGTGGGCAGTGGCATTGTTGTTTAATCCCTTCCTCCCGCATTTGTTGTCTAGAGATAAAATCACCTGATTCTCGAATCCTCCCTCCTAGCTCAAGACCGGTACCCTCAGGCACTGCCCCTTCAACCCTGTGGTCAAGCATTCTTATGCAGTGGACTTTTCCTGATGTCACCATGCCCACAGACTGGCACTGGACAAGAAGACACCAGGAACAGTCCACTGCTGGGCATGGGTGAACACTGTTTTCTGGAGAATCGAACAATGGGTTGAGTACAGGCTCTGTTTTCACCCCAGACAAAACGAGCAGTTAACTCATGCACTGTAGGCACAAAATTTGACTATAATTGATTTTTACCCTCCCTCCCCCCTTCCCCAACCCACTGCAGAGTTTCAAGTTGACTTGCAGTTGAGTTTAGGAGCTTTGGCCAAAAAAGTTTAGAAGTAGCTAGTGTACATGAAGCCTTAGATATGTTTTGCATTGCCTCATTTCCTGGTTGGTCATTTCCACCCTTTTTGAATTTAAGCATGATCTCTTCCTGGACTGGCTGCCATAGTGTGCGTACTAGTAGTAAAGGAAAAAAACAAAACAAAAAAAAACACGCCCTGTAAGGCAAAGGCATAATGAGCTAGTATGCATAGCATACTAGCTCATTATGAATAACTTACCTGAGAACGAAGCCCCCGAAGCGGTCCCCCGTCTTCTTCTTCGCCGCTGCCATGTATCCCAGAGCGACTTCCGGGTCTCGCTGCTCCGGCGCTTTGATTCGCGGGAGCCGCGATGACGTCACTCCCGCGCTTGCGCATGGGAGTCGACACGAGCGCCATAGCACCGGGATCTGCGGCCTGCCCAGTGCGCCTGCGTGCCGCTGTCTACGGCGCATACGCCGTAGACAGCGGTGGCTGTCTTCGGGTAAATATATGATAGGTATAGGTTTAGGAGATATTTCTTGGACCTACAGGTAAACCTTAATCTGGGTTTACCTGTAGGAAAAAGTTGGTTGTGAGGGTTTACAACCACTTTAAGCCAACTAAAAGATGCACATGCAGCCCTGGTTCGTAGCCACATTATAAAGATTTGGCCTATAAATAGTTTTGTTGGTGTTGTATTTTTAACATGCATAAACTTGTTCTAGTAAAAACATTTTGTCTTAAATGCAATGTAGTTGAATAGCATAGTCTGGACTTGCTGAGCAATTTAATTATTATCCTTAATGTTCCTTAGTAAAAATTTCCAATGAAATTTCCCTTTTTTACAAAGGTTTTTGGCACCCAAACACTAGTGATTTTGTCATACAATCTGGTTATTCTAGGAGATATTTTCTAACTTACGGTATTATTTTTCAGACAAATCTGTGCTGGAGAAAGCCTTGTGTGAACATAGGTGTCTGTTTTATAAAAGATCACGGCTGATCTCTTGTGTGTACAGGTTTATGTTGCTGAGATGAGGAGCAGAGAACATGTTCTCAGCTTCTCATCACAAATGGCCAGTCTATAAAAGTAAGATCTGAAGATCTCACTGGCTGTTACACTGAAATATCTCCTTCCCAGATTCTGCAGCTCAGAGGTGGAGTATCTGGGAGGGAAGCTGGTGCGAATAGAGGAATAAGACTTCTTTCTTCCTTGGCATGCAATGCCAAGCTGCTGCTAACAAAGCAAACAGAATATTGGCATGCATTAAAAAGGGGATTACCTCCAGAGATAAAATTATAATTCTTCCGCTCTACAAGACTCTGGTCCGGCCGCCCCTGGAGTATGCTGTCCAGTTGTGGGCACCAATCCTCAGGAAGGATGTACTGGAAATGGAGCGATACAAAGGGTCTGGAGGATATTAGTTATGAGGAAAGGTTGCAAGCACTGAACTTATTCTCTCTGGAGAAGAGACGCTTGAGAGAAGATATGATTTCAATATACAAATACCATACTGGTGACCCCACAATAGGGATAAAACTTTTTCGCAAAAGGGAGTTTAACAAGACACGTGGCCATTCATTAAAATTAGAAGAAAAGAGGTTTAACCTTAAACTACGTAGAGGGTTCTTTACTGTAAGAGCGGCAAGGTTGTGGAATTCCCTTCCACAGGCTGTGGTCTCAACGAGGGGCATTGATAGTTTCAAGAAACTATTAGATAAGCACCCGAACGACCACAACATACAGGGATATAAAATGTAATACTGACATATAATCTCACACATAGGTTGGACTTGATGTGTCTTTTTTTTTTTTTTCAACCTCATCTACTATTATATATCAGCACCAGTGGGTTAATGATGAATAAAATTGTGTGTATATATTAGAGATATATAATCCCTCCATCTCTATATATCCATTAATTGAGAGAAGGAAAGGAAAGTCTCTCTATGAGTTCTATTTTATCCTAATATATACACAGTTGCCAACATTCCCCAAAAAGTTTTAGGGACACTTTTGCAGAAAGCTAGTGTAGGCGGAACAGTATGTTAAGTGGTGTGGCATCCTTCTTCCTTTTTTTTTTTTTTTTTTATATTTTTTTTTTTTTTGGGGATGGTCGTGTGTAAAACGAATTGCGGCATGCTTTGCGTGCCTTTGCAAAGATGGGTTTGGCTTAAATTATGCAAAATATTGGTCGTGACTTAAAGGGGGTGTGGTAAGTGTTTTTAACCCTTAACCATCAGAGCCCCCCTTTACCATCAGCAGTCTCATCAGTGCAATATGATCAGAGCGGTCTCACAAGTGCAATGTGATCAGAGCAGGACCCACCTGGCTTTTTGACACACACAGACTTCACCGGGTGGGTGTCCTCCTCCTAGGTCTTGGAGTGTTACAGCTGGAAGACTGGGACATGAGTCTGATTTCCTGGAATGTCCCAGGAAATTCATAACTTTTTTTTTTTTTTTTTTATATATAATATATTATAATTTTATATTTACATACACACAGTGAGAGGAAAATTTTTATATTCTATATAATTTTTTTTTTTTTTTTATTCTCCTGTGGGGCAGGTAGCAGGTACAAAGCCCCTGGGTGGGATGAGCAGTCTCTCTGCCAAATCCAGTGAGGTAGTAACAAACAGTGCCATGTTTATTGATGATATATTCAAGTCTATATACAGGTGCTGTACAGTGTTTCAGAAAAACAAACTGAACAAAAACCTAGCTATGTCTTGGCCCTAACTACCAGGCTGAGCAAGCCTACAGCTTGTCGGCTTCCACAGATACAGCTTTTTACCAACCTTTTGCTCTCACAGACCAGTGTTGTCTGTTTTTCTCAGGCAGAGTGCAAAGGCTGTCTTTCACAGGTGAGTTTAACCACTTTCAGACCGGACCATTTTGCTGGTAAATGACCAGAGGTCTTTTTACACTTTGGCACTGCGCTGCTTTAACTGGTAATTGCGCGGTCATGCAATGTTGTACCCAAACGAAATTTGCGTCCTTTTCTTCCCACAAATAGAGCTTTCTTTTAAAGGTATTTGACTGACTCTGCGATTTTTATTTTTTGCGATATAAACGTAAAAAGACCGCAAATTTTGAAAAAAAATGATATTTTCTACTTTTTGTTATTAGAAAAATCCAATAAACTCAATTTTAGTCATACATTTAGGCCAAAATGTATTCAGCCACATGTCTTTGGTAAAAAAAAGTCAATAACTGTATATTTATTGGTTTGCGCAAAAGTTGTCACATCTACGAACTAAGGTACGTTTTATGGAATTTACGCAGCTTTTAGTTTACGACTGCCTATCTCATTTCTTGAGGTGCTAAAATGGCAGGGCAGTACAAAACCCCCCCAAATGACCCCATTTTGGAAAGTAGACCCCCTAAGGAAATTGATAAGTGGCATGTTGAGCCCATTGAATATTTTATTTTTTGCCTCAAGCGATTGAATAATGACAAAAAAATTTTTTTTTTTTTTTTACACAAAGTTGTCACTAAATGATATATTGCTCACACATGCTATGAGCATATGTGAAATGACACCCCAAAATAAATTCTGCTGCTTCTCCTGAGTACGGGGATACCACATATGTGGGACTTTTTGGGAGCCTAGCCGCGTACGGGGCCCCGAAAACCAAGCACCGCCTTCAGGCTTTCTAAGGGCGTAAATTTTTGATTTCACTTCTCACTACCTATTACAGTTTTGAAGGCCATAAAATGCCAAGATGGCACAAAACCCCCACAAATGACCCCATTTTAGAAAGTAGACACCCCAAGCTATTTGCTGAGAGGCATGTTGAGTCCATGGAATATTTTATATTTTGCCACAAGTTGCGGGAAAATTACAAACTTTAATTCTTTTTTATTTTTTTTTCACAAAGTTGTCACTAAATGATATATTGCTCACGCATGCCATGGGCATATGTGAAATGACACCCCAAAATAAATTCTGCTACTTCTCCTGAGTACGGGGATACCACATGTGTGGAATTTTTTGGGAGCCTAGCCGCGTACGGGGCCCCGAAAGCCAAGAACCGCCTTCAGGTTTTCTAAGGGCGTAAATATTTGACTTCACTCCTCACTACCTATTACAATTTTGAAGGCCATAAAATGCCAAGATGGCACAAAACCCCCACAAATGACCCCATTTTAGAAAGTAGACACCCCAAGCTGTTTGCTGAGAGGCATGTTGAGTCCATGGAATATTTTATATTTTGCCACAAGTTGCGGGAAAATTACAAACTTTAATTCTTATTTTTTTTTCACAAAGTTGTCACTAAATGATATATTGCTCACGCATGCCATGGGCATATGTGAAATGACACCCCAAAATAAATTCTGCTGCTTCTCCTGAGTATGGGGATACCACATATGTGGGACTTTTTGGGAGCCTAGCTGCGTACGGGGCCCCGAAAACCAAGCACCGTCTTCAGGCTTTCTAAGGGCGTTACAGTTTTGAAGGCCATAAAATGCCAAGATGGCACAAACCCCCCCAAATGACCCCATTTTGGAAAGTAGACACCCCTAAATTTAGGGGTACACTAGTGAGACTAGGTAATACCCATGCGATCCGATTCTGCTGCGGACCAAAAAAAGGGTCCCGTGCGAATTTGCGGCGGGTGCGGCGAATGGCTGAACTCGAATCGCAGAGATCGGATGTGATTTGCACTGCAGTGCGGTGCGAATCACATCCGTTCTCATAAACCGCTGCAATGTGAACCCAGCCTTAGTGACACTGGCGACGGGGGGGTGATCACGGGGTTAAACCTTTATTGGGGGGGTTAGGGGGGTACATTAGAACTAAAGGGGGGCTAACCCTAACTGCCCTAACAGTTATTACAGTCACAAATGACACCAATGCAAAAAAATAAAAATAAATGCATTGGTGTCACTGTGACTGGGGGGGCAGGGGTAATTGGGGGGGGGGGTGATCGGGGGGTAAAGGGGGGGTGTGAGTGTGCCTGGCATGTTCTACTGTGAAGTGTCGTGTTGGTGCAACTCACCGATCCTCTCTACTCGGTGTCGGAACGAAAAATACCGACACGGAGGAGAGATTACATCACTTCCTCTCCTGTGTTTACATTACAGGAGAGGAAGTGATGTCACGAAGGATTTCCATTCGTCGGGAGCGATCGCGAGGGGGTGGCCATGAATGAATGGCCGCCCCCTCATCCCGGATCGCTCCCGAACGAATACCGACCGCCACAGGCACCAGGGGGGGGCCCGATCGGGCCCCCCACCCGCGGGAAGGCAGGGACGTACAGGTACGCCCATATGCCTGCCCGTGCCATTCTGTCGACGTACATCGTCGTGCGGCGGTCGGCAAGTGGTTAATTGGCCTGGGGGAGAGGATCAAGATCTGAACTGGATTGTGGATCAAAGATCCCTAAACAGTCACTGACTCCCGAAGGAGCAGCTGGTTTTAATGGGCTTACCTTCTTCACCTTGATTTGCGTCTAGGGGTTTCCTGTGGTAGATGGCCCAGAAACTATAGAGACTGCCGACAGATCCGCTTAAAGGGATTTTTATTTGCAAAAAACATAGTTAACAACAGTCTCTCAGTATAGGATCAGAGGTTTAGGTGAAGGCCGGGTTCACACTGCTGCGGGGGGGAGATGCGGATGTGATTCGCACCGCACTGCAGTGCAAATCACATCCGATCTCCGTAGCGATGCGAGTTCAGCCATACAGATGGTATGGCTGAATTCGCATCGCTCCCGCAGCAAACTCGCACGGGACCCTTTTTTTGGTCCGCAACAGAATCGAATCGCATGGGTGTTCACACCATGCGATCCGATTCCTGTGCAAGTCGGCAGATCGCACTGCGATATGCGGACGGATCTGGGGGTGTCATTAACATATCATTGACACTCCCAGCCGTCCGCATAGGGCAGTGTGAACTGCCGGCGGGAGTCATGCGATGCGGGAAAACGCCGCGGATTTGCGGCGTTCCCGCATCGCTGTGGTGTGAACCCGGCCTAAAAGTCCAGGTACTCTTGGTGTCAAAGTCAATATAAAAGAACTTTCTTACTTTGAATAAAATCCAGAGAATAGCCCTTCACAGCTGAATCCTCACCCTAGTTGGATAGTTCTTCTCTCACCAGGCCTAGCAGCCAACAGGGTGCTTGAGTTAGGAACAAGTCTGTGCCACAGACTTTGTTGTAGAACATGAACAGGAAACTAGAAAACTTGTAGAACACTCGTGTGGTACCAGTATCTTGCAGACGGTCCGGCGATGCCGCATTAGATTGGATTTGCTTAGGTCCTTCAACTTTACCAGGCTCTTGCTAAGAAACCAACCCTTGCGTGGCCGCCTTCTGAAGAGTCCTCCCCTGGATAACTACGAAGTTGCTGGGCCTCTCCACAACCTAAGACGTCTCAGGACCACCTCCGAATCCTTGCTTTCGTTTCCTTGCCTCGGGCTAGCCAGTCCCGAGATGTAAAGTATAGGAGCCCTGGGGGCTGGTCAGGAGGACCAGGACCATTGAGTCAGAACATCCTTCTGGACCAAAACCCCGAAACACATGACATCCGCATCTTAAGTACCCTCTCCCAGAAAGCACAGCAAGAGTGACAGTCCCACTGGGCTGACTCCCAGAGAAAGTAACCTTAAAGCACCCAACCAGACTGTGTTTCCATGCCTGCCAGAAGTGACAGCGCACCCTATGGCCAGTCAGACTGATGCTGAGGTGAAAATTTTGAATAATTATACCCAAACCAAACTGCAGTTTAGGTGGAACGTTAAATTTCAAAAACACATAGTGCGTGCTTAGTGTTAGGCTGAAGCCATTTATTATCAATCAACTGTGTTTACTCTTTTTTTTTTTTTTTTTTATCATAATCACAACAGAAACTGCCAAATTGACCCTGATCAAAAGTTTACTTAGGAGGGTACCTATCACTCTCTCTGAGCAGCCCTTACACTTTAGGATCTGGCGCTCACTAGCCAGGCCATCACCAAAAAAAAAAAAATCCAGCCTTGGGTGTAGTATTGGACCCTGCCTGAGGAGATCTGGCCTGTTTGGGAGCTTCCACAGCTTTGCCACTGCTGTGGATCTTACGCTTGTGAAACAAGCTCTCCTTGGCCACCAGGGAGCCATCAGGAGGAGCTGGCATGAGAAACGATTGAGTTTCTCAAGGACCTGCGGAATCGGTGCTAAGGCGAGAAGGCGAATGCCAGCCTGCACTGCCAGGTCTGAGCCAGGGCATTCAAGCCTTCTGACTTCTTCTCTTGGGAAATCGAGAAATCTCTTCACCTTTTCTGTTCTGTCAGTTGGCGAACAGATCTATTTCCAAATCGATGCACCAGCTTTTGAAATACCTCTAGGTTCAGTTCCCATTCCCCCTGCCTTATTGGCTGAGGAAGTCCGGTTCAGTGTTGCTTTTCCCTTTTATGTGGACAGCTAATTTTATTATAATGTAATCATTTGGGTTTATTGGGGCTACTACCTGTCCAGAGGAGGTCCGCTGTGTAGCTGATTGAATGAATTGGAACTTATCACCCTCCCTCATAAGGAAGTGATATAGATTGACCTAAATAAGGGGTTGAGAGGCGAACTCGCAAGCAAAACTCACGTGTGTGTGTGTGTGTGTGTGTGTATATTCTCTATCCATCTCACAGGTGTTGAAGTTGTTAAAAATTTGGTTTCCAAAATGCAAAGGTCATCCAAAAAACGTTTTGTACTGTATATATTCATTGCATATAGGCATACTTATTAAGCATAGTCCCAGCCTAGCACAGTAGCCGCCTCCTGAAGCAGCTAGGTTACCCAGCAAAACCGGTCAGGCCCTCTGTCCTTTTCCAGCTACCTGCCCTGATGGCTCCTGGTATCTGAGGTTTTACCCAGTGAGGATGATCAACAATTGACAACGCATATTGGATAAGTACCACGTGCTCTTTTATAAAGACTTGCTTACGTGATTATCTTTGTGTGAAAAAATACCTGAAGTAGACTGTTTGGCTTATTATAGAGCTCTTCTCCAGTCGAATCAACACTGTTGAATGGGACTATGCTTAATAAGTATGCCTGTATGTAATAAATATATACAGCATAAATGCTAATACTTTTGATGCTTTTGATACTTTTTTTTTTTTTTTGATAACCGTTGCATTCTGGAAACCAAATTCTTGCCAACTTTAGCACCTGTGAGATAAATGCTCCCATGGGAGAGGTTGAAAAGTTCCAATTTAATCATCTACACAGCTAACCTCCTCTGGACTGTTAGTAGCACCAATAAAAACACACAAAGGATTGCATAGTACAGGGGTTGACAAATTTGCTTGGAATCTAGGAGCCAGCTTAAAAAGTTAGGAGCCAGGTCCGTAAAGGCGATCCGGACCTGTCCCTGGCCTGACATGGAGATGAGTGAGGGGAAGATAGCAGCGCCGTCGCCCCCCCCCCGTCTCCAAGTCATTGCCCATAGCTCTTAGAGGGACATTTTTTTTTTTTTCAATTGCATTTTAGTGTAAATATGAGATCCGAGGTCTCTCTGACCCCAGATCTCATATTTAAGAGGACCTGTCATGCTTTTTCTATTACAAGGGATGTTTACATCCCTTGTAATAAGAATAAAAGTGACACAACATTTTTTTTAAAAGAACAGTGGAAAAAAAAAAAGTTAAAATAAGCAGAAAAAATAATAATTTTTAAACGAGCCCTGTCCTGCCCGCATATAAAATCGGTGTTCGAACCACACATAGGAGGTAGCGCCGTGATCGGTAGAGCGAGAGCAATAATTCTAGCCCCAGACCTCCTCTGTAACTCAAAACGTGCAACCTGTAGAATTTTTTTAAACGTCGCCTATGGAGATTTCAGTTTGTTGCCATTCCATGAGCGGGTGCAATTTTGAAGCGTGACATGTTGGGTATCAATTTACTCGGCGTAACATTATCTTTCACAATATAAAAAATAATTGGGCTAACTTTACTGTTGTCTTATTTTTTTATTAACTAAATTATTTTTCCCAACAAAAGTGCGCTTGTAAGTCCGCTGCACAAATACGGTGTGACAGACAGTATTGCAACAACCACCATTTTATTCTCTAGGGTGTTAGAATAAAAAATATATATAATGTTTAGGGGGTTCTAAATAAAGGGAAGAAGAGGCAGGTAATATAAAACAGTCATTAGCATTGCTGGTTTGTCATACCAACGGCGACCACAAGAGGGCGCCAGATTCCATAAGGAATCATAGGACCGCAGAAGGCCTCAAAGCCGCGGCCTAAATTTCCGGCCGCCGGCGGAACGGCCCGACGCGATCACGCTGGGGGGGTCCACAGAGACAGGATACCCCCAGCTGTGCTGCCCCAGGAGCGAGGTCGCTATTTCTAGTCGCCAATGCGACCTGGCGCCCAGGTTTTGTCGAGCCCTGGCATAGTATATATGTTTGTATGAGATCCAGGACTGTGCAATAATCAGGTACTTCTACGACGCATAGGGTTCACTACACACCCAGTGCTGAAATATTGGAGGGACTTTTTTCATCTCGGATAGCATGCTTCCGTATATCATCTGTACGCCTTTAGGCTCGGTTCACACTGGATGCAGCTCCCAGCAGGGGTCTGGGCCGCCTCCACTCACCGTTTCAGGGCAGATTTCAGCCCGAAGTTTGGGCTGAATTCGGACCTGAGATGGACCAAAAGACGCGCAGGGCTCTTGTGCAAATTTGCAACGGAGCCGCATCGGCTCCACAGAGAACCGGTCACATTCTCCTGCTATTGTGAATTGGATGTGGAGAATCCCGCATCCAATTTGTAAAAGTGTGAACCTGGCCTTAAAGAATATACCAATATGAGCTACAAACTTTAATTCATATGGCTACTTCTGGATTGGGAGCAATATAAACTTTGAATTTGGATTACCAAATACAAAATTCTGTGTGAGAAAGGTGATATATAAGATGCCTTTTCTGAGGGAATTGGCTTCAAATTTTCAATTTATAAAACTACCTCCTCTGGACCACAGCTGATGGAATAATTGCTTTTAAGGCTGCTTTCACACTGGGGTGGGCATTGATGGTAAAATGCCACAAGTTTTAGCTGCGCTTTACCGGTGCTATTTGGCCACTAGTGGGACACTTTTAACCCCCGCTAGCGGCCGAATAAAGGGTTAAATGCGCCCGTGTAGAGCCGCTGCCGAAGCGACTTGCAGGTGTATACACCGCTCCCAAAGATGCTGCTTGGAAGACTTTTTTAACATCCTGCAGTGCCCTAGTTGAAAGCACTCTGGCTTTCACACTAGGACCGCAGGGGAGGGATTTTACAAGCGCTATTTTTAGCCCAAAAAACTCCTAGGTTTGAAAGGGGTCTTAAGCTGTCTTGTTTGCCCAATGTTCTCAATCAAAACCACTAGTACAATCCCATAGCAAGTCTGCAAGTGAATATTATGTGACGACACAAGCACATGATCTTCAACTAATACATTCCTCAATGTTTGATAAACATAGGCCGGTTGGCCACCCTTCATATAATTTTGTGTTGCATACATGTAAGAAGTTATACTGGTACTATATAATAATAAATAAAAAATATATATATATATATATATATATATATATATATATAATTTTTATTTTATTTTTTTAACCAGTTGCCGCCCGTCAAATGATGGCCAGGCAGTGCATCTTTTGTGGTGGGAGGGCGTCATATGATGTCCTCCCCGTTTAAACAGGAAATGCGAGCGATCATGCGCGCGCATCCCTGTTCCTTCAGTGGCGGCGTGTCGCTGAGACGCAACTTGCTGCCGAGGGGGGGGGTGAACAGCCATTGGGTATGGCTGTATACCATGCGATCACACATGGTTACACCCCCACTGCGGCGTGTTCCCAGGAACACTGCTCGTCACCAACGCTGGTAGACAGCCATTGCCCAGCTTTTTACCCACGTGAAACGATCACAGCCGTTCACTAAATGCAAACAAACCACGGTAACAAGATGTTACCGGGTTCTCCTCACACACCGATCGTGTGTGAGGAGGAGATTGCGGTAACATCTTGTTACCGCTTACAATGTACACACCAATCACCAGATCGCCCCCCCCAATAAAGAGGACCTGCCACCACCCATCATAGTACCCATCACTCACAGCCCATCAGAGTACCCATGTACCTGTCACAGCCCATCAGAGTACCCGCATACCTGTCACCAGGCCATCAGAGTACCCGAGTACCTATTTGCAGCCATGCCTTATAGAATATATGTTGGGGTGTTTGCTTTCCAAAATGGGGTCATTTTGTGGGTAATTCCCTTGTCCTGGTGCTCCAGGACCTTCAAAAGTGTGATAGGTAGGAATGAAATGAGGTGTCATTTATGCTCCTAGAACGCCTGAAGGTACTACTTCAATGTTTGGCCTGTCTATGTGACCAGGCTGTGTAAAAGTCCTACATGTGCGGTATACTCAGGAGGAGCAGTTTGGGGTGTAATTTTTGCTATATACATGCTGTGTGTTAGAAATATCTTATAAATTGACAACTTTGTGTAAAAAAACTAAAAAAAATAAAAAATAATTTGTGTTCATTTTTCTCAAGTCGTCTTCCAGGACGGCACCCTGAGAGATGACTGGTCCACCTGACAGGAAACACAATCAATCAAAGAGGTTAAAAGCCCCCGCCCCTCCCCGTGCTCCTCAGTTTTTGATTGTGTTTCCCCACAGCGAAACCGTTTGTTATTTTTTCCTAGACCCGAAGCCTGGGGCTGGTGGTCTCCCCCTGGGAGCCAGACCTAATGCCTGGGAAGCCTCTAGGTCTGGCAGGATGTTCTCATCCTTCCTGGGGGGTTCCCCTATATTTTCCTTAGGGGGGGCAGCAGAAACTGGAAGAGCCCCCCTGAGCGCTGAAGGACCCTGGGTACAGTGGTGTACCCAGAACTTCAGGGGCCAATTTTCCTCTCCTCTCCTTACCTGTGCGGTGGCCGTGCAGAAAAGGAGCCTGGTGTCCCTTTTTGGCTCAGGGTATCTCTCTGAAGACTCCAGGTCCAGCAATCCAGAGGGTTCTTGGTGCAGCTGGAGGCAGTATCTCCCCTTTGCAGCAGAGGTGCTCAGCTTTCTGGGGAGGTTTGGCACCATCTTCCTGGAGCTTGGTGGAGGAATGACATCACTTCCTCCACAGAACAGGAAGTGAGCTCAGAGTTCGGGTCATTTCCTGTCTACAGCAAAATGGTGGCCGTATCAGCATGGAGGTAACCACAGCCTCAGCCTCACAGCTGATTTCCCAAATCGGGGACATAAATCCAGGAGGAGCAGGCGCCCACTTCTCCCACAGACCGGCTGCCTTCGCCTGTGTTAGCTGTCCGAAGAAGCTCACTGGTGCCAGCAGCATGGAACGTGAGGAGAGACCCGCAGGGTCCATGGCCATGGAGGAGACCACAGGGGGTGAGTCTGACCGGCCGCCGGAGGTTTAGATGGGGGAGGGTACCCCAACTCTTCTCCTCTGGGTGGTACAGTGCTGTATTGTAATGCCTGTATGTTTTTGTTTCAGGGGACGATGCCACTGCCCTTGGGGTTGCCAGCCGTCCCGTGAAATCTTCCACCCGCTCTAAGCGTTGTGGAAACTGTAATGCTAGATTACCCCCAGATCATCCTAAACCCTTCTGCTTTAAATGTATACAGAAGCTGACAGGGAAGGAAACCTCTCAGATAATGGAGAAGTTTCTCACAGTACAAACTGAGATGCTGTCCACTCTGAAAGCCTTTCAGTCCTCCCTTAAGTCTAGGGATTCAGAGGCTCACACCAGCAAGGACGCCTCCTCCCAGGAGGGCTCCGCTTCCTCTAGGGGGTCTAGACGGCGGGCAGACAACCCAAGGTATCTCCAGTCTCAGGATTCAGAGGAGGAGGATGAGTCCGAATCCCATGGGCAGGGATTCTCGGATGAGGGTGTGTTGGACAGCCAGGAGGAGGATGAGGGGGAGGACTCCAGGTCTAGCAGGCATATCTTTTCAGCCGATGACATGGAGGGACTACTGAGGGCGGTTTACGCTTCTGAAGGGATTCAGGAGCCCACGGCACAGGTCTCTGCCCAAGACAAAATGTATAGGGGCTTAATTAAACCACAGACCAGGGTTCTTCCGGTACATCCTGCACTCAAAGATATTATCTTAAGGGAGTGGAAGGATCCGGAGAAGAGGCTCCTAAAGTACAAAACATGGAAGCGTAGATGCCCCTTTACTGAGGAGGATGAGGAGAAGTTTTTCAAGACTCCTAGGCTAGACGCCTCCCTGGCACAAGTTTCTAAACAATCCGATCTTTCCTTTGAAGACACTGGGAACATCAAGGATCAGATGGATCGGAGGGCAGAAACTATTTTGCGCAGGGCCTGGGAGGCCAACGCGTCGGCTATGAGCCCCGCGTTGGCCTCAGCCTGCATCGCTAGAAATGCGGACATGTGGATCTCTAAGCTGATAGACCACATCTCCCAGACTTCCAAGTCTAAGGAGGTCTTAGATTCATTGGAGGTCGTAGGCAGCGCTGTTGCATACCTAGCGGATGCGGCCGTGGAGACGGTGCGCACAACCGCCAAGTCTGCTGCCTTACTAAACTCGGCTCGGCGAGCCCTATGGGTTAAAACTTGGGACGGGGATGGCTCATCTAAGACCCGTCTATGTGGCCTCCCTTTTGAGGGTTCCCTCCTTTTTGGTGCTGGCCTAGACCAAGCCCTTGCTAGGTCGACCGAAAAGGGGAAGAAATTCCCTACTAAACCGATGAGGGATAGGAAGAGGTTTTTTCGTGGCCCCCAGGCAAAGAACCGCTTCTCGGAGAAAAAGGTCTCCCCTAATAGACGTTGGGGGGCTGGGAAGGATAAGCAGAAGTCAGGCATTCTCTTTTCCAGCCAGAAGTCAAGCGACAAGACCTCCAAATGACATTCCAGTGGGGGGAAGATTTCCCACTTTGTCCCTCAGTGGGAAAGGGTCACTCAGAGCCCCCATATTCTACAGATCATAAAAGAGGGTTACAGATTAGAATTTCTTTCCCCTCCTCCCACCAAATTTCTCTTGACCCACCTTCCCAGGGATCCTGGCAAGGCAGCAGGAGTCCTACAGAATATAGAAGAACTGGCCAGGCAGGAGGTCATAGTGCCTGTTCCAGAGGGCCAGCAGGGTCAGGGGTTCTACTCCCACATATTTGTGGTACCAAAGCCCTCAGGAAGATATCGCCTCATCATAAATCTAAGGCATCTCAACGTCTTCCTGCGGTACAAGAAGTTCCGCATGGAGAGTGTTTATTCTCTCAGGAGACACCTTCTCAGGGACGTGTTCATGGTAACCTTGGATTTAAAGGACGCCTACCTTCACGTCCCTATATTTCAGAACCATCAGGTCTTCCTAAGATTTGCAATTGCCTCTCCAGAGGGAGTTCAGCATTGGCAGTTTGCGGCCCTCCCCTTCGGGCTGGCATCCAGTCCAAGGGTTTTTACAAAGATCCTGGCAGAAGTAGTGGCCTTCCTGCATCTCCAGGAAGTAGCGCTGATTCCCTATTTGGACGACATTCTGATTTACAATCAGAATCGGGATCAGCTCCTTTTGGATCTAGCCAGGGTAGTGGAGACCTTAGAATCCCTGGGATGGATCATCAGCAAGGAAAAATCCTCACTGATTCCGGCCCAGACGAAAATGTATCTGGGATTCCTGGTGGATTCCGCGCAACAGAAGTTAGTTCTACCCCAGAGCAAGGTAGAGGGTATAATTTCAGCGGTCCTTTCTCTGTTAGAGGCAAAGACATCTCCATACAGAGGGATTATGAGGGTGCTGGGCCTGATGACGGCAGCTATCCCAGCAGTTCCTTGGGCACAGCTGCACTCCAGGACCCTCCAGCACTTCCTCCTTTCCTCTTGGGACAGGAAAGGGGTTTCTCTAGAAGTAGAAGTGGCCATTCCGATCGAGGTAAAGGATTCTCTTCACTGGTGGCTTCACCCTCAGAGGCTTCAGGGGGGCCTCCTTTGGAGTCAGCTTCAGCCGCTCAGGATAACAACAGACGCAAGTTCCTGGGGGTGGGGGGCCCACCTGGAGGATCTAACAGCCCAGGGTTCCTGGGACGTGAGTCAGAGAAAGACATCCTCAAATTTTCGAGAACTTTTGGCCATCGGGGAGGCATTAAAGGCTTTCGAAAGGAGGATCAAGGACCAGGAAGTTCAGGTCCTATCAGACAACGCCACGGCAGTGGCATTTGTCAATCATCAGGGGGGCACCAGATCTCCAACTCTACTGGCTCTATCTTTAGAGATCATGGGCTGGGCGGAGCATCGGATTATCTCCATTTCCGCAGTCCACATAAAGGGGTCCCTGAATGTAGAGGCAGACTATCTCAGTCGTCAGCCGATTCTTCAGGGAGAATGGGAGTTGAATCCAGAGGTATTCTCCCTGGTATGTCGGCAGTTCGGCGATCCAGAGATAGATCTGTTCGCCCGCAGAAAGAACAGAAGGGTAAAGAGATTATTTTCCCTTGCCCGAGAGGGGGGCTCAGAGGGGATAGACGCCTTGGCCCAGGTTTGGGACTTCCGGTTGGCCTATGCCTTCCCCCCCCTGGGGCTTATTCCGAGGGTTCTTCAAAAGCTGTTTCTCTCGGAAGGCGCCCTGATTCTGATAGCTCCTTGGTGGCCCAAGAGAGCTTGGTTTCCAGCCCTGCAGGGTTGGTCCATAGCCCCGCCTCTACACCTTCCTGTTCGGCGCGACCTTCTCCTTCAGGGTCCAGTTTGCCATCCAGACCCCAGCTTCTTCAGGCTGACGGCCTGGCTCTTGAAAGGCAGAACCTGCGGGAGAAGGGCCTGTCGGACAGAGTAGTGGATACTCTCCTCCTTAGTAGAAAGCCGGTCACAAGGCGTATTTACGCTAAGACCTGGGGGATTTTTTCTCGCTGGTGTCAGGTGAGAGGGACTTCACAGCAAGAGATCCCGGCCATTCTGGAGTTTCTCCAGGATGGAGCAGAGCAGGGGTTGGCAACCAAGACACTTAAGGCACAGGTCGCAGCCTTATCCTGTTTTTTGGAGAGACGCTTGGCACTAGATCCTCTGATCAAGAGGTTCCTTTTGGTCAGAGAGAGGTTGTCCCCTGTCCAGGTATCTAGGTTCCCACCATGGGATCTTACCTTGGTGTTAGAGGGCTTAACAAGGCCCCCCTTTGAACCAATAGACCAGATCCCCCTCAGGATTCTCACCTTTAAGTTGGCCTTTCTGCTTGCTATTACATCAGCCAGGAGAGTAGGCGATATTCAGGCTTTTTCAGTCAAGGAACCATACTTTCGTTTATTTGAGGACAGGGTTATACTTAGGCAGGACCCCCTGTACCTCCCTAAGGTAGCATCCAGGTTCCATAGGTCTCAAGAAGTAGTGCTACCTTCCTTTTGTAATAATCCCCAAAATGAGAGGGAAATTTCTTTTCACTGTCTGGACGTCAGACGTTGTTTATTATCCTACTTAGAAAAAGTTAAGGAGTTTAGAAGGTCCAGCCATCTTTTAGTTAATTTTTCTGGCCAAAAGAAGGGCCAACAAGCCTCCAAAGCATCCATAGCTAGATGGATTAAGCATGCCATTGCTTTAGCCTATGAGCAGTCAGGTAATGCAGTTCCTAGGGACCTGAAAGCTCATTCCACGCGATCTCTGGCAACCTCTTGGGCAGAAAGGGCCGGAGCTTCAGTGGAGCAGATATGTAGAGCCGCTACATGGACAAGCCGGAACACCTTCCTGAGGCATTACAGGGTGGAGTTACTGTCCCCTCAGGATCTGGCATTTGGCAGGAAGGTCCTGCAAGCGGTTGTCCCGCCCTAAGGTAGGCCTGAGCTACTTGCTCCTCTCTCAGGGTGCCGTCCTGGAAGACGACTTGAGAAAATGACCAGTTACACTTACCGGTAACTGTGTTTCTGGGAAGTCTTCCAGGACGGCAGGCCTACTTCCCACCCGTTCTCTTTAGGTTTAAATTAAGGTATAGAGTGTGGTGGTGTGGTGTGGTTTTCTTCACTCTCGTGCACTGGTGTGGGTCAATACTTTGTCACAACTGAGGAGCACGGGGAGGGGCGGGGGCTTTTAACCTCTTTGATTGTGTTTCCTGTCAGGTGGACCAGTCATCTCTCAGGGTGCCGTCCTGGAAGACTTCCCAGAAACACAGTTACCGGTAAGTGTAACTGGTCATTTTTTTCCACATTTTCCAAAAACTGCTGGAAAAAAAATGAACCGTTCAAAAGACTCATTATGCCTCACAGATTATACGTTGGGATGTTTTCTTTCCAAAACGGGGTCATTTTATGTGCAATTCCATTGTCCTGGTACTCAAGTGTAATAGGTGGCTGTGAAATGAGATTTTGAATTTTTTGCTCGCAGAAGGCCTGAAGGTACTACTTCAATGTTGGTGCTCTGTATGTGGCCAGGCTGTGTAAAAGTCTCACACATGTGGTATCGCTGTACTCAGGAAGAGTAGCAGAATGTATTTTGGGGTGTAATTTGTTGTATGCATTTGCTGTGTGTGAGAAATAACCTAATATGACAATTTTGTAAAAAAAAAAAAAAAAATACTTTATTTTGCAAAAAATTGTGGGAAAAAATACAACTTAAAAAAACTCACCATGTTACTTACTTAATACCTTGGAATGTCTACTTTCTAAAAAGGGGTCATTTGGGGTTTTTTTTGTTTGTACTTTCCTGACTTGTTAGTGTCTCAAGAAATGAGATACACCTGATGTACTGAAGGCCTGATCAGATGTGATCAATTTTCAGTGATTTGCACCATAGTTTGTAAACTCTATAACTTTCACAAAGACCAAATAATATACACTGATGTGGGTTATTTTTACCAAAGATACGTAGCAGCATAAATTTTGGCCAAAATTTATGAAGAAAAATTACTAATTAGCAAAATTTTATGACCGAAACAAAGCGAGGCATTTTTTCACAAAATTTACGTTTTTTTTTTTTTTTTTTTTATTGCACAAAAAATAAAAAACCCACTAGTGATTAAATACCACTAAAAGAAAGCTCTATTTGTGTGGGGGAAAAAAAGGACGCAAGTTTCATATGTGTACAGTATTGCATGACTGAGTAATTGTCATTCAAACTGTGAGTGAGTGCTGGAATCTGAAAATTGGTCTGGTCAGGAAGGGGGTGTAAGTGCACTGTATTGAGGTGGCTACAGAGATAATTTTCCTCGTAAAACTGAACTCCGATAAAACTCCTGAGTTTAATAAATGTACACAATAGTTTCTACATTATTTGATGTGATTTCCTTTTGAGATTTTCACAGAAGCATCACAAACCTATAGAACATCTCATTACCTCTGACAACTCCTGCAGTCGGTGGTAAAGCATGACATGAAGGGGCAAACCATATACACGGTCTAAAAAACAACCCTCTTTCTGCTGGTGGAGTCGGAAACAGTTTTCCTTTTTAATGATAAACCACACTAAAGGCCCGTATACACAAGATCAGACTTTTGACAACAATCATGCAAATTAGCTGTTTTAAGGCTGTTTTAAGGCAACATCCGACTGTGTGCATGCTCCATCGGACAAACTTTTTCGGTTTTCATCAGACAAATGTTGGCTGTGCGAACGGACAAAGGTTTCAACAACATAAGTCCAATGGCGCAAAGTCCGATCGTGTGTACAGAAAACTATCATACTTTACAAACACGCATGCTCAGAACCAATTACACATACGAACAGTTTGTGTGAAAAAAGTATTTGCCCCCTAATTCTTGATTTTTCTATTTTTTGTTTTTTTTGCATATTTGTGATTTGACTTCAATACAGGGCATTTTCACCCCCTTCCTGCCAAGGCCATTTTCAGAGCTGTAGCATTGTGACAATGACAATTGCACAGTTATGCAACACTGTACCGAACTGAAATTTTTATAATTCCCCCCCCCCACAAATAGAGCTCTTTTTTTTGTTTGTTATTTGATCACCTCTGCGGTTTTTATTTTTTGTGCTATAACCAAAGAGAGTGACAAGTTTGACAAAACAAAACACAATATTGTTTACTTTTTGCTATAATAAATATCCCAAATTTAAAAACAAAAACTATTTTTTTTCCCTCAGTTTCGGCCTATATAGTGCTTACAAAAAGTTATTGTTTTATGTCATTTTTATTATATTATATATGCGATCAGTGCTATAAATATGCACTGATATACTCGATAAATGTCACTGGCAGGGAAGGAGTTAACAGTAGAGGGCGATCAAAGGGTTACATGTTACCTAGGGAGTGATTCTGTGTTTGGATGGGACTGACTAGAAAGGAGACTGATCGGTGTTCCTATATACTAGGAACACATGATCTGTCTCCTCTCCCTGGACAGGACCTATATCTGTGTGTTTACACACAGATCCACATTCCTGCTCTGTTACAAGCGATTGCGGCCACTGGGCATGCGCATCGGCTCTTAGTGATGCGGCATGCATGCCCCCATATACCATCGGGAAGTCGAGGACATCATATGATTCCTTGCCCAGAATGGCAGATCCCATCTGTGGAGGTGGTCAGGGACTGGCGGCATGGTACAGGAGGTGGTCAGGGACTGCCGACATGGTACAGGAGGTGGTCAGGGACTGCCGACATGGTACAGGAGGTGGTCAGGGACTGCCGACATGGTACAGGAGGTGGTCAGGGACTGGCGACATGGTACAGGAGGTGGTCAGGGACTGGCGGCATGGTACAGGAGGTGGTCAGGGACTGGCGGCATGGTAAGAGATAAGTGTGTTTTCCCCCGTGCAGCCAGTGTGTTGTCCCCCATGCAGCCAGTGACGCCCCCGTGCAGCCAGTGATGCCGCGAAGAGAGAGGAGAGCCGCCTCTACCGCCTGGTTCAGTAGAGCACCGGGAACATCACAGCTTTAATTTCAATAGCTGTGTGTTCCCCCGTCACGCCCCGGACAAGCGGGAGGGGCTGTATGAGACGGCGCGTGACAGGGGAACACACAGCTATTGAAATTAAAGCTGTGATGTTCCCGGCGCTCTATTGACCAGACGGCGGAGACAGCTCTCCTGCGTTATAGATCTCCCATGATGGGCGGCACCAGGGGTGGGGCGGTGCCGCCCAGGCCCACCCCATTTTCGTGTCAATTATCGGCGGTTTTTTCTTTTCGGCAAAATGGCAAAAAGGGCATTTTCGGCCGATATGTTTTGGCGGCCGAAATTTCGGTGCATCCCTAAAAAAAAAAAAAGTAGTTGACATGTATCTGGAAGGGGTTACAAAGCATTTTCTAAGGCTTTGGGACTCCAGCCAACCACGGTGAGAGCCATTATCCACAAATAGAGAAAACTTGGAACATGGGTGAACCATCCCAGGAGTGGGTGGCCAACCAAAAAGACTCCAAGAGCACAACAACAACTCATCCAGGAGGTCATAAAAGAACCCAGAACAACATGTAAAGAACTGCAGGTCTCGCTTGCCTCAGGTAAAGTCAGTTTCATGATTTAACAATAGGAAAGAGACTGGGCAAAAATGGTGTCCATGGGAGCGTTCCAAGGCCAAAGCCACAGCTGACCAAAAAGAACACACAGGCTCCTCTCACATTTGCCAAAAAAAAATCTTAATTATCCCCAAGACTTTTGGGAAAATATTCTGTGGACTGATGAGACCTAAGTTGAACTTTTTTGGAAGGCGTGCGTCCCATTACATCTGATGTAAAACTAACACAGAATTTCATTAAAAAAACATCATACCAACGGTCACACATGGTGGTAGTGTGATTGTCTGGGGCTGCATTGCAGCTTCAGGACATAGACGACTTGCTGTCATTAACCACCTCAATACAGGGCACTTGCACCCCCTTCCTTCCCAGACCAATTTTCAGCTTTCAGCGCTCTCACAATTTGAATGACAATTACTCCGTCATGCAACACTGTACCCATATGAAATTTGCGTCTTTTTTTTCACACAAATAGAGCTTTCTTTTGGTGGTATTTAATCACTAGTGGGTTATTTTTTTGTGCTATAAATAAAAAAAAAAGACCGTACATTGTCTGTTATAAAATGTTGCAAATTAGTAACTTTTCTTCATAAATTTTGGACAAAATGTATGCTGCTACATAGCTTTGGTAAAAATAACCCAAATTGGTGTATTATATTTGGTCTTTGTGAAAGTTATTGAGTCTACAAACTATGGTACCAATCACTTAAAATTGATCACGCCTTCAGTAGATCAGGCATATCTTATTTCTTGAGACACTAACAAGTCAGGAAAGTACAAACACCCCCAAATGACCCCTTTTTAGAAAGTAAACACTCCAAGGTATTAAGTAACATGGTGAGTTTTTTTTTTTAAAGTTGTATTTTTTTTTCCCACAATTCTTTGAAAAATTAAGAATTTTTTTTTTTTTTTTAAACAAAATTGTCATGTTATCAGGGTATTTCTCACACACAGCATATGCATGCAACAAATTACACCCCAAAATACATTCTGCTACTCCTCCTGAGTATGGCGATACCACATGTGTGAGATGTATATACAGCCTGGCCACATACAAAGGCCCAACATTGAAGTAGCACATTCAGGCGTTCTAGGAGCATAAATTACACATTTCTCAACCACCTATTACAATTTTGAAGGCTCTTGAGCACCAGGAAAATGGAAACGCCCACAAAATGACCCCATTTTGGAAAGCTAACACCCCAATGTATAACCTAAGAGGCATAATGAGTCTTTTGAACAATTCATTTTTTTCCAGCAGTTTTTTATTTATTTATTTTTTACACATTTTTGAAAGTTAATTTATAAGATATTTCTAACACATAGGAGAGAAGCTGTGCTAAGAAGTCTCAATCAATCAAGTCAAGACATAGTCTATATTAAAGCAGTTGTATACCCGCTGACACTTTTTTTTAATCTTATTTTTTTATACCCCTGTAAGGCAAAGGGCATAATGAGCTAGTATGCACCGCATACTAGCTCCTTATGAAATACCTTAGAACCAGGTGCTGGCATCTCACCCGATCCACGCAGAGGGAGCTAACGTGTTCCCTCGGCATTTCTTAAGTCGCCACTCCTGTGCATACGTGCGGGAGACTTCTTTCCGGCAAGGTCCGGCATCTACCGGGCTTTCAGCTGAGAATCCCCTGTGCGCATGTGCACAGTCAGTGGCTCATTGCGAGGGGAATATCTCCTAAACCATACAGGTTTAGGAGATATTTTTTTATTTTTATTTTTTTTTACCTACAGGTAATCCTTATTATAGGTTTACCTGTAGGTAAAAGTTACAAATTTGTCTATTCAACCACTTTAAATCTCTTTCCTCTTAGTGACACCATAGTGCTCTGTTTACATTTAGTGACTGGCTGTGAAAAAAACAGCTGATCACGTGGTTAACAGCCGCCAGCCGGGAACACGCTGCCACCGACATGCTCGCGCATTGCAGTCGCACGCATGCGCCGTGCAAAGTGGGGCAGTACCATCTGTGATCGGCCCGTGACTTTATTATGGCCTATCACGTGGTAAACAGCCATGCTGAATGGCTGCTCACCCCCCTCAGTGGCAAGTGGTGTCGCTGTGACATGCTGCCACCAAAGGTACAGGGCTGTGCATGATTGTGTACATGCCCTGTTTCAAATGGATGGACATCATGATGCCCACCCAGAACAAGAGCCGTGCTGCCTAGCCATAATATGACGACCGGCAAGCTGTTAAGGGAACCATGAATTCTGTGCTCTATCAGAAAATCCTGAAGAATGTTCGACCATCAGTTCCAGACCTCAAGCTCAAGCACACCTGAGTTATGCAGCACAACAGTGATCTGAAAACACACCAGTAAGTCCACCCCTGAATGGCTCGAAAAACAAAATGTATGTTTTGGAGTGCCTTAGTCAAAGTCTGGACTTAAATGCGACTCAGGTGCTGTGGCATAACCTTAAAGCGGAGTTCCACCCAAATGTGGAACTTCCGCTCATTTGTCTCCTTTGCCCCGCTGGTGCCACAATTGGCACCTTTAGGGGGGGGGGGGGGGGTGATGACGACCGGATTCATTTCTTTGACAGGTATCCTGTTCCCACCTCTGGGATTTCGGGCTGCGGCCTGTGACATCACCGTGGGGCTCCCTCCCTCCTCTCCCTGTCGCCGGGCCAGTAGGAGAGATGAGCGGTGCTTTGTGCATGCGCAGTAGGGTTCCCGGCGTGAAGCTCTAAGGCTACACTGGAGGATATCCTTACCCACAATGGTGGCTGAAGCACCCGACAGCTGATGGAAACATCAGCTGCAGTGCCAACATTGCTGGACTCCAGGACAGGTAAGTGTCTTATTGTTAAAAGCCAGCAGCTGTAGTATATGTAGCTTATAGCTTTATTTTTTTTTTTTTTTTTTTTTTTGCGGAACACCGCTTTAAACAGGCTGTAAATGCAGGGAAAACCCTCCAATGTGGCTAAATAAAAACAATTCTGCAAAGAAGAGTCGGCCAAAATTTCTCCACAACTATGTTAAAGACCCATTGCCAGTTATCGCAAATGCTTGATTGCAGTTGTTGCCGCCAAGAGTGGCACAACCAGTTATTAGGTTTAGGGGGGCAAATATGTTTTTACATAGGGCCAGGCAGGTTTGGACAGTTTTTTTAAAACTGTAAATAATTTAAAAACTGCATTTTGTATTTACTCGGGTAATCTTTGTGCAATATTAACATTTGTTTGACCTGAATCATTTAAGTGTGACAAATGGAAAAAAAAATATATAACAGTATCTCACAAAAGTGAGTACACCCCTCACATTTTTGTAAATAGTTTATTATATCTTTTCATGTGACAACACTGAAGAAATTACACTTTCACTACTTTTACATTGTAGATTGTAGCAGTGTACAGCTTGTATAGCAGTGTAAATTTTCTGTCCCCTCAAAATAACTCAACACACAGCCATTAATGTCTAAACCGCTGGCACCAAAAGTGAGTACACCCCTAAGTGAAAATGTCCAAATTAGACCCAAAGTGTCAATATTTTGTGTGGCCACCATTATTTTCCAGCACTGCCTTAACCCTCTTGGGCATTGAGTTCACCAGAGCTTCACAGGTTGTCACTGGAGTCCTCTTCCATTCCTCCATGACAACATTATGAAGCTGGTGGATGTTGGAGACCTTGCTGTCCTCCACCTTCCGTTTGAGGATGCCCCACAGATACTTAAAAAGGGTTTAGGTCTAGAGACATACTTTGCCGATCCTCAGCTTCTTTAGCAAGGCAGTGGTCATTTTGAAGTGGAAGTGTGTTTAAGGTCGTTATGTTGGAATACTGCCCTGTGGCTCAGTCTCCAAAGGGAGGGATCACAGTACATATTGGCATTCATGGTTCCCTCAATGAACTGTAGTTCCCCACTGCCGGCAGCACTCATGCAGCCCCAGACCAGGATACTCCCACCATCACGCTTGACTGTAAGCAAGGCTCGCTTATCTTTGTACTCCTCACCTGGTTGCTGAAACACATTCTTGACACCATCTGAATCAAATAAGTTTATCTTGGTCTCGTCAGACCACAGAACATGGTTCCAGTAATCCATGTCCTTAGTCTACTTGTTTTAAGCAAACTGTTTGCTTTCGTGTGCATCATCTTTAGAAGAGGCTTCCTTCTGGGGCGACAGCCATGCAGTCCAATTTGGTTACGGTCTGGGCACTAACAGGCTGATCCTCGCACCCCTCCAGCCTCTACAACAATGCTGGTAGCACTCATATGTCTATTTCCCAAAGACCACTTCTGGATATGGCACTACTTCTTTGGTCAACCATGGCGAGGCCTGTTCTGAGTGGAACCTGTCCTGTTAAAATGCTGTGTGGTGTGTGCCACAGTATTGCAGGTCAGTTTCAGGGTCTTGGCCATCTTTATGTAAAGCAACAATTCTTTTTTTCAGATCCTCTGTAGTTCTTTACCGTGAGGTGCCATGTTGAACTCCCAGTGACCAGTATGAGAGTGTGAGATGGATAACACCAAATTTAACACACCTGCTCCCCATTCACACATGAGACCTTGTAACACTGAGTCACATGACACCGGGCAGGGAAAATGGCTAATTGGGCCCAATTTAGACATTTTCACTTTTGTTGCCAGCAGTTTAGACGTTGGCTGTGTGATGAGTTATTTTGAGGGGACAGAAAAATGTCACTGTTTATACAAGCTGTACACTCACTACTTTACATTGTAGCAAAGTGTCATTTCTTCAGTGTTGTCACAGGAAAAGATATAATAAAATGTTTACAAAAATGTAAGGGGGTGTAGTCACTCTTGTGAGATACTGTGTGTGTGTGATTTTTATTTATATGTATGTATGTATATGTGTGTGTGTATATATATTGTGGTAGTACGGAATCTCCAATCCTGGGACCGGGTTTTGGGAACAGCCAGCAGTCTGGCTGTATGATTGCACAGGTGGGTCTTGGGCTTAAAACAAAGCCAACACCATGGTTCTGGGCTCCACCCTCCCGAGGAGTCCAGGCGTGTAAGGGAGAAGAAGTGTGCATGTCTGCACAGGTCGGTCTGTCAGAGCAGACAGAGGGTCCAAGCTTGTGGGCTGAAAGAGAAGCTGTTAAAGAGTGCTGAGGTACTGGGTGTACAGGAACTCTGTTAAAGAGCCAAGAGGGCTGCAGCAGAAGTCTGAGCAGCAGTGCTGCTAAAGAGAGCCAGGTGGCTTGGTATTTTTGGTTCTACATACATTACTGCTGTGGAAAGCTGAAACCCCTGTGTGGGTAACTATTTTGTTATCTGACTTTTCTTTCTTTAATAAAAGTGGGCCTACGAGCCCTTAAACGACATCTGGTGTGGATCCAGCTCACTGGTAAGCTCTACCTTTAAGCTAAAATAACCCCCAAATATTACTATATATATATATATATATATATATATATATATATATATATATATATATATATATATATATATATATATATATATATATATATAAATAAATAAATTATGCATAGTGATTAGCACTTCTGCCTAGCAGCAAAAGGGTCACTGGTTTGAATCCCAAACTCCTGCCTGGAGTTTGCATGTTCTCCCTGTGCCTGTGTGGGCTTCTTCTGGGGGTTCTCCGGTTTCCTCCCACATTCAAAAGACATGCTGGTAGGTTAATTGGATTCTGTCTGAAGTTTGGCCCTAGTATGTGTATGTATGAATGTGAGTTATGGACCTTAGATTGTAAGCTCCATGAGGGTAGGGACTGATGTGAATGTAATATGTATATATACATTGTTGCGTGAATTGACGGCGCTATGCAAGTACCTGAAATGAAATAAAAAAAAAAAAAATGTAATTTCATGTACTTGCATGGCAGCATGAATTTATGCAGCAATTTACATATACATTGTACATTCACATCAGTCCCTACCCTCAAGGAGCTTACCAGAAAATGGCAAGAGCAGGTTAGTTTGAAAGTAATTTTATGACTTGTGTTATGTTTTTCATGTGGAAATTTGTGCTTTTATATAAAAAAAATCAGCTTTTTGTGTGAATGAGATTAGGCTCACCTTTTATGTCGCATAGCTCTCAAATTTTCTCTCTCCCCTTCCCCTTCCCATGAGGATATACTTTTGCACCTAGTGGATGCTTGATAGACAGACTGATTCAAGGCACATTTACTTTAATAGGGTAGGAGAGGTTGAGCCTATATCCACTTTGTTACAAACGTTTTAGTTATCCTCATACGCTGTAGAGATCGGTATGAGGAGAGGAGAGCTGAACCGGATATGTGCCTGTTTGTTGACAAGTAATCGTTCTGTCATTGGACAGAGCGATCACATGGTAAAGGGCCGCTGTCATTGGCCCTTTACCCCGATCCGTGATGCTCCAGACCCGGCGATCACGGACACTTCTGGGAGCACCCTCCCATAACTAGCTGACCGCGCTGTAGTCCTCATTTGACTATGGCACGGTGGGCAAGTGGTTAAAGAATTTTACCTCCTAGTCACATAGTTAGGTTTAAAAAAGACACAAGTCCATCTAGCTCAACATTTCATATTTCGGGTACCGTATATACTCGAGTATAGGTCGATCCGAATATAAGCCGAGGCCCCTAATTTACCACAAAAAAAAATGGGAAAACTTATTGACTAGTGTATAAGCCGAGGAGACATGTGTGTCCAGCCTCCCTGCGTGTCCAGCCTCCCTGCGTGTCCAGCCTCCCTGCGTGTCCAGCCTCCCTGCGTGTCCAGCCTCCCTGCGTGTCCAGCCTCCCTGCGTGTCCAGCCTCCCTGTGTGTCCAGCCTCCCTGTGTCCTGTGCCTCTTTGTCCTTCTGCAGCGATCTGCATGTAAAAACATACGGCGACCATGCCAGGATCGCCGCACCTCTTCTCCTCGTCTGTGACAGACGGCGGCCATTCCACTGTTCAAAAGCCGCGCCTCCGTCTGTGATAGGCGGAACACTCAATTTCCCAGCAGTCAGTGTTCCGCCTATCAAGGACATCCTCTCATCCTCGTCCGTAGTATGAGGATGAGCGGATGTCCGTGATAGGCGGACCACTGACTGCTGGGAAATTGAGTGTTCCGCCTATCACAGACAGGGAGGCGCGGCTTTTGAATAGTGGAATGGCCGCCGTCTGTCTGCACGACACGCTGATCGGGTAGACAGACGGCGGTGACTCGAGTATAAGCCGAGGGGGGCACTTTCAGCCTAAAAAAAGGAGCTGAAAATCTCAGCTTATACTCGAGTATATACGGCAGGCATGTCCAAAGTCCGGCCCGCGGGCCAATCGCGGCCCGCAGTCCGGTTTTGAACGGCCCGCCTGGTGTGCTGCGGGATCAGGGCTGTCAAATGAGCCGATCCCCGGCACTGTGTGAAGCTCCGTCGGCTTCAAAAGTGAAAGTAAAGTGCAGAGGAGTGTGCTGTGCTCTCTGCTTCCCCCTACAGTGCAGTACCCGGCTGAATGAGGAAATGGAATGGAAAGGTACTGTACTACAAGCTAGATTCGTTTTAAAAAGGCTTTATTTATGTGTATGTGTGTGTGTGTGCATGTGTGTCTGTATGTGTGCATGTGTGTCTGTATGTATATATGTGCATGTCTGTCTGTATATATGTGCATGTCTGTCTGTATGTATGTGCATGTCTGTCTGTATGTATATGCATGTCTGTCTGTATGTATGTGCATGTGTGTCTGTATGTATGTGCATGTCTGTCTGTATGTATGTGCATGTGTGTCTGTATGTATGTGCATGTGTGTCTGTATGTATGTGCATGTGTGTCTGTATGTGTGTGTGTGCATGTCTGTATGTATGTATGTGTGTGCATGTCTGTCTGTATGCATGTGTGTGCATGTGTGTCTGTATGTATGTATGTATGTGTGCATGTGTGTATGTGTGTGTGTGCATGTGTGTCTGTATGTATGTGTGTCTGTATGTATGTGTGTCTGTGCATGTGTGTGCATGTCTGTATGTATGTGTGTGCATGTGTGTCTATATGTGTGTGTGTGCATGTCTGTCTGTCTGTATGTATGTATGTGTGTCTGTATGTGCATGTGTGTCTGTGTGTGTGTGCATGTGTGTGTGTGTCTGTGCATGTATGATTGCATGTGTGTGTGTGTCCATGTATGTCTGTATGTATGCGTATGTGCATGTGTGTCTGTATGTATGTGTGTGTATGTCTGTTTGTATGTGTGTGCAGCATGTGTGTCTGTATGTATCTGTGTGTGTGTGTGTGTGTGTGTGTGTATGTATGTCTGTATGTGCATGTATGTATGTGCGTGTATGTCTGTATGTATGTATGTGTGTGCATGTGTCTGTATGTGTGTGTGTGCATGTGTCTGTATGTATGTAAGTATATGCATGTGTCTGTATGTGTATGCATGTGTCTGTATGTGTGTATGTCTGTGTGTATGTGTATGCATGTGTGTTACTTTTAATCCAGACCCCCCCCCCCCCCCATTCTTGTACCATCAGAACTGCTTTTGTGGTGCTTGTGTGTGTGATAGCAGCCAGGACTGCTGCTCCTCTGAAAAGCAATCCATATACAGATCGCTTTTCAGAGGCATTTGAAAGGTGGTAAAGAGGCATTATGTTGCCTCCTCACCACCTGTTTTAAGCCCGTAAATGTAGCATCACTATACCGCAACTGTGCAGTCTACACAGTTGCGGGGTAGTTGCAGTGCAGGCCCATTCACCCTGAGCATACCCCCAGCTGCTCCCTCTGCAGCTAAAGGGGGAGAAGTTGGGGGTGGTAAAAACAGCTTAACCATGTAGTTTTACTGCCCCTCCAATAAGCCCTTGGTTCACATCTGCATGGCTGCATGCTGTGTGTAGGGCAGCCCATGCATTTCAATGGGCTTCCATACCCACAAAAATGCAGGGAAAGAAGTCCCAGAGCTTTTTTTTTTTTTTTAATTGCGCTGCACCAAAAGCACCCCATGTTTCCAATGTGTGGGGTACCATTAAGACTTAACGGTACCCCTAAAGAACAGAGCATTCGTCTGTGTGTCAGGCAAACGAGCGCGACAAAGGCACGAGAATTTTTGTTGGGCCAGGTATGAGTGCTCGAATGACCGAATTTTAATGGTTCAAAGAATGTCAGGCAAAATGGTCGGCCCTCACACATGTTCACTTCATCGAATCTGGCCCTCTTTGAAAAAAGTTTGGACACCCCTGATATACGGTATGTGTCTGGTGCCCCATTTACTTGTGTTAAGAAGTATCCTGTTCTCTTTGTATTGCTTACTTTTTGTGAAATACTTACAGTATAGTGCCAGTTCCCCTGGTTTCCTATTTCAAGCTGACCATGAATGCCATGAGAGCACATCCATCTCAGCCTGGTTAGTTTTCTGGCTGTGCTGGAAGCTTGGCCCTGTCTGTCCTTCCAATGGTGTGTGAACAGGCCCCCCGCACATCAATTCACTAAAAAGATCCATGTACAACAGTTTCTCCACCCCTAGCCCTCCAAGCTTCTTATACATCTGAGAACAGAGGCCTTGTGATTGCTTAAAAAATAGAAAAAAAAAATATTTTTTTTATGTACTTTTATATATGCTAATATTTTACCTTTTTAATTTCTATTTGAAACTGAATAGCTTTTTTTTTAAAAAAGGAAAGGGTTCACATATAATTGAATGCGGTATTAAACCCAAAACTAAAAATGTATTATATTGCAGCTTACTAATCTTTCAAAAGTGGTGGCTGTATTCATTTTTCTTTTTTTAGACTTCAACCTGTGGGTTTTCACCTGGTAATCTTGCCAGTTAACACACCTCCTGCATGCACTCCTGTATTAGTGAGATTCAACTCTGGATGAACTAACACAGGAGACACAGCAGACAGCCCAATTGTCAGTCTTGGCGAGGGGGTAGTAGTGTCAATTGTATTAACTTAAATACAATAACAAATTGAAGCCAATTTCCAACTAATCAGGGGGATGTCTACACATGTAATTGGGGCACTGATCATCAGTGCCCTGATTACAATATAGTGCCCACCAGTGCCATCAATCAGTCAGTGCTGGCTATCAGTGCCACCTATCAGTAATGCCCATCAGTGCCGCCCATTGGTGCCCATAAGTGCGGCATATTAGTGCCACTTCATCAGTGCAGCCGATTGGTGCCACCTCATCAGTGCACATCAGTGAAGGAGAAAAAATTACTAATTTTCTGACAGACTAAGAAAAAAACTTTTACATTTTTTTTAATAAACCCAGCAGTGATTAAATACCACCAAAATAAATCTATATTTGTGTGAAGAAAATGTATAAACCTTTCACTTAGTTACAGTGTAGCCTAGGGGTGCAACGGATCAAAAAACTCACGGATCGGATCATTTTTCGGATCAGCAAATAATTGAATTTGCAAAAACCTGGGATAATTCCACCACCATATAGTCCCCACTGTAATATACATCTCCCTCACTGTAATATTGGCTGAGCATGGCTGGGTATTACCAAGTATTGCAGGGTATGGGTGGGTATTGGCAGGTTATTGGCAGAGTGTGGATGGATGGCTGTGACTGCAACTGTCACAGAGCAGCGCTGTGGGCACTACAGATCCAGCCCACAGCGCTGCTGCCATCCGATCTCTCCCCTCCACTGTACAGATCTGTACACAGAGGGGAGAGTAGAACCGGCGTCGTCATGACTCCTGTTTGTTTTACAAGTGATCGCTTCTTCATTTGACAAAGTGTGACAGCGCTTAAAGCTAAAAAAAGGCCTGGGCAGGAAGGGGGTGTAAGTGCTCAGTATTGAGGTGGTTAAAGTTGTCTCAGTCAGATCAGTAGTAGTGCAGGAACCTGAAGTTGCAATGACTTTGGTAGTGTCAACTGGAACGGGTCTCTAGAGATGCATGGCCTTTCACATGTTCTGTGACATTGGGTTGCACAAGTGTGAACAGAGCCTTCTGTGTATGGTTCATAGAACAGTTTTACATGGAGAAGACTGTAACATGTATTTTGCTATCTGCAACGTGAAGTTTTGTTTTCTTTGGACAGACCCAGTTTCCCCTTTGCTAAACTAAACCGGTCACACCAGAGAAATACAAAGGCTGGCAATGTTGAAATTTTCTTATTAAGATGTTATCTGGCTGACTGTCATGCTGACCTTTTGTCACAGTAATTTCAGTCAATGACCTGATATAAAGTTGTATCTGAAGCCAAATAGTTTTTTGTTTTTGGATAGCACGTGAAATGGTTGAAACCCTTGTCAAGCTTTGAATGCTGTCAGTGCCCCAAATGGGCAGATTCTGTCTCAATTTTATATTTGTGACCATTGTTGCTGAGACTGAAGTGGATAGAAATTAAACTGTATTGCCATTAAAAGAGAAGTAAAGGTGTTTTTTTTTTTTCTCCCCCTATTCATACTCTGGTGGATGCAGCATCGGTCACCTGACCCCTCTGCACTGTGTTTTCAGAGCCCTGTGAGCAAAGAGCTGTAGACTGTCAGTCACACCTCTCTGCTGTTCCCCCTCCTCGCTCAATGGAGCGCTGAGCTGTGGAGGGGGTGGAGTGACCAGCTCGGGCTCTTCGCGGTTCGCTGAGAGGCTGAGCCGTGTATCTGTCCAGGCACCTGGCTGGTCCAGACTTTGTAGTGGTGACGTGGTGCCTGGACTGACATCCGTGACTTTGGCAGAGAGTGGACTTCAGAAAACGGGTCACAGGAGTGCACAACTAACTGCACTTCTGTGATCCATAGGAGAAGTCCAGCCAAACGAGCCTTGGATGGACTTCTCATTTTAAAGAGGGCTAATTCTCATTTTTATTAAAGAGCAGCCAGCTGACAAGGAGATGAGATGCCTCTGAAAGGTTCCTCGCCATTTTTGTACCTTTCTACTTTTTGTAAGGCATTTTACTTTAGTCTATTTCTTTTTTTTTTACTTTAATCTTTATTAAATTTTCAGACTATACAAAACACCTTTTTCAAATAAAATTGCCAACAGTTCATTACATATTCCTTCCAACCAGGAGTCTGGGTTTTAAAGTGCCAGGAAGAAGGGGGCAATAAGTATACATCCATACAACGAGTATAATTTAATAAGAAGAACAGAAAAAAAGGAAAATGAAAACATTATCTAGACAGTACTATAACCCCCTTTACCCCTCCTTGACTCTTTTTACTCTTCCAACATTTTTCCTATTAATATACCCCCCTCCCTCCTTCCCTCCCTTTATATCTTTACAACCCCCCCTCCCCCTCTCAAGTGTATATATTTGTGCTTTTAACCTTCAATGTAACATACTTGTGTTGTAATGTGTTGTAGTAATTCTAATACCTTTATTACCCTCTACCCTACCCGCACCCAGTTCCCATCCCCCCCCCCCCCCCTTCTCTACTCCCTTTTCCTAATGTGTTTTAGACTGGGGTATGCATCTCTACTAACCAATTAATCTGTTAAACTCTTTTAGGTTATTTCGTTTTGCATATACCGCTCTCTCCTTACATAGATATTCGTTTACAGCGCTCACCCAATCCTCTATTGTAGGAGCTAGATTTGATTGCCATCTTCTAGCAATCATTCTTCTAGCTTGAAATAGGCATCTTAGAATTACGATAGTTACTCCCTTTCTCTCTGCTTTCTCGTCTCTATATCCCAGGATACACACTATGGGGTTTGATTCTATTACCGTCCTAAAGACTCTGCTTAGTGTTTCTACCACTCCTTCCCGATATCTAAATAATTTAGGACATTTCCAAAGCATATGTATTAAATTTCCTGTCCCCCCACACCTAGGACAGCAATCGTCTGCTCTCTTACCAAATCTAAATAATCTCTGGGGGGTATAATAAGCTCTATTAATTACCATCAAGTGAGATATCTTATGGGGGGGAGAGACTGAGACTTTTGGACATGCCTCTAGGATATTTTTCCACTGCGCTCGTGTTATATTACCTATGTCTTGCTCCCATTTCCCTTTCTCAACCCTCCCTTTCTTCTCACAATTAATCTGTGCACCCAACTGGGCATAAAATTTAGATATTAATCCTTTAGTGGGTCCTACTTGTGCTACTAGATGTAACAGGGACAGTTCTTCCCATGTTGATACTACGTTTCCAAGCTGGGTCTTTAAAGCGTGCCTTACTTGTATATAAGCATAAAACGACTTTTGTGGTAACTTAAATTCTTTTTGTAATTGCTCAAAAGATTTAAAACCCCTACCTCCATATAGCTGACTCAACCTTACAATACCACATTTTTCCCATTCTACAATTTTTCCAACCCGCCATATTTCTTGTAGCTTCTTATTATTCCAAAGGGGTGTAAACTTTGTTATTTTACTGTATCCCATTTTTTTTTTAACTATATCCCATAGTTTTATCATCATTTTTACTGTGGGGCATCTATACTGGAATGAATCCGCTTCCAGGGTCTCAATCAACGTTCTATGCGGGGAGCCTATTAATACTAATATCCCGTTTGGGGTTCCACCATTCACCTCTTCTATTCCCCCTAACTGTTGTAATTGGGATGACCAAAAATAGCACTCCGGGTGGGGGACTGCGAAACCACCTTCCTCTCCCGGTAGCTGGAGCATCCGCAACCTCAATCTAGCCTGTCCTCCCTTCCATATTAATTCCCTAAACAACATCTCGATCTTATTAAACCAACATCTATTAATCCATATAGGGGAATTATGCAATATGTATAAAAGTTGGGGCATCCATATCATTTTTATCAGGTTGCATCTACCGGCCACCGAGAGAGGCATTCTCTTCCATATAGCAATTTTTTGTTTAAACTTAACCACTAATGGGACTAGATTATAATTTATATACTGGTTAGGATCCCTTGTCAGGGTTACTCCCAGATATTTCAGCTTATCTACTGTTGCCATTTGGGGGATTCCCAGGGCTGTTTGTTGACCAGTTGGGTCTAACGGAAGACATTCCGACTTTTCCCAATTAATCTCCAGTCCTGTGAAGCCTCCAAACCCTTGCACCAATCCTATTGCCTTTGGCAGTGAGTGCCTCATATCCCCCAGAATAACAGGATATCATCTGCATAGAGAGAGATTTTTTCCTCCCCCGTTTTTCTCAAAAATCCAACTATTTCCCGGTTTGCTCTGATTGCACATGCCAAAGGCTCTATAGCCAACGCAAAGAGCAGGGGCGACAATGGGCACCCCTGCCTCGTCCCTCTCCCCAGCTCTATTTTATCAGAGAACTCGTTATTAATTTTTAATCTAGCGCTAGGTTTATCGTATAGCATCCTAATCCATCCTATAAAAAAAGGACCCAGGCCAAATTTCTCCAAGACTTTCCATATATATCCCCATTCTACACTATCGAATGCTTTCATTACGTCCAATGCCACAACTGCCCCCGGGGTATCATTATCCGTTGGGATCTGAAGATTCAAGAACGCTCTTCTAATATTTATACTAGTTGACCTATTGGCAATGAACCCTGTTTGGTCCGTATGGACTAATCTTACTATAACTCGATTAAGCCTAATCGCTAGAACCTTGGCCAGTATCTTTGTATCAGTGCACAAGAGAGAGATTGGTCTATATGCTGCTACATCTAGTGAGTCCTTTCCTTCTTTGTACAGCAAGATTATAACTGCCTCCATCATTGATGGTGGCAGTTTACCCTCCCCATATGCTCCACTTTAGTCTATTTCTACTTTTTCTAGTCTGTGTAAGGCAAGTAGCTCTGGTAAACAGCACCTTTTAAAAACTGTATAGTATTTCTTTACTAGCGCAACTCCCTACTTGTTACTGGCAGGGAAAATTTAACATTTTACAGTTGTAATTGGAACAGAAGATGTGGGGAAATCTTCCAGTGAAGGACAATTCAATTTTTCTATTGAAAATAGTAGGAGCCTAGAAAAGCGACAGCAAAATATATATATATATATATATATATATATATATATATATATATATATATATATATATATATATATATATATATATATATATATATATATATATAATGATTATGATTAGGAATAAAAGTGATCAAAAACATTAAAGGAACAGTGTAGAATCTTTTTTTTTTTTTTTTTTTTTTTAAAGCACCCCAAACCCCCATCGTAGTCGCGCACAGCAGCAAACTCGTGTAAAACATGTTCACACCACACGTGAGTTATTGCTGCAAATGTTTTATATTTAAATTAAATTGCGATTGAAAATACTTAAGGGAAACAGTACGCCTCTCTGAACAATGTCTGGGAGACTGATTCCTGCTGCACAGAAAGATGATAGTCAGCAGATCAAGAAACTCCAGACTCCATGAATGGAAGGCTGATGACTGTTATTGAAAAGAGTGGCTATATTGGTCACTGATAATTTTATTTTTATTTTATTTACTTTTTTGTTCTCAGAAATGTTTATTTGTAAATTTTGAGTTATCTGTTGTTCACTCTCACTTTAACAGTTGAAAATAAACAAGTGAGATGGAAAAATTTTCATTTAGTTGCATAATTCTGCACACTAAGGCTCCGTTCACACAGGGGGCGACGCGAGGCGACACGACTTGCCGTGCCGCGACCTGACAAGTCGCCCCCGTTCTGTACTACGGAACCGTTCTAAGAGGAGCGACTCAAGTCGCTCCGACTTAGAAAAAAGGTTCCTGTACTACTTTTGGGCGACCTCGGGGCGACTTGCATTGACTTCTATACAGAAGTCATTTGCAAGTCGCCGCTGAGGTCGCGACAGGTCGCGGCGAGGCAAGTCGTGTCGCCTCGCATCGCCCCCTGTGTGAACCGAGCCTAATAGTTGCCCAATATTTGTGCTCGCATAGATATTCTCCTAAGAAAGCCAAAAACGTTTTACTTAAATATTTAGGTTTTGACCAAGAGCACTGTAGTTGTTCAATAAGAATTTGATCCTCAAAAATACAACTTGACTAATAATTGTGCACACAGTGTATTTAGTACAACTTTTGTATTAGATCATTATGTGGAACTGTGTCAAATGCCTTGCTGAAATCAAGATATGCTATGTTCACAGCACCACCCAAAATTCAATCAGATTAGTCTGACATGATCTGTAAAGCTATGCTGCTCGCTTCCAGCAAATTGTGTTTGTAAGTAATCAATGATCCTTCTTTTAGAAGAGATTCCATTAACTTGACTACAACTGATGATAAAATTATTGTAAAGGCAGAAGTTTTTTTTATCTTAATGCATTAAGATAAAAAGCTTTGTGTGTGCAGCAGCCCTGCTCAGCCCCTCTAAGCCCTTGTACACATGGTCGGAGATTCCGACAACCAAATCCGTCGGATCTTGTCCGAAACTGTTGCATATACACGGTCGAACAAAGTTGTTGGAAAATCTGATCTTTCAGAACGTGATGACGTAATTTCGTTACGATGGGACTACGTTCAGGCTAGTAGCCAATAGCTTTGATGTAGGAATTTGATCTGAGCATGCGTGGCACTTGGTCCGATCGGAATTCTCTACACATGATCGGAGTATGTCCGATCGGAGCAGTTTGTCGGAAAATAATTTCCAGCAAGTTGGAAAATTTGGTCCGACGGATATACCGACGGAAACAGTCCGATGCATAGCACACACAGTCGGAATATCCGACAAACCGCTCCGATCGGACACATTCCGACGGAATCTCCGACCGTGTGTACAAGGGCTAATACTTATCTTAGCCCCATCTAGATACAACAATGTTGTAGGAGCTCTTGGCTGCCATTGCCCCCCTGCTGCTTTCAATCAAAGTCAGTCCTCCAATGAGGAGAGAAAGGGGGCAGGCCGGGTTCAGTGTCTGGACACAGGGAGCTGCGGTTTGGCTTGGGCACCCCCATAGCAAGCTGCTTCCTATAGGGGCACTCAACAGGAGGGAGGGGCCAGGAGCACCAAAGAGGGACCCAAGAAGTGGAGGATCCGGAATGCTCAGTGCAAATCCACTGCAGAGAGCAGGTAGGTATGACATGTTTTTTTTTTTTTTAGTTAAAAATAACAAAACATGAGACTTTAGTATCGCTTTAAACCCACTGGCCTGTAATTGCCAGTGTCTGTCTTTCTGCTGCTTGTGAATAGCTGCAATATTAGCTGTCCGGTTTTTTTAGCTGGCTGTGTCCTGATAAGTACAGTATCTCACAAAAGTGTGTAACCCCTTACATTTTTGTAACTATTTTATTATATCTTTTCATGTGACAACACTGAATAAATTACACTTTGCTACAATGTAAAGTAGTGAGTGTACAGCTTGTATAACAGTGTGAATTTGCTGTCCCCCCAAAATAACTCAACACACAGCCATAAGTGGCTAAACCGCTGGCAGCAAAAGTGAGCACACCTCTAAGTGAAAATGTCCAAATTGAGCTCACCTGGGGAGCAGGTGTGTTAAATTTGGTGTTATCGCTCTCTCACTGCCTCATACTGGTCACTGGAAGTTCAACATGGCACCTCATGGCAAAGAACTCTCTGAGGATCTGAAAAAAAGAAATGTTGCTCTACATAAAGCTAGCCTAGGCTATAAGATGATTGCCAAGATCCTGAAACTGAGCTGCAGCTTGGTGGCCAAGACCATACAGTGGTTTAACAGGACATGGACAGGTTCCACAGGCCTCTCCATGGTCGACCAAAGAAGTTAAGTGCACGTGCTCAGCGTCCTATGCAGAGGTTGTCTTTGGGAAATAGACGTATGAGTGCTGCCAGCATTGCTGCAGAGGTTGAAGAGGTGGGGGGTCAGTCTCTTGGTACTCAGATCATACGTCGCACACTGCATCAAATTGGTCTGCATGGCTGTCGTCCCAGAAGAAAGCCTTTTCTAAAGATGCTGTACAAGAAAGCCTGTAGTTTGCTGCAGACTAAGGACATGGATTACTGGAACCATGTCCTGTGGTCTGATGAGGTCAAGATAAACTTATTTGGTTTAGATGGTGTCAAGCGTGTGTTGTGGCAACCAGGTGAGGAGCACAAAGACAAGTGTGTCTTGCCTACAGTGAAGCATGGTGGTGAGAGTGTCATGGTCTGGGGCTGCAGGAGTGCTGCCAGCACTGGGGAGCTACAGTTCATTGAGGGAACCATGAATGTCAACATGTACTGTGACATAATGAAGCAGAGCATGATGCCCTCCCTTCTGAGACAGCTCCACAGGGCATTATTCCAACATTATATACTGATATAAATAGGGCTGAAACAACTTATCGATTAATCGACAACTAATCTATTATGAAATTAATCAATTACTATTTTCATAATCGATCGGCCAGTAACATAAATGGGGTTAAAAAAACTAAAATGAGCCCTTTATAGTACAAAAAAGGCAAATAATCGCTACTGTAAATACCACTTTCATAGTTCCACAGTTAAAAAAAATTAACCCCTTACAGTAGTGATTATCTGCTTTTTGTTGTAGCATAAAGGGCCCACTTTTAGTTTTTTTCAACCCCATTATGTTACCAAATGTCTTAGACCTGGTTCACATCTATGTGTTTGTTGGTGCTTTTTGCAGAAATGCGCTACAGTTCATTCACATGGTTTCCTATTGGACACGTTAAATCCTATGCTTTTTTTCAGCCGCTGTGTATTTGGAAACGGTCAGGGACTTTCTTTTTTTTTTTTTTTTACGCAAAACAATGCTTTTTTGGTTCAATGTACTTCAATGGAGAAGCTGCAGAAAAGCATGTAATGGGTTTTGCAGCTAATTGTGTTATATATATTTTTTTTTATCTGCCCAACAACAAATTGGCCAAAAAAATGCAAAAACTTAAATTACAGCAAAATCACGTGCGCAAAAATCAAAACGCACAGCAAAAAGCACTGCAAAAACAGATCAAAAGCAAACTGCATACCGAGCCTTATGCTGGCCACACGGATCAATTTTCTGACTAAAAATCTTTGAAATTTTCACTTTTTAAAATTCTTTTTAAAATTCTGTTTTTAAAATGAATGTAATTTCTGAACGAAAACCAAATCCACTCTCAGAAAACTGCTTCGTGAAAGGAATTTTCAATTTCCATATCTTTTCCATCATTGTGGTTGAAAATGAACATTGATTTGACCCCACTACCGATTAGAAAATCGAACAAACGTTCTTAAAATGAATTTTTTTTTTGAGGGAAGATCTCCTCTAATAGTATATACAGTATATCTCTTCTGTCTGTTGTTCTCAGAGTGGATTAGAGATTTTGCTCTCTAACCATATAGTTGGTTATTTTATATTTACCACCGCAAAGAGATATTTAACCACTTGCCGCCCGCCTTATAGGCGAATGACGGCTGCAAAGTGGTTTCAAAATCCGACAGAGACTCTTAACCATGTCATCAGCCATGTCCAATCATGGCTGATCACAGTGTAAATAGGAAGAGCCGTTGATAGGCTTTTCTTCACTCGCGTCTGTTAGACGCGAGTAGAGGAGAGCTGATCGGCTGCTCCTCTGACAAGGGGGGGGGGGGTCTGTGCTGATCGATTATCAGCGCAGCCCCCCCCCCCCCGGGGATGCCCACACTGGACCACCAGGGGTGCCCGGCACCAGGTATGCCACCCTAGACCACAAGGGATGCCAGTCAGTGCCCGCATCACTAATTGGCATGCATTATTGTTTGGCACTGATTGGCATCCATCAGTACAATACAATACAGTGCCACCCATCAGTGCCCATCCATGCCCATCTGTGCCACCTATCAGTGCCGCCTATCAGTGCCACCTCAGTGCCGCCTTGTCAGTGCAGCCCCATCAGTGAAGGAGAAAACATACTTATTTACAAAGTTTTGAAACTGACACAAAAAAAAAAATTTTTCAAAATTTTAGGTCTTTTTTTATTTAGTAAAAAAGAAAAACCATAGAGGTGATCGCATACCACCAAAAGAAAGCTCTATTTGTGGGAAATTTTTTTTATAAAAATGTCATTTGGGTACAGTGTAGCATGACCGCGCAATTGTCATTCAAATTGCGACAGCGCTGAAAGCTCAAAATTGGTCTGGGCAGGAAGGTGTTTAAGTGCCTGGTATTGAGGTGCTTAAAAAAAATGTATTCTTAACGATACATATTAACTAAATTTATACACCACATTTTTATTTTTATTTTTTAGGTTATTAACCGATTAATCGAAACATTAATCAGCCAACTAATCGATTATGAATATAATCGTTGGTTTGAGCCCTAGATATAAACTCACCTCCAAGATGACCACTGCCTTGCTAAAAAAACTGAGGGTAAAGGTGATGGACTGGCCAAGCATGTCTCCAGATCTAAACACTATTGAGCATCTGTGGGGAATCCTCAAATGGAAGGTGGAGTGCAAGGTCTCTAACATTCAACAGCTCTGTGATGTCATCATGGAGGGGTGGAAGAGGACTCCAGTGGCAACCTGTGAACCTCTGGTGCACTCCATGCCCAAGAGGGCTAGGGGAATGCTGAAAATAATGGAGGCCACACGAAATATTGACAATTTGGGTCCAATTTGTACATTTTCACTTAGGGGGTGTACTCACTTTTGTTTCCAGCAGTTTAGACATTTAATGGCTGTGTGTTGAGTTATTTTGAGGGGACAGCAAATTTACACTGTTATACAAGCTGTACACTCACTACTTTACATTGTAGCAAAGTGTCATTTCTTCAATGTCGCATTAAAAGATATAAAAATATTTACAAAAATGTGAGGGTTGTACACACTTTTGTAAGATACTGTATATTCCCCCGATTTGTCCTGTTTATCTTTTTATCATTGGAAATTAAAGTAAAAAAATCCAAAATTTTGGGTTGTACCCAGAAAAGTAATATAGGGGAAATCTTCCAATGGGAACACTAGTTCTGGTGACCTGCGTTGGGGGGGGGGGGGGGTGTCCAAAGGATAACCCTAATTTGCAGGGAGTGCCTCTTGCTTTCTGTTTGGCTGTGGGATAGGAAACAAATGTAAATCTCCCCAATAGGCTACAGGTGATGCAAAAAAGAACATTAAATCACAGGGGTTATAACCCTCAATTTCGCTATACAAAATGGGGGGGGGGGGGTGGTGTCGGGAGTGGGGGGAGTTTTGCCTATAGTTCTACTTTCACTAAATTTTCTCTGCTGCAGTTATAAAAAATGTAATGTATTGCGGCTTAACAATTCCTAGATGTCATGGCTGCTATAGTTTTCTGTTGTTGGGCATTTTTTTTTTTTTTTTTACATTTTTATAACTGCTCCTGCTTGGCCTATTGTCATATGATATCCTCCCAGTCAAGTGCCTCACACACCCTAGGGGCCGTGCTGTCACCACTGGACACAGAGGATGACAGATTGTACCGTGACCATGTGAACTCTGTGACCAATCACAACAATCACATGACTGTTGTACACAATGCATGGTTTTCATTCATAGCCATTCATTGTGTACTATTGTGTTGAACACAATATATGGAACATGGAACAGACAGGGCCAATTGCAGAAGCCTATTGAAGTGCCTTGCTGTAGCCTATCACAGATACTCGATGCTACACAATGAATGGAATGAAGGTCCATTTTAGACTAAAGTGCATCGAGTGATAGTTAACCGTAAAATGCATCCAGTGTCCATAAAGATGGCCAAACTAAAATATTTGTGATAAGAATTCAAAGTTCTGATTCAATCCATAAAGTGCATCAAGTGAAGAGAAAGAATAAAAAATATACAGATAATGAAAATAAAGATAAATAAAAATTATGTATAAACAAATATTAGCAAAACAATAACTAATCAATTTCCAATAAAGTGCAATCAAATAATTTGTATCTAATAGCGGTGGCAATGTCTCTTTCTATAGCAAAAACTTTAGTCCGTATTCAGACGTGCACTATGTGAATCCACTCTGTGTCATAAGCATATAATGACTCCGTAACCACAAAGTAAAAATCCACCGGTGATCTTGTGAATATTCAAACAATCGGTGTCCACACACTAGGTGCAGTGACTACCTTACCTCACTGCTGTAAGGTAGACAGCAGATATTACTTCCAGCAATCAGGTGGTATGGTTAATATAGGTGGTCCCTTCTAGGTGCTTAGTCATAAGCCATCACTCATATCCATAGGAGAAAAGAAGGAGCTCCAATAGTGAAGTATGTAATTAAAATTCAACTTTTTTCTAAAAGGACATAGTCCTGGGTACTCACATTTAGGTATACAATACACAGGCAAAACGGCAGCATGAAACGAACGGACTCCACGTTGGTACTCCGGACATCGCTTCTGGTATCCTCCTAGTCCTGGTTGCCCCAGATTGGCCTCAGCGGGCCTGGTACGCAGACCTGGTGCACCTGGTGGCGGATGCTCCCTGGCGAGTGCTGTTGAGAGAGGACCTCCTATCTCAAGGTCCAATCCTTCGCCCTGCTTTACCATCGCTGGCTTTAACGGCCTGGCTATTGAAAGCCAGGTATTGAGGAACAGGGGTCTGTCGGACTCTGTGATTCCAACTATGCTGAGGGGGAGGAAATCTTCTTCCAGGAAGATATACCATCGTACTTGGAAGGGCTACATCTCCATGTGTGAGGAGAAAGGGTGGCATCCGTGCTCCTTCTCTGTATCCAGGATCCTGCTGTTTCTGCAGCAAGGTGTAGACCAGAGGTTGGCGTTGAGCACCATCCATGGACAGATTTCAGCTCTGGCTGTCTTTTTTTCAAAGACCCCTGGTGTCCCACTCATTAGTGAGTACCTTTGTTCAGGGGGTGCGACATGTAGTCCCTCTGGTGCCTCTTCCGTGGGATATAAACCTGGTGTTGTCGGCGCTTCAGAAGCCGCCATTTGAGAATATCAGGGAGATTCCTCTGCTGACCCTTTCACAGAAGGTGGTCTTTCTAGTGGCCATCACATCGGCCAGAAGAGTTTCAGAACTGGCGGCCTTGTCCTGCCAGTTGCCTTATCTGGTCATCTACAGGGATAAGGTGGTGTTGCAGCCTTTCATATCAATGAGGACATTGTATTGCCATCATTGTGTCCTAAGCCGAAGCACCCCAAAGAGGGTGGCCCTTCACGCTCTAGATGTGGTTAGGGCTCTGAAGGTGTACTTTTCCGTCACAGCTTCCTTTCAGAAGTCAGGCTCACTGTTTGTTTCGGTGGCTGGTCCTAAGAAGGGCATGACGGTCTCGACGGCCACTATTTCCAGGTGGATCAGACAGATTGTAGTACAAGCCTATGCCTTGAAGGGGCAGGTGCCTCCCTTTCCAGTCAAGGCCCACTCTACAAGAGAAATCGCAACGTCTTGGGCCTTCCGACACCAAGCGTCTGTCACTCAGGTGTGTAAGGCGGCGACCTGGTTGTCTGTCCATACGTTTACCAAGTTCTACAAGGTAGACGTCAGTGCATTGGCTGATGCCTGTTTTGGCCGCAAAGTGTAGTAGTTGCAATTGATTTTTTTTTCCTGGTTTTTCGATAACGCAGTACTGCTTTGGTTAATGCACTGTTGCATTACTTCCGCGATGTTGCGGTCTTGGGGATCACTCTTGTTGAGGTACCCGGTTATATAGTAGTGTTTTTTCCACACACTGCTGCTTTTTTGTGGGTTTAGTATCACTAGTTCCCACTTGCCATGGTGGATGAAGTTTTTATGCGGTTTTTCCCACCCCTCGTTTGGCACTGCTTGGGGACGTCCCATTTACCCTGTTTCCCCTAAAATAAGACCTAGTGTGATTGTCGGTGATGGGTGCAATAAAAGCCCTACCCCCCAATTAAGCCCTAGTTAAAGTCCTTGTAGGTCTTCCTTTCAGGGTAGGGCTTATTTTTGAGGAAACAGAGTAGGGCTTATATTGCAGCCAACACCGACAATCACGCTAGGTCTTATTTTAGGGGAAACAGGGTAGTTACAGAGAGGAGCTATGTTGGTCGGTGAATATTAGAGAAAATAGAATTTTTTGTACTCACCATAAAATCCTTTTCTCTGTAATCTACCGACCGACACAACACCCACCCCTCCTTTTTTCTACGTTATACTGCTTGTTGACGTACTGAAGCTGCTAGGAGCAGTGGGAAGGGTTGATGTGTATTGTGTAACAATTTTGCCTAGTTTCTCCTAATGGCAGGCTATACAACCCATTTAGTTAGAGCGGAGCTGTGTCGGTTGGTGAATTACAGAGAAAAGGATGTTACGGTGAGTACAAAAAATCCTATTTTTGGCCTAAACTAATATAAAAGAATATTTATTTGCAAAATTTTATAACCTAAATTATGTTGTTCTTCTTTTTTTTTTTTTTTTTTTTTTTTTTTTAATTTTGAATCTTTTCGTTTTTATTTAGCAAAAGAAAAACGGTGATTCAATACCACCAAAAAAGTGCTCTGTCTGAAGAGCAAGACTAGGCATGCTCAGAAATGAAGTAACACATACAAAACAATTCAACACCTTACTTGCTTCTGATGGTTAGTACCCTCTTCACTTTCGATTTGAAACTAGTATCCAACAAAAAACTGACAAATTCGTCCAATAATCTGACGGTGCGTACAAGGCTTTAGGTATTTTTCCGTCATTTCTTCTGATTTATTTGTGTTTTATATTCAGTGCGTTTGTTTTGTGTGGCTTTAAGTTGAGTTTTCTGATTCTCCCGAATTGCAAATGTGTTTTGAGTCAGTTAATCAGAAAAATCGAGACCATTAAAGCAGTCAGAGGTTACCTTTAAAAACATAAAATTGTTCATGGAATTTGCCAAAATCAGAGGTCGCTCATCCGGAATTATATTATGTGCTTTCAAGTTGACTGTTCTGCTAGTGGCTATTATGTAAGAACTGTGCTGTAATATAAACTTGTATTTTTTTTATACCTGAATTATGGTTTATGCAAGTGGTTTCATAAAATTCACTGATCTATAAATAACGTGAAAACAAAAAAAAAAGCAGTCAAGGGGGTATACACCAGTCATACTTAAAATTATGACCAGAAAGTGGGTGGGATAGCAAGAGAACATGTTTTTCCTGAAGTTGATGTGTTTATGCAGAAAATAATAGGCAAGCATAAGGATTTGTATGACTTTGAGTTCAAATTGTAATGAATACACGACTTGTGAGCTGCATCTCAAACTGCAGCTCTGGTGGGATGTTCCCGGTCTGCAGTGATCAGGACCAATCAAAAGTGGTCCAAGGAAGGATAACAGCCCACTAGCGACAGGGTCATGGGCAGCCATGGCTCATTGATAAATGTGAGGAGTGAAGACTGGCCCGTGTAGTTTGATCCAATAAGACCCCTTTCACAGGGGGCTCCCAAAACACCCCCTCTTATTGAAATGAATGGGCAGTGCTTTGAAAGTGATGCAAAACGTAAAAAAAAATAATCCCATCCGCTAGCACCTGAAAAGCACAGCTAAAAGGCTGCTAAAGCACTGCCACAGTGACCAGCACTTTAAGGGTCTAAAAGAGCTACTGTAGCTCAAATTGCTGAAAAAGTTAATGTTGGTTCCAATAGAATAGTGCCAGAACACAGTGCATCACAACTTGTAGTGTATGGGGCTTGCGTTGTCCTAACTTCAGAGGTACAGTTGGTGGACCTGAACCTATTTATGTAGCGTTTGAAGATGTTTATTGGGGGTAACAAGAAAATTCTGATTGCAGATTAGCTGGCAAGTAATCGACAGTCGATGATAGAGGTAAGCAAGGTTAGTGTTGATGGAAGTTTAGTGAAGTGAGACATAGCATTCTTAAGAGATTCCAAAGTTTAATTTCTGTTAAAAATTAATGATTCTGCTATAGGCATGTTTCTAAGCTTTTGGCCTTAAAATGTTTTAAATCTCAGTTATAAAAAACTGCTTTCCTCCAACTACTAGGTCTGAATAGTCAGGCAGGTTTTTTCATTTATGTTTGTATCATGACCCCCCTGGATGTCTGTCATATGCTGCGAAGATGAAAAGCCACAGAGCACTCTGAGGTTATTTCAAAAGGAATCGCCACATTCTTGTATAAGTTTGGGGAAATAATATTTTAGGCAAGACCTTTTTATACCTGCATTTAAACTAGGGGTGCACCGAATGTTTTTTTTTTTTTTTGGTGCCGAAAACTAGGCCGAAAACAAACTGATATTGATTCCTGCACCGAAACATATTTAAAAAAAATATATTTTTATACAGGAGATGGTCAGAGGCTGGGGACATGCTACAGGAGATGGTCAGAGACTGGGGACATGGTACAGGAGATCAATGCAGCCTCATCAGTGCCCCCCATTTTGCAGCCAGCCAGAGTGTCCCCCATTTTGCAGCCAGCCAGAGTGTCCCCCATTTTGCAGCCAGCCAGAGTGTCCCCCATTTTGCAGCCAGCCAGAGTGTCCCCCATTTTGCAGCCAGCCAGAGTGTCCCCCATTTTGCAGCCAGCCAGAGTGTCCCCCATTTTGCAGCCAGCCAGAGTGTCCCCCATTTTGCAGCCAGCCAGAGTGTCCCCCATTTTGCAGCCAGCCAGAGTGTGATCAGACTGCGGAGGTGGCTCTCCTGTACTATAGGACACCCCCATGATGGGCGGCACCAGGGGCGGGGGGAGGAGCCCCGCCCAGGCCCCGCACCATTTTAGGCTCCATTATCTGACTTTTTTCCTCTTTCAGCAAATTGCCGAAAAGGGTATTTTCTGCCGATATGTTTCAGCTCCTGAATATTTTGATGCATCCCTAATTTTAAACCTAAGCAGTGCGATTTTTAGGCATGTACAGGGGTTTTAGAAATGTATTTGAATGTGTTTTTTATGTGTGTATTCAAGTTTCAGACATTTTTAGGCGTTTGGCTACTGGAAAGCACTAGTAGAGGATATTGGTTCTTACAAGCTGAAAACCTGCATGAAAAAAAATTCATGTCTACGGGACAAAAATACCACATTCTGCCTCAAAAGTATATATAGCCTTTGGAGTGTCTGGCATTGAGCGGAATGCTCTTGAGTGCTCATGTGTGAACCGCCGCCTTTTGAAATACAAGGAATTTTAGATGTTGAGTGTTTTGGAGTTTTGAGCTTGAAAACACTCAGGTGTGAATGCGGCCTAATGGTCTGTAATACTGGCAAGCAGAAATATCGGGTAGAATTTAGGAGAACCGATGGGATGACGATGCAAGAGATATTTTAACAATTTTAAATATTTTAGAGTGGTATGAGAGTTTCCTGCTTAGAATTTCACTACTAAATGTAAACTTTCTTCTGAGGTGATATGTGATGTTTCCCCTAAAAAGATTTATTTGTTCATTGTTCTTTACGCATTGAGGGCATTTCTTCATTATGCTTACAAGTTGAGATGTTGCAATGATAACTGCAGCCTTTAGACTTCACAAAGACAAATGTCAGGCAGGCTGCTGCGTGTCTATGGTGCCGGGTACACACGATCAGACTATCTGGCGGACTTCCGCCTGTGTGTGGGCTTCGGCTGACTTTTTTTTCCCCCAAAAGTCCGGCGGACTTAGAAGTGTTGACTCACCCGGACTTGCCCACACACGGAGAAAAGTCTGTTCATTTTGAACGTGACTCCAGGTAGATGGGACTAGCGAAGGAAGTGAATGTTGCCGCCTCCATCGGCAAGATTGACACCTCGCTAGCTCCGTCACCTGCATGGACTTAAAGGGGAACCCCTACGCCAAAAAAACGGTGTGGGGGGGTCCCCCCAAAGTCCATAGCAGACTCTTATTCCAGCACGCAACCCGGCCGGTCAGGAAAAGGGGTGGGGACGAGCGAGCACTGCCCCCTCCTGAGCTGTACCAGGCTGTGTGCCCTCAACATGGGGGGCTGCTTTGGGCAAGGGGGGCCCCTGGGGCCCCCCAACTCAAAGCACCTTGTCCCCATGTTGATGAGGACAAGGGCCACTTTCTGACAACCCTGGCCGTTGGTTGTCGGGGTCTGCGGGCGGGGGGTTTATCTGAATCCGGGAGCCCCCTTTAATAAGGGAGCCCCCAGATTGCAGCCCCCCACCCTATGTGAATGAGTATGGGGTACGATGTACCCCCTACCCATTCACCTGGTGAAAAAGGTGTGAATAAAAAAACAAAACACAACACAAGTTTTTAAAATAATTTATTAGACAGCTCCGGTGGTCTTCTTCCGTCTTGGGGGGGTCTTCTCGCCGGACTCCTCTGCTTTTTTTCTGCTCTTTTACTAGTGGAGGAGCCCGGCTTTCTTGTTCGTCACCGCCATCCGGGGGTCTAAGTCCAACTTCGGGTCTTGTCCCGTTCTTCAGTTCTTCTTGCCGGGCCTCCGCTATCTTCTTATAGCTCTTTTACTAGCGTTGGGCTGGTCTTCTGTCGCCACCGCCTTCTTTTCTTCTCTTCTTCCTTGTGATGTTGACACAACGCTCTCTCTGGCCGCAATGGCGGGGACACGTGTGGCGACTTATATAAGGACAAGGGGTGGGGTCACCAGGTGATGTCACATGGTGACCCCGCCCGTTATGATGTCACAGTCCAGCATCCTACAGGGATGTGACATCATAAGGGGTGGGGTCACCATTTTACATCACTCGGTGACCCCACCCCATGTCCCTATATAAGTTGTCTCACAATGCGTCCCTGCCATTGCGGCCAGAGAGAGCGTTGTGTCAACATCGCAAGGAAGAAGAGAAGGCGGCGACAGAAGACTGGGCCAACGCTAGTAAAAGAGCTATAACAACCGAAGAGCGGGACAAGACCCCAAAGTTGGAAGAAGACCCCTGGACGGCGGCGATGACTAAGAAGAAAGCCGGGCTCCTCCGCTAGTAAAAGAGCTAGCAGAAGATAGCGGCAAGAAGACCTCCCAAGACGAAAGAAGACCACCGGAGCTGTCTAATTATTTGAAAAACTTGAGTTGTGTTTTTTTTATTTACACTTTTTTCACCAGGTGAATGGGTAGGGGTACATCATACCCCATACTCATTCACATAGGGTGGGGGGGTCAGAATCTGGGTGCTCCCGAATTCCGATAAGACCCTGACAACCAACGGCCAAGGTTGTCGGGCAGAGGCCCTTGTCCTCATCAACATGGGGACAAGGTGCTTTGGGGTGGGGGGGGCGCAGGGGCCCCCTTCCCAAAAGCAACCCCCCATGTTGAGGGCACACTGCCTGGTATGGCTCAAGGGGAAGAGTGCTCGCTCGTCCCCATCCCCTTTCCTGACCGGCCGGGCTACGTGCTCGAATAAGGGTCTGCTCTGGACTTTGGGGGGGACCCCATGCCGTTTTGTCAGCGTAGGGGTTCCCCTTTAAGTCCATACCAGGTGACGGGGCTAGCAAGGTGTCAATCTCGCCGACAGAGGCGGCGACATTCACTTCCTTCGCTAGTCCCGTCGCGTTCAAAATGAACTGACTTTTCTCCGTGTGTGGGCAATTCCGTCAGTCTGGGGGATTGTCTGCCGGAAAAGTCCGGTCGTGTGTGGGCAGGTCCGCTGGTTCGCAAAGTCCAGCGGACCTCCGCTGCAAAGTCCATCGGTTTGTCCGCCGGATAGTCCGATCATGTGTACGCAGCACGAGAATTTGTCTATTTGTATACCCGTATAGTTAAAGCTTAACCACTTTTGCTGAGGAAAAAAAACATTCCTCTCTGGTTAGTCGATGTACAGAGCAAGGATTATAACAAACGTACCTTTGTTATTCTGAAGAAATCCATGCGTGTTTGTGCATCTGTACTGGGTGGGTCTAATGGGAGTGGTTTCATAATTAACTGTCAAGTGTGCAGCTGCAGGGCATGAATGAGGAAATCTGCTGGGCCTGCATTCCTGTTAGGGCCAGTTTACACCAGATGCAGTTCCGTTTTTTTCTGCACCAATATAGTCAGTTCTGGTCAGTTTCTGGTAAGTTTCCGGTCAGTTTCTGCACCAGAAACTGACTGCATGGCGTGAACTAGAGCCATTGGAAATAATACATGGAAAACACACTGCATGCATTTTTAGTGCAGAAAAAACACATTGGAAAGCCCGAGGGCTTTCACACTGGAGCGGTGCGCTGGCAGGACAGTAAAAAAAAAGTCCTGCTAGTAGCATCTTTGGACCGGTGTGTATACTGCTCCTTCTCTGCTCCTGCCCATTAAAATGAATGCAACAGAGCTTTGTGGAGGCTTTAACCCTTTCTTGGACGCTAGTGGGGGTAAAACCGCCCTGCTAGTGGCTGAACACCACCACTAAAATGACGATAAAGTGGAGCTAAAAATAGCGCCTGCACTGCCCCAGTGTGAAAGGGTTCTTGGGCCCCTTTCACACATGTGGACAGTATGTCCGTATTTCATCCATCCGTTTGCGGATGAAATACGGACATGCATGTATTGCTATGGGATAGTGGGATGAACATCCGCAGACACATGATATTGTCCTTCTCTGCAATGGTCTGATTCTGCAAACGGAGGAAAATCCTATTTTTCTATCTGTCTGCAAAGCGGATCGGATAAACGTGGACAGATGGTCTGTGTTCATCCGATCCCCCATAGAGGAGAGCGGACAGCTGACACGGTGGTCCCTGCACAGTGTGCAGGGAGTGCCCTGTCATCCGCCGACTCAGCAGGGATAAACGGAGCGATCCCCGCTGAGCAAGCAGATCATCACGGGGCGGATCATTACGGATTCATCCCATGTGAAAGGAGCCTTAGACGTGTTCCTTTTGAAAGAATCTCTTCAAAAGTGACATTTTTGTTGCAGAGTATGCCTGAAATCTGACTTGTATCTTAGGCAGACTTCTGGGAAAATTGGTAAGCCAATCGCACAACCAGAAAATGATGTTTCTGGGAAGTGGTCAGTATACATTCTGTGTACAGAACTCCAGGTAGCCATATTAAAATGCATTCTCAGAAAATTAAAGTGGCTGCAGATTGAAAAGGAAAGGTAATTTTTAATAACATTCAATTACAATATGATTAGTGTCACAATTATATGTGCTATATTTTGTCTTTGTCATTTTTTTCTTTTCCCCACGAAAGTGGAGTTGCCCTTTTAATTTTCTCTCAGTCCTGTCATTGGGATGTGTGTCCCATAGAGCAGGAAGTGAAAGTAAATCTCCCAATCAGCAATGCACACACCAAAGTAAACTATCTTTTCTAGTACAGTGGAGAAGTTGCCAAGCGTCAAATAACAGTAAGTGAGGAGAAAAAAAGCTGGAGTTGGGCTTTTTAAACAAACTTGAAGTGGGAAATATCTCTTCCGGACTTGTATACAGCAGGCACCTCTCAAGTACCATATTTATTGGCGTATAACACGCCCGGCGTATAACACGCACCCCAAGTTTAGGAGGGAATTTAAAAGAAAGAAACTTTTGAAGTTTAAGTAAAAAAACGTACATTTAAATGCCCATCAATGCAGCCTTATCAGTGTCATTTGCAGCCTTGCATTGCAGCCTTGTCAGTCGAATGCAGCCTTGCATTTGCAGCCTTGTCAGTCATTTGCCGTTTAAAAATGGCGCCGGTAGTTCGCGGGCATTCTCTGCGTTTTTCGGGTATTTTTGGCCGTTCTCTGCTATTTTCGGCCATGCTCGGCGGCTTTCGGCTTTCCAAAAGCTGCCGAGAGCGGCCAAAGATATCCGAGAACGGCCAAAGATAGCCGCGAACGGCCGAGTGTGGCCGCAAATACACGGAAGCGGCAGATAGCAGCAAAAAGCCCTAGCAACAGCGGGGGATTGGCATATAACACGCACCCCCAATTTCCCCCTAATTTTAGGGGGAAAAAAGTGTGTTATACACCGATAAATACGGTACTTTTTTTTTTTTTTTTTTTTTTTTTTTTAGTTCTCCTGTAGATCACAGGATCACATCTCCTGTGGAAGAGTGCAGTTTGTTCTGTGATCCACTGAGAGCCTGAGCCAGCCACTCCCACCCCCTCCACAGCCTAGTGCTGGAGCACTGAGAACCAAGCCATCAGTGGAGTTTGATCGCTCATTTCTCAGTCTTAGAGCTGATGGGGGTCAGATACAGCATTTGATCGATGCTGCATCCACCTAGGTAAACCTAATTTCTACAAAAAAGAAAAACCCCTAAACCTCTCTTAAATTGGTTTAACATCAACTTATGCATGTTTCATACTTGGCTGATCTCTGTGAACATGAAGGATCCCTGTAATATTCATTGCTACTGCAGTTATCCTCACTGTCTACCAAGTTCTGTGCCAAGCGGCTGCCCTGCTGCATAGTAACCACGGGGTAACCTGCTTATCACAGGCTTCATTCATAGATGGTGTTGCATATTTTCAGTGAATGGAAAACATTCTCTGTTTGAACAAGATGGGAGATCATGATATCTCTGCTCCACCTCATCCAATCAGAGAATGATTTGAATCCACTGAGAAAGCATTTTTTGAATGGTAACCGTGCTGAGCCAGCATCCCCTATGGTGGTTATATACTACTATCTTTGTTTAAGTACACATTATTTTGAGGCTAGATAGTTGTTTGTATTAACTTAATACCATCTCAGCACAGAACAGTAGAGCGGGCTGACAAATATATGTGCACAGTTGGCATTCAGGTCCACTTGCCATGAGGATGAATGGGTGTTATGCCAGCATGAAGTGCACTGAGGCACTTGAGGAATCCAGGATGTGAAAAGAATCTTGAGGTTGCCATTACTGACCTCGTTAAACTATTTGTCTGGCTGTCTCTGGCTTCAGTTTCTCGCCTGGACACAAAATTTGCACAGATTTTAAAAAGTCAGAACTCCTGATCTATTGTACTTGTTCCAAGTATGTGCCTCAAAAAATAAATGAAGCCTTTGCATCAGCATGGCAGCCAGGCAGCTAACATTTTCAGAAGACAGCCATTGCAGCCTCCATGTTCCCTATACAGCAGGGATCACAAAATGGCAAACTGTGGGCCAAGTAGTGGTCTTGTCCAGGCCGCAGCCACCATTTGGCAGCTGGGTGTCCTCCAGTGTTGCAGACATGTACAGAAAGTGTGAGTCTTTTCAAATTAACAAGTGGTAATCACCTGCTTGGTTAACATATTAGGTTGGGCAGCTCCCACTCTGTCCAGATCTGCAGCACCTCCTGTCCCCTGCACTGCTGTGAGGATGACAGTGGCCGCTGGGCAGAAGACTCGAGAGAGGAGATACCAACTGATAAGTGTCTGTGCACTGCCAAATGCAGGCCTGTACATGTGGAGCTTTCATTGAAAGCGGTACACTGATGTAAATAAGTACTGTAATGTAAAGGAAAACTGAGGACACTGTGTGACTGCTTTGACCACTTCAGTACCGGGCACTTTCACCCCCTTCCTGCCCAGGCCAATTTTCAGCTTTCAAAATTCACATTTTGAATGACAATTGCGCGGTCATGTAACGCTGTACCCATATGAAATTTTTATTATTTTTTTTTAGACATAGAGCTTTATTTTGATTGTATTTAACCACTTGCTTACTGGGCACTTAAACACCCTTCCTGCCCAGACCAATTTTCAGCTTTCGGTGCTCTTACACTTTGAATGACAATTACTCAGTCATGCAACACTGTACCCAAATGAATTTTTTGTCCTTTTTTTCCCACAAATAGAGCTTTCTTTTGGTGGTATTTGATCACCTCTGGGGTTTTTATTTTTTGCGCTATAAATGAAAAAAGACCGAAAATTTTGAAAAAAAAACGCATATTTCTTTGTTTCTGTGACAGAATTATGCAAATTATTAATTTTTCTTCATAAATTTTGGCCACAATTTATACTGCTACATATCTTTGGTAAAAATAACCCAAATTAGTGGATATTATTTGGTCTTTGTGAAAGTTAGAGAATCTACAAGCTGTGGTGCGAATCGCACAAAATTGATCACATCTGATGTACTGGTGGCCTATCTCGCTTCTTGTGACCCGAACAAGTCAGGAAAGTACAAATACACCCCAAATGACCCCTTTTTGGAAAGTAGACATTCCAAGGTATTTAGTAAGAGGCATAGTGAGCTTTTTGATGTTGTCATATTTTTCCCACAATTCTTTGCAAAATTAAGATTTTTCATATTATTTTTTTTCTCCACAAAATTGTCATTGTAATAGGTTATTTCTCTCACATAGCATGTGTATACCACAAATGACACCCCCCAAAAAATTCTGCTACTCCTGAGTATTACAATACCACATGTGTGGGACTTTTTCACAGCCTAGCCACATAGAGAGGCCCAACATGCAGGTAGCGCCATCATGTGTTCTAGGAACATAAATTACACATCTAACTTGTTGACTATTTATTACACTTTTGAAGCACCAGGACAATGACACATGACACTGATGACAGATGGCACTGATACGTGGCAATGATGACACTTATACGTGGCACTGATGACACGTGGCACTGATGACACATTGCACTGATGACAGATGGCACTAATATGTGGCACTGATGACACGTGGCACTTATACGTGGCACTGATGACACGTGGCACTTATAGGTGGCACTGATGACACGTGGCACTAATACGTGGCACTAATACGTGGCAATGATGACAGATGGCACTAGTACATGGCACTAATACTTGCCACCGATGACAGATGGCACTAATACATGGCACTGATGACAGATGGCACTGATGAGTGGCATTGATGGCACGTGACACTGACAGGTGGCACTGATGACAGATGGCACTAATACTTGGCACTGGGGGCAGGTGGCACTGGGGGCAGGTGGCACTGGGGGCAGGTGGCACTGGGGGCAGGTAGCACTGGGGCGGGTGGCACTGGGGGCAGGATGGCACTGCTGGGGGAGGATGGATGGCACTGCTGGGGGAGGATGGATGGCCCTGCTGGGGGAGGATGGATGGCCCTGCTGGGGGAGAATGGCACTTTTTTTTTACTTTTTTTTTTTTTTTACAGATCGAAGCAGAACGGCTGCTGCTGCAGCCGTTCATCTCTCCCCTCTCACACTCTGTGTGAGGAGGGAGAGCGGCGCTGAGATGCTGTCATATGTTTACATATGAGATCATCTCCCATTGGACACGCCGATCATGCTGTAAACGGCCGCTGCGATTGGCCGTTTACAGCGATCTGTGTTTGCCTGTCCCCGGGGGACACGGCGAACACAGAACTTCCGCGATCCGTGCCCCCGGCGGCGCGCATTGCGGAAGTAAACAATAGGACGTCCAGGGACGGCCTCCCGGACGAACGCGCCTGCTCTACGGCCCTCATTCGGCTATAGGGCGGGCGCGAGGTGGTTAATCACAAAATGGGGTTTTTATTTTTTCTAAACAAAGACCGATATTGTGGAAACCCCCCCCCCCCCCCCTTTGTTTGTTATAAAATTTGTACTATTATACAGGATTTATATTGCACCAACAGTTTACGCAGTGCTTTTACAATATAAGAGATATTGCAGTTACAATAAAATACAAGGATTAAGAGGGCCTTGCTCGGAAGAGCTTACCATCTAATAGGATGGGGCAGGTGGTACAAAAGGTTGTAACTCTGGGGACTGAGCTGATGAAAGTGGTAAAAGATTAGTGTGAGGAGTGATGGGCTTCCCTGAAGAGATGGGTTTTCGGGGTTTACCTGAACGCAGTTCCAGAGGATGGGAGAGGCGCTCTGGAGAAATCCTGGAGACGAGCATGGGAGGAGAAGGCAAGGGAGCTTTAGAGTAGGTGGTCTTCAGAGGAGTCAAGAGGACGCTGCTTTTACTAAGGGAAGTGATGGATTTTCTTTCCCTGCTTTGCAGAGAAAGAAAATGTATTACTTTCCCCCCGTCAGAACAGAGCTCTGCCTTCCATTGACATCCATTGCCCGACACCCTCAGATTGGCTTCTGCTTTGAGTAATCTCAACAGAAACGGCCCACGCGCCCCCTAGGGCGAGCGTCTGTGTGTGTCTCTATATCTATATGTCTCTATCTAAATCTGTATATCTCTCTATAGCTCAATATTTCAGAAAATAGACTCATGCAAGTTGATATGTAAATTGCCATCATCCCTGTATATATGAAATTGTGAATACCTCCAAATTTAAATTTGTAAGGCAATTATAGAAAAATGCTAACTGTATATCATTTTTATTTTTTTTCAAAAAATTTTAAATATATTAATACAAAAAAATTTTTTTTTTATTAAAAAGATTACAAGGGAAACCCAGACAAAAACGCACCTGTAATTTACCACTAGGCGTCTGCGCTGTAACTGAAAAACGGCTACAGCACAGACTCCAATTGCTGGGAGGGCGTCCATGGACATCCTCCTGTTTACTTCCGTGATGCGCGAGGGTGCGCATCTGGGAAATTCTGTGTTGGCCGTGTCCCTTGGACACAGCCAATCACAGATCGTGCTAAATGGCCAATCACAGCGGCCATTTAGCGCTCGATCTGAGTATCCAATGAGAGATCATCTCTCATTGCCGGCTCTCCCTCCTCACACCAGAGACGGCATGTGACAAGGCAGAGCAAATGGCTGCCGCATCAGTGTAAGAAAAAAAAGGGAAAATAAAGGGCCCACAGGACCTGTCAGTGTCACCTATTAGTGCCACCCTTCAGTGTCGCGTGTCATCAGTGCCACGACAGTGTCGTGTTGTTGTCCTGGTGCTCCAGGGCCTTTAAAAGTGTAATAGGTAGTCAACAAGTTAGATGTGTAATTTATGCTCCTAGAACACCTGATGGTGCTCCCTGCATGTTGGGCCTCTCTAAGTGGCTAGGCTGTGACAGGTGACAGCATACGTAACGAATGATAGTAACCGCAGCTCACCAGCTACACAAAGGGATAAGGTTGCACGAGAAACACATCCTCAACATAAAAGCTGTTCTCCATTCAAATTTGGACATACACATCTGAGGATAAGAGAAACGGCTATAGTAAGACTAAAACCACCGGCACATAAACATCCCCCCAATGGATGAGGAAATGTCACGTACCTGGTGGAGACTGAGCTGTAGAGAGAGCTTCTCTTGCACCTCCTGTCTAGCACCCCTGGTAGAGATGACAGGGAGTGAAAGACAGAGTGGCACGAGTGCCGATGTAGCAGGTGGCTCAGGGCGGTTATGGGCAGGAACCCAATAGCTGCAGATCACTGGATGGCCACCGAGGACTGGACTTCCGTGTTGCTGGATCAGCAGGCAGAGTTGTGGTTGGAATATAACCCAGGAGGTCATCAACAGCCGAGCAGAGCAGGTACCGAAACGTGAGACAGAATCAAGGACAGGATACAGGCCGGGTTTGGTACACAGTTGGGCAGCGCAGTACAGGAGAATGAAGCAGGAATGAGGTCAAATACAGGCCGAGGTCACAGGAAGGTAAGCAGAAGTCAACGGGAAGGTTCAGGTACAAGCCGAGTCAAACACAGGAACGCTGGAACAGATCAGATACAGGTAACAAGTACTAGCTGAAAGACCACTCGCATGCGCCCATACATACTGGTGTGCCCGTGCTTGTGTGCAAGTGCACGTCTGTTGGCCAAACTTCCCTTACAGGGAGCACTAAGGCAATACCCTCAAAAAGTTGGGGGAGGGGGGAAAAAAGCCCAAAATGAAATGAAACATAAGGGCTTGGATGTGCCGGGTATGTGATTAAGGCTTTTGCAGGCAAAGATGGACAAAAATCCCTCTCCATTACAAATCATACAAAAACATGATTACAACCAGTATAAATGGTTGAGAAGCATTGCAAATGTTGATCGACTAATATTGTAATAATGAGACCCTTAATAGATAAGGCCACTTTAATTCACCAAATAAGACATAAGAATAGACAAATACCTCAGATAGGGAAGCGTAGCAGACCAACCCGTCCAAAAGACAGACATCGACCAGCAATATATATTTCAAGCAAACATGAAAAAGCAAGATAGTTTCATCAAAAGACACCATTAATGATTCAAAACCAGTCTAGTATAGGATGGAGCCGGAGCAAGATTATCTTGCTCCAAGCCTCAGTCAGTTTTCCCTGAGCTAAATCCTTCTAATAAGATTCTGAAGCTCTCAGCTTCATTGAGGCCAGGGGGCTTAGTGGCATTCAGATATTCACGCTGGAGTAGAATCTTATTCCAATCCCCTCCCCTGATCGGACTATGTACAAGATCCAACACCATGAAATTAGGCTTGGGCATTCTGTATCCATGCCTCTTGGCCACGTCTGCCTAGAAGGTACCGATTGCCGATTCGCATTCTATGCATATGTTTTCTAACTTGTTGTCCAAGTTCCTTTCGTGTCTTGCCTAAATAAAAGGCTCCACATTGACACTCTAAAAGATAGACCACACCCTGTATCTTACAGACTTACAGAATCCTTTCTCAAATTTCCTCTGTATTCACTTTGTGTAAGCATCTCATCAATGGATCCTGCCTTCCTAAAGGTGATTTGTGGATAAGGGGTAACTAAACCTTTGGATCCTCAGTGAGAATCGTCAAATGTTTGGAAATAATTTTTCTTACCCTTTCATGTTCGGTTAGAATGTCGCATTATAATCCTGGTTACGTCATCCTTAAAAATGAGATCCTGTCTATCTTTAGCCTTCACTCTATTAAAAGCCTTTTTGTGGGAAGATTTAGTGTAACCCCTGGCTAATAATTTTTTGCTCAACTAATCAGCCTCCTGTTCGAAAGCTTCAAGAGTAGTGCAATTATGTTTTAAGTGTAATGCTTTGTACACACGACTGGACTTTCCGGCAGAATAGGTCCGATGGAATAATTTGTCGAATAGTCCAATCATGTGTGGGATAGTCCGATCGTTTTTTCTTTAAAAAAGTCAGACGGACCTAGAAATAGAACATGTTTCAAATCTGTCCGACGGGCTCAATTCCATTCGTCTCTTTGCTGGTCTGATGGACCAAATACAATGCAAGGGCAGCTACTGGCTATTGAACTTCCTTTTTTAGTCCAGTTGTACGTCATCACATTCAAAACAAACAGACTTTAGTCCGTTCGTGTGTGGGCAAGTCCGTTCATTCGGAAGTCGTCGAAACTCCGTCAGGAAGACCATCGGACCTTTTCCTACCTGAAAGTCTGGTCGTGTGTACGCGGCATAAGAATTGACTTAAGGGTATGGACTTTTTAGTGGTTCGGGGTAGAAGCGGTCTTTGTGCAATAAGGTGTTGCCGGAGATCTTCTTTCTGAACAATCTACTAATTAATCTGCCACCCTGATCCTTTAGGATACTAATCCAATAATTTTTCTGATCGTAAACCCTTGTAAAAAAATAGATTAAAATCCATTGAGTTTCATTTGATTCAAACATTGTTTTAAAATGTCTTTAGGGCCATTCCACACAGGAAAAATGTCATCTATGTATCTTTGCCACACGACGATATGTCGTGTATAGGTGGTCAATTGGTCATTCAATAAAAAGGCCTTTTCCAACTCGTACAGGTTGGCTTAAGAGGGGGCGCAGCATGTCCCCATAGCCACACCTGTACCTGGAGGTAATAGGAACACTTCTACATAAACACATTGGGGGCTATTTACTAAGGCTCCTTTCGCACTGGGGCATTTTTCAGGCGCTACAGCGATAAAATTAGCGCCTGAAAAAAATCTGGCCTCTTTCACTCCAGTGTGAAAGACGGAGGGCTTTCACACTGCAGTGGTGTGCTAGTAGGACGGTAAAAAAAAATCCTGCTAGCCGCATCTTTGGATCGGTGTATTCACCACTCCTAAACCACTCCTACCCACTGAAATCAATGCATTTATTAAATTTCTACTCTTGGGTTGCTCTTTGCTGTAATATCTGACCCATGACTGCAACTCCTAGGTCATGGGAGATGCTGTTATATAAAGATTTGATATCTATTGTATCTAGAATTGCCAAATCCAAAACTTCCATGTTTTCCAGAATTTACACTAAATTAATTGTGTCTTTAGTATAAGACACCAATTCCATGACGTGTGCTCTCAAGCTTTGGTCAATGACTTGGCTAATCCCCTCAGAGATGCAACCAATGCCAGAGATAATGGGTCTCCTAGGGGGATTTTTGATGCCCTTGTGCACTTTCGGAAGTGCATACATGGTGGGTGTGCGAGGGTGTCTAGTGTGAATAAATTCCCACATTTCGCTTGTAACAACGCCCCAAACTATGTGCCTCATCAATCAACAAATAAAATGCTTGGTTGAATTTTATCAACCAAGCAAGACCAAATTTTAAGGTAGCATTTTCGATTGTTGAGGATCTTAAGGCACATATTTTCATACATTACATTATCCATCAACACAATATTGCTGCCTTTATAAGATCCCTTAATTGTTATTTCAACATTCTAAAGATTTAGTGCCATTTGTTCAGGGCTAAGATTTCTGATTGTCGTGTCATTTTTGATTACTTTTATCTCTTTAGTCGCTTGCTTAACATAAAGTGCTAAGGCCGGGTTTTGATAGTTTCTTAGTTGGTAAGGTTGAATAAAGACACCAGTCCATCCAGTTCAACCTGAGTGAGTGTCTACAATTGTCCCTATCCCTGTGATAAGTATCTGCCTGTATTTCTCAGGGGGGAAGTGATGGATTTCCATCACTTCCCCCCTGTCAGAACAGAACTCTGCCTTGTTTACATAGGCTGACATCCATCACCTAGCACCTGCAGATTGGCTTCTGCTGTAAATAATCCTTGATGCTGTTTTGAAGTCAGTGGTCCCACCAAATATTGATTTGAGTTGAATTTTCTTCTGTTTTCTCCCTTTGCGTTTTTTTAAATTGATAAAAATAAACTGTTAGAATAGAGTTTTTGAAAGCATTCTTGTTTTAATGCATTTCTTTACATCTGCCTAAAACATTGCACAGTACATCAGGCGGGAAGTTTTTAAGAAGTGAATACAGGAAAATGCATTCAGTAATCAGTTCTTTTTGTTTCTAATCAGATTGAAACAGAGTGAATGTGTGTGTTTGGAAAAAATAGATATGCAATATGTAAAATAAATAAATATATATATATATATATATATATATATATATATATATATATATATATATATATATATATATATATATATATATTCTATATCTATTTCTTATATATATATATATATATATATATATATATATATATATATGCATCCATGTGGTGGCAGCATAGAGCACAAGTAAACTATTGCGTGGGATTCTTACTGTTAAATTTACAGAAGCTTTATAAGTCTTCCTTTCTTCCAGTAACACTATTGTTACTTGATATGTGTTCTGTTGAGTATCTTTTGGCGTGGTTCTGTAGGTGTAATTTGTGTGTGATAGATTAGATAGGCTAACTAAACTAATTTATTATTGCAATTTATGATGTTGAGAATATTTTTGTGATACAGATGACATTATTTGCATGCAGACCATAAATGATGTGATAACAGTCATCTGCTGGTTTTATACTGCCTATCTGCCCAACATTCTGAAATGGCAATTGACTTCCTTTTTAAAAAGTGCATCTTCAACAAATAATAATTTTACTAGTCGGGAAGCTTTCTATTGTTGCCAGAGACTTTGTGAAATCTCCCCTTACTGCCTTATTCTGTTAATATTGCCAAAGGACTGGGGAAATGAAAAATCTGCTTCAGGGACATAGGCATCAACTACGATGAAAAATTAAAGGGAGGGGGGGTGTTGGACCTCTACAGAGAGCAGTGGTCCTTCTTTGCAGCAAGCTAGCAGGGGATTGTTTTTATTTTTATTTTATTTTTTTATGTATTTACCCTCTTTATAGTTACCCTACCCCTTATTTGATCTAGTTCTGTGCACACGCCTGCAGCTCTAATCTCTCCTCACTTCCTAGTCTCACTAGTTTCACAGCTTGGCTCCCTCTGCTGTCAATCAAAGCCAGTGACGAGGTAGCTGGCGGCAGGGCCGAGTCCCCCTGTCTGTGTCAGTAGATGCAGATTGGGAAGCTCAGGAGTGAGTCTACACGAGTGCCCTATAAGAGGCTTTCTATGGGGCACTTGGTGGATGGGAGGAGCACCACCTAGGGACCCAAGAGGAGGAGTTTTGTGGGTCGCTCTGTGCAATTCCATTGCACAGAGCAAGGAAATATATACCCGTTTGTTATTTATTTAATCTACATTTACAACCACTTGAAAAAAAATATGTAAAGTGTCACTAAGCCCACATTATAAAAAAAAAAACTATCAATAAATGGAGTATTACATGCTGTTCATGCTCACTCACTATGAAATTTCTATTGCCCTCTTCTGTCCAAGTCCCCAATTCAGCTAGAGATTTTTCAGAGCAGTGTTGTCAGCTACTGCACATGCTCAGTCTTCAGTAAGTTTCTATGCTGAGCATTTCCTCCCCATCACATCTGAGGAGCCCATGTGACTAAAGAGTCACACATGTGGGTGTATTCACAGTGGTAAGACAGCCCACTCCCTCCCTCCTCCATGCCTACTAACCAGCTAAACACAGTGGGGGCAGGATATTACATGTAGATTGATGGAGGATTGAACTCTGCTCAACAAAGACTGGAAGAGTGTGGTACTGCCTGTGAATGGCAAAAATCTGCCCACACCATGTCATTGCCAAAAAATAATAAAAATTTGATTTCAAATATATATTTGCATGCCAAATTAAAATAATTACAGTGCCTTCGACCATATACATAGTGGGCCGATGGGGACGCCATAGAGGCTAGGACTTTTCAAGGAAGGTTCCCCCACCCTACCGGGTGATTGGCTAAGCTCTATTTGCGAGCTCCCAAGTGGGGGACACTGCCTTTCTTGGAGTATATTCCATAACTAGAGGCATATCTAAATTTGGTGATCAAGTCCTGTTCTGCGTTGTGTTTAAGCAAACCATTGTTTTGGAGGAATGCTTTCTTGTGTTGTGGTTGCATAAGGTTATGTTTTTGGGCATATATACCTTAGGAATATCTTGTACTCACCTATTGTATGGGGCTCCTCCAAATCTCCAGACATCTAGAATTGAGGCTTAATTTTACCCCCTTACACTGTTTTCTGGTCCCTTTTGAATCAATACCTATGTCTTTGCTCTAATAGGTTGGTCTTCGCCAGCCCAGTTGTTTGTTGGGTGTTGGACGCCATTTGCCATCTGCCTCTACTGGGTCCCTTTTGTGGAGGCCCTCCCGTCCCCCTGTCCTAGAAATTGGTACTGCTCGGTGTCTGTCTCTTTGAAGTCAATTGGCACCTACCCAATCTGTCCTGAGGAAGCAAATTTTTGTGAAATGCGTCGACAACCACGCATGGAGAAATTATGGACTTGAATTTCTGATAATTATCAAATATCTTTCTTGAAAATCATTGGACCTTTATATACCTATACTATTGGCTCCATGTCTCATGTCTGTATTTGAGTATCTGTTGATCTACTGTTGCAATGATTTTACAGTTCTATGTGGTTTTAACATATTTGTAATAAAGTTGATTGTTTATATAAGCACTGATGTTGTGCCCACAAAGTCATTATTTTTTTTTTTTTTTTTTTTTTTAGAACGTTTACTTTTTCAATCCTTTTTTTGACCATAAACAGAAATAGAAAGGAAAATTTAAATTAAACAGGGTGTGTTTAGTATCACTTTAACCACTTGCCTTCACTGATGTGCGCTGATGAGGCTGCACAGATGAGGCGGCAATGGTGGGCACTGATTTGCAGCATTGGTGGGCACTGTTGGGACTGTGCGTATAATCTGTGCCCTGATTATCAGTGCAGATGTCCCTTTAACACAAGCCAGTGATCTCCTCACACTGTCAGAGTGAGGAAAGGAATTCTGAAAACCAGCTTGTGTTTACGTCATGATCAGGTGTCATTGGACACAGCTGATCACATAGTAAAAGTCTGCTATGATTGGCCCTTTACACTGATCTGTTATCAGCTGTGTCCTGAGGATGCAGCGATCACAGATCGTGCCGCATGGTCATGGGAGGATCCGTCCATGGACATCTTCCCAGCAAAGTAAGCCTGCGCTGTAGTCCTTTCACCTATAGTGTGGGAACAGGTTATAGTGGAAGTAAACCCTCCAGTCATTTTCAGCCATGAAATCTGCCAACTTGGCCTCTGTTTAATCCTTAAAAGGGAACTTGAGTCATTTTTTATCTTTACATCTATTAAATCTTCTGCCCTTGTTTTAACGTTGGATAGTGAAACTTTTTTTCTTTTCTTACATCAGGGGACACATAGCCATAGTAGTTACTATGTGGGTTAATATGGGGACCAACAGGTGATGGACACTGACACACCCCTAAGGCAAGACGTGTACTCCTGGGACTGGGAGTCCTCAGTTTTTTTTTGCCAGTGTCTAAGGTGTTGGCCACGTGTAAAGATGTGCTGTCCTGATCTCCACTGGAAGCAATCCTTGCTGGAGCTAGCCATGCTGACCAGATCCGTTCTGATATCTTTTCATGGGATAAATGAATGGTACCCTGGCCTCATGTCCGAAGAAACAAGGTTTTGCTTGCGATCGCTTCTCTTTATGGCCTTACTACCAAAAAGTACTGGATCCCAGGGCCCAGCTCTCTAAAGTTTTTACTTGCTGGGTGCTGTCGCAGGTCCAAGATTGTTGGTAAACCAAGGTTCCTGAAGGTTTCCTAAAAGGTCTCGGAGCCCACCGTGAATGGTGAAGATAGGGTTTTTATCTCTGATAAAACCCTGCTGCGAGGAAAAGCTAAGTGAGATTTTATCAGGAATTTATCCTTCTATGTATAATGTTGTCATGCCTATGTCTCACCACTGGGGGCTGTATTGAGCACTTACCATCCTGACGCTGGAAACGGCACAGAAGCCTTCATTCACCCATCCTCCAGCTGCAATAGATCCTCCTGTAAGAAGGGGGGGGGGGCTCTGGTCTCCTCCTGTGCCCGAAATAGTTTTTTTTCCCCCTCGGGGGACAGGGTGCCAAAGCAGTTGCCTTTAAAAAAAAAAAGTCAGACCACGGCCGCTCAGCGGGGGATTTACCCCTTCGCCATGCCTGCAGACGCCGCTCACGCAGGAAAGCACTTTCCTTTGAAAAGGAAAGGGGGCCGTATTTAGCGCGGTGGGGGGGGGGGGCATGGCTAACTGCATCAGACTCTGGCCACACGTACAGGAAGTGATTTAAGCACTGTGTATATAGCTGCTGTCTGGCTGTGGAGGCACAGAGCAAAGAGGTTGGCTGGATCAGGTTTGGTGACACAGGCATTTCCCTTTGACACATTGTACTGTAAAGAGGCTAGGATTAATAGCAGCTATTGTGCTGTACTATAGCCTAGCAGTTTACATTCTTTTGCTGGTAGTGCCTCTGCTTTGTGCTTTAAAGTTATGAGTGGCAAAGGGACCAGAAACTCCTCTAAGGGTTCTAAAGGGTCAATAGTTACATGACAAACTAAAACCATTTCCAAAAGAATGTCATCCTCTTCTGCGAGTGCCGGTGAGATTGAGCCGCCTCAGGAAACTGTGGTTGCAGTCACGCAAGACACTTCAGCCCCTGAGTATGTCACAAGAGGTTTTATCTTCTACCATTGCTGGTTTATAAAAGATTGATGCTAGTTTATCCTTCCATAGTGGGGTCAAATGTAGCAGATCCCATCTAGTGCTCAAGACCCTCTTTTGGAGGTTCAGGACCCTGGGGATCAGGTAGATCTTCCCAAAGATTTGGAAGATACTGGTTTATACTCTTTGGAGGATCCTAATATAGGAGGAGTAACATCACAAGACAGGTTGCTTGTGCATTCTCTTACTAAGTTGGTTCGTTCCACCTTTTTGCTGCCTGCAGCGCAGGTTCTTGATGATCCCATTTCCTAAATTGGGATCAATAAAACCTCCTCCATCTGGGTATGCCTTTCCTATTCATGCATGGCTAAGGAAGCTTATGTATGCTGAATGGGAATATCCGGATAAACAATATTATCCTCTTAAGAGATTCTCCACACTTTATCCTATGGAAGAGGACGTCTATAAGAAATTGGGGGGGTTCCAGCGATTGATGCTACAATTGCCTCAGTGAATAAGAATCTCACATGTCTGTTAGATAATGCGCTAATGTTAAAGGGTCCAACAGATAAAAAGTTGGAGCTTCTTTCTAAAAGCCATATGGTTTTAGCAAGTTCATTAGCCCAGCTAATTCTTGCAACAATTTGCGTATCCCAGTCCATTACGGAACAGTTTGAGGAGATGCTTAAAGTTTTGCCTGATGAACAGGCCCAACATTGCGCTGATTTATCAGACGCACTATTGTTTCCCAGTAGATACTATGAGAGATTCTATCATTCAAATCTCACGGCTTATGCTTGGACTAGTGCATTCTCGCAGAATTCTATGGTTGAAAAGTTGGTCAGCCGAAGCACCATGTAAAAAGCTCTTAGCCGTTCACCATGAAAAGGGAAACTGGCTATTTGGAGATGATTTGGATAAATACCTGCAAAAGATCTCTAATGGCAAAAGCTCTCTTTTACCAGTAAAGAAATTCAGACGTTTCTCCTTTTTTAAGCGGGCTTCTTTTCCTGTACTAGGGGCATCAGCCTCTAGGCAGTCTCGACGGCCTCAAGTGTCAGGTTCAAGGGGAAAACCCCAAGAGCAGCACCAAGGTCAGAAGAGATCTTGGGGCAGAAAGCCCACAAAACAGAATGCTAAAGCCTCCTCCTTATGAAGGGACGCCCCCCGCTCGCTCTGGTGAGGGGAAGGCTTCTGCAATTCTCAAGGATCTGGCAGGAACAATGTCGAGACAGATGAGTGGCTTCTGCTGTTCCTCTAGGTTACAAACTAGAGTTCTGAGATTTTCCGTCTCCACGGTTTCTAAGGTCAAATGTTCCCAAGGACCCAGAGAAGAAGGCGGCTCTCCTAGCGCTGGATCATCTATTCAAGTCGGTGATATCAGAGGTTCCCTTAGGAATAGGGCACAGGTTTTTATTAAAACCTTTTTTACTGTTCCAAAACCAAACGGAGAAGTAAGACCTATTCTAGATCTCAGAGATCTGAATCGGCACTTGAATATCCAATCCTTTTGCATGGAGTCAATCCGGTCGGTTGTTGCCATCCTCCAAGGAGGGGAGTGTTTGGCTTATATCAAAGATGAATATCTCCACGTGCCAATATTTCCCGCTCACCAGAAATTTCTGTACTTCAAAATAAAGAAATCATAATTTTCAGTTTGTGGCCCTGCCATTCGGTCTAACCACAACACCACGGGTGTTCTAAAAAAAATTCTGGCACCTCCTCTAGCCAGATTAAGGGCGCAAGGCATAACGATCCTAGCCTACTTAGACTATCTGTTAGGATTTTCAGGTAGTGAGTCTGACTTGGTGGAAGGGGACCTCTCTTACGGCTCTGGTTCTAGTCTCTCTGGAATGGGAACAGGGAGACAGGAGCGCAGCGGGTAGGAGGGTCCAGCCAGGTGCAGCGGCAGATGCTAGGTAGATAGAGATCTTCAGGTGCAGGAGCTCTCTGTAGCAAGAAGGCAGCTGGTGGAGAAAGGCCACGGACCGTGGAACCAGGATGGGAGGATCTCTGGATGAGGAGGTAGCAGACACAGAAGCAAGCAGGAGCCAGCAGAAGAATCAGGTAACAAGCAGAGGTTCGGCAACAGGAATCAGTCCAAGAAGGGTCAAACAAGCCGGGGTCGGAGCAGGAGAGATCAGCGGAGTCAACGGAGCCGGGTCAGGTATCAGATAGGGTTCAGGCAGAATAACAGATCACTTCGGGTACAAGCTGCAGACGAACAGCACAGAACCTCCGCAGCTGTGCCTTTAAAAAGGGCCACTGGCGCAAATCGTACTAACGCGCACCCGTGCGTGCGCGTACCGCGCGCACATACGAACGACGTGCACCCGCGCGCGTCTGAAGACGCTCGTGCCCACGACGACCCGCGGCACGAACGCGCGTACGGAGACCCGATCGCACAGAACGGACGGATTCCTGACACTATCTGTTTTTAATAGATCATTCAGTTTCAGCTCTAAACCACAGTCTAGTCACAACTGTAACCTATGTGGAATCTCTAGGCTGGATTCTCTACCTAGAAAAATTCTCCTTTAAAACCATCAAGGAGATTACAGTACTTGGGTCTGGTCATAGATACCATACAGAAAAAGGTATTTCTAACCCTGACAAGAATCCGTTCCATTGTAGAGCTAATTCAACTCACCAAAGCAAAGAAAAAGCCTTCTATTCGGTTGTGCATGAGATTGTTAGGAAAAATGATGGCCTCCTTTGAGGCTGTCCCTTATGCTCAGTTTCATTCAAGATTGCTACAAAACACCAATCCCGTCGACCTGGAACAAGAAGGTTCAGGCCTTAGATTTTCCAATACGCCTGGCTCCCGACGTGCGTCAGAGCCTAAATTAGTGGTTTGTATCCAGCAACTTCCAAAAAGGGAAATCGTTTCTACCAGTCTCCTGGAAAGTGGTGACAATGGAGCAGTCCTAGAAGAGGATTCTGTCCAGGGGAGATGATCCAAGTTGGAAAGGACCTTGCCTATCAACATTTTGGAGATTCGGGCAGTTCGTCTGGCTCTAAAGTCCTGGACCGTCAGACTGAGGGACTGTCAGGATTCAGTCTGACAATGCCACAGCTGTGGCTTACATCAATCACCAGGGGGGAATGAGGAGTCGTGCAGCCCAAAAAGAAGTGAATCATGTTCTGACTTGGGCAGAACACAACGTTCCCTTGCCTATCAGCAATATTCATTCCGGGAATAGAAAATTGGCAGGCGCACTACTTGAGTCACCAATAATTATTTCCGGGGGAATGGTCTCTTCACCCCAACATCTTCCTAGCAATATGTCAGAGGTGGGATACTCTGGACGTGAACCTGTTTGTGTCCAGATTCAACAACAAGGTCAACAACTTTGTGTCGAACAAAGGATCCTCTAGCTTGCGGAAGAGATGCATTAGTCTTCCGATGGGATCAGTTTTCTCTGATCTATGCATTTCCTCCAGTTCTGCTACTTCTGTGTCTAATTCGCAGGATCAAGCAGGAACAAAAGGAGATAATTCTGGTGGCCCAGAAGATCTTGGTTTGCCGAGATCATAAAGATGGCAGTAGGAGTCCCTTGGACTCTGCCATTATGGCCAGACCTTCTCGCGCAAGGTCCGGTATTCCATCCTACCTTAGTTGCTAAATTTAACGGTTTGGCTATTGAGATCCATATTCGAAAGGGTCGTGGATTGTCTACCTTGATTAATGCCAGGAAGCCGGAATCCAGAGTAATTTACTATAGAGTCTGGAAGGCTTATGTTTCTTGGTGCGGATCCAGGGGTTGGCACCCCAGGAAATATGTCATAGGTAGGATCCTTGATTTCCTGCAAATGGGATTAGAGATGATTAGAGATGAAGCTGGCCTTGAATACTATAAAGAGCTAGATCTCGGCCTTGTCAATATTTTTTCTATGGCCTCTAGCTTCTCACTCTTTTAATGTGTAGCTTTGTTCAGGGGGTAACACGGATCAACCCCCCCTCAATCGAGGCACCTCTAAATCCTTGGGATCCTTGAGATTTAAACTTGGTCTTATCGGCTTTGCAGAAACAGCCTTTTGAACCTTTACGTGAAATTCCCTTGGTTCTTTTGACTAGGATAGTCTTTCTGGTTGCCATTTCTTCTGCTAGAAGAGTATCAGAACTAGCAGCTCTGTCTTGTAAAGAGCCATATCTGATCATGCTTAAGGATAAAGTGGTGTTAAGTACTCATCCTGAATTCCTACCAAAGGTGGTGACAGTTTTTCACTTAAACCAAGATATTCTTCCTTCTTTCTACCCAGAGCCTCGATCTAGGGAAGAAAAGGCACTACATGCCCTTGATGTAGAGAGGGTTCAGAGTGTATTTAAAGGCGACCGCTCGGGTTCATAAAACAGATGTTTTATTCGTACTGCCAGATGGTCCAAAAAAGAGGAGAGGCAGCGTTGAAATCCACTATTTCTAAGTGGCTTTGTCAAGTCATTATTCAGGCTTATGGTTTAAAGAAATTCCTCCTTTTCATGTTAAAGCACACTCATCTTGGGCGGTGCGTCATCAGGCCTTTATGGCTCAGATCTGTAAGGCTGCAACTTGGTCTTCGGTTTATACGTTTACCAGATTTGATCAAATCGATGTTAAAGGTCATGAGGATATTTCCTTTGGGCGCAGTGTACTGCAGAATGAGTCTTCTGGCCTCCTTTTTTTTTTTTTTTTGTAGTCTCCCTCCCTTCAGTTGCCATTGCTATGGGACATCCCACATAGTAACTACTATGGCTTTGTGTCCCCTGATGTATGAAAAAATATATATATATTTTTTTAAACGGCTTACCTGTAAAATCCTTTTCTTTGATGTACATCAGGGGACACAGCGGTCCCTCCCTTCTTGGTGTACACTTGTATTGCTTGGCTACAAAACTAAGGACTCACAGTAATGGGAGGGGTTATATAGGGGAGTACACATCTTGCCTTAGGGGCTTGCCAGTGTCCATCACCTGTCAGTTCCCATATTAACCCACATAGTAACTACTACGGCTCTGTGTTCTCTGATGTACATAAAAGAAAACAATTTTACAGGTAAGCCGTTTTAAAAATCCTATGTTTTTTCTGCCAAGAAATGCCTTCTACAGCCCACTTCCTGTTTCTTCTCTGGTAAAAAGCCTAGGCTTATGACATCATGCACATCTTGTGAGCGTTTGCCAGGAAGGGAGGGGGTGACTGATAAGAGGGCCAATGAGGGCTGCAGAGCTGGAGGCATGCCTCGGTTTCTGTATAAATCCAGGAATTGAACAGGCAGCAGCTTCAGCTGCCCACAGTTAAAATATATGGTTGCAGACAAACTCAGTGGCGGGAGATTTCTGCAGCATATTTGGCAAGTACAGAATCACAATATATATAAAATAATATGCAAAGTGTTTGGAGAGAAGCTTCAGAATGGCAAAGAGGTTTTTATTAAAAATTATGTGTGCAGACTGAAGTTCCTCTAACTGCCATGATGTGATCAGTTATGACCCCAGCCATTAATTTTTTAAACGGTTAAATCAATGTTTCCTGCCCCTTTAAAGGGTAAGAACAGGCAGTTAGAAGGCAGTACAAGCTTCTTCACTGCTTGTGTATTACTGTGTGAAGAGCTATGTGAATGCTGGCTATGGTTCATGTTCTGTGTTTATCTAGGGTGTCACATGAAATAGTCACATTCTCCAACCCTAAACTGCACCCCTCCCCCTTTACTGGAATGGCAAGGTTCCTTTCCCCACAGTATCCTGATTTTTATTTATTTTTTATAACTAATTGCAAAACTTTTTTTTTTTTCTTTTTTTTTTTTCGTGTTGGATGGAGTGGAGATGGAATAGAACCCCTGTCAGTTTTTTTTTTTTTTTTGCTGTCGGTGCCCAGTTAAGAAGTTTCACCCTCTCTATATTTGTCCTGTTATTGTTATCTTTGAAAGTGCAAGAAAACCCCAATTTCTGGTAAGAGGGGCAATTTTGCAATGGGGACACTAGTTCGGTGGGAACTCCCAAATAATTTGCAGGGAAATCCTCACGTCCTGTTTAGCTATGGGAGCAACCCAGCATGGTGGCTATGTTATATAACCTTCCTTACTCTATGCACAATTCCTATTAGTGTACTTTCTATTTGTCGTGGCTCCTTTTATACAACTCTGTGAATGGAAGAGTACATATCTGAGGGGGGACTGAGGGACACAAGTGCTGTCAGCACAGTGACAGTCCATGGATGATGTGTGGGTGAGGGACTCCCCCCAGTAATGGTTGTGTGTGTATATAATGTATAGATGCCGTGCTGTGTGCTGGGTAGAGCTCGGATCTCCCTGTTATTCGGGCTATGATCCCGCTATCTGTCCCATCCCTGGATGTGAGGATCCAGGAGGCCGCCCTTCCTCCAGTGACAGGGCTGATGTCAGTCCCCCGGCTTCCCCAGCCGGTGACACGGAGGAGGGGGCGGTGCCGGGCAGACAAGTGTCACATAGTTGGTGGATGTGTAGCCGGCCTGTCAGGCTATTTATAGCCGCTCTGTATTGACTTAGTGGATGCTGTGTGATGTGTGTAGTCGCTCGGCTGTGGGAGGTCCGGTGGGCGGGGCCTGGGAGGACATAGCATGCTGGACGGGCGGCGGTGGGCTGTTCTCGCCGGGGACGGGAAGCGGCTCGGTATGATAATAGAAGGGGGCGGGGCTGGGTGGTCGGGTGTGATATAGTATAGTGTGAAGGGGGTGGTGGGCGGAGTCTGGGTGGAAAGGGGAGGTCTTGGGTGGTCGGCAGTGGGGGCTAATGGGCGGAGTCTCTGCATGCATGGGCGGTGTTGGGAGGCCGGGAGTGGGGAAGGTGGGCGGAGTCTGCATGCAGGGGCGGTGTTCAGTGGTAGGGAGTTGGAGTGGTGGGCGGAGTCTTGTTATGGAGGGTCGGTATTGGGTGGTCGAGAGTGGGGGAAACATGGGCGGAGTCTGTTGATGTGGGGGCGGTGTTGGGTGGTCGGGTGTGATAGTTCTGGGGGGAGGGGGCGGGTGTCGGTGGAAGATGGCGGCCAGGCGCGCTACTGTGCCCGGCACCTCCACTGTGCCCCCGGCCAGTCGGAGAGGACTGGTTGTCAGCCCTGTTGATTCGGATTGGTTTGTGTTTCCCCGGCAGGACTGTGACAAGATGTCCGGAAGCGGCATGATGAGGGACCCCCCCGCCGGGGCAAGTTCGGGGACGGCTGCAGGAGAGGAATCCTCTGACAGCGAGGGGGAGCATGAGGGCCCCCAGAAACTCATCCGGAAAGTGTCCACCTCCGGACAGATCCGCACCAAGGTAAGGCACTGAGCACACCTACTGACAGCGAGCTGGCACCTCCACCCCGTGCCCCATACATACGACTGGCACCCCGATCTGTCCGCTATGTGTCTGCACGTGTCAGACCCGAATACAACACACACACACTATACACAACACCGTCCTCTACTACTTCTGTACATCACACACCAACTATCCTCTACTACTGCTGTATATGACACACACACACACACACACACACACACACTATCCTCTACTACTGTACATGAGAGACACACACATGAGATGCCATCATCTACTACTACACATGACACTATCCACTACTACTACACATGACACCTTCCTTTACTACTACTATACATGACACTATCCTCTACCACTACTACACATGACACCTTCCTTTACTACTACTACTAGTACACATGACATCACCCCCTACTACTACTATTTTTGATAGCAGCAAACAAAAAAATACTCTTGGGCACAAGTGTGTTGATGAGGTGATCTAGCTTTCGATATGGATAATGTCTCAGGTCTTGCTGCCCTCCAGGATAGGGATATTCTAGCAGTCAAACAAGAAAAAAGAAAGAGGGCACACCAGTCTTGTGCATTATCCTTGTGAGAAGTTTAATAGTGAATCAAAAACTACTCACAAATGTATGAAGGAAAACTGCAATGTAAAAGCTTTAATCTGTCTGGTATCAACAGTCTCCAGGTCATAAAGGAGAGGACACGAAAACCACTGGTGGCTGAAGCGTTTTGAAGGAATACCTTCTTCCTCAGAGCCTCTACTACTATAAATTTCACTATCCTCTACTACTACAACTACACAAGACATTATCCTTTGCTACTACTACTAAACATGGCACTATCCTCTTACTACTACTACTGTACATGAGCATACATGGCTCCTCAGTGCTGTGTGTTCATGTGTCAGGGAATGTCACAACTCTCTACATTGTTATAAGTGTGTGTGTTTGCTCCTGTCCTGTTTGACCATCATGTGTGCGTGTTCACTGGCTGTATGTACTCTACAGGTTGCGGAGTGCACATGTGTAAAGCCAAGTTCACATGGGCCAAATATCGTTCAGTATTGGCCAATTCAATGTGGTCAGTGTGTACAGTTGTCCTTCTTATAGAAGGCGGTCTAAGGACCGGCTTTTGTCAAAAGGACATGTTGGGAAAACCAACATCCAATCAGCGCTGGCAGCCAATAGATGTGAGCGCTGATTGGTGTATTCTGGTGGGGGGGGGGGTCGGAATTCTAATAGCACAGCAGGGGAGATGGCTGCACTAGTTAATATGACAACATCTCCGTTTATTTTTTTCATTCAGTCCACTGGGTTGAACGAAAAAAATAAACGTTACGTGTATACCTAGCTTAACCCCTGTTCACATTGACTGCATCTTTGAAATCATGCAACTTAAACTGAAATCGCACAATTTCAACGCCGCATGTCAGTGTGACTTTGAAGACAACTGTGTGGCTTCATGCACAGATGTCTATTCAAGTCGCACCTGAAATGGGCTAAAGTAGTGCATGTACTACTTTCTCAAATCTATGCAGCACCGCAAAGTCTGTGTCACACCGATTTGAACAGTGTGATTGCTGGCTATTGCATAACAAGTTGTTCCAATGTGAACAGGAGCTAAAGGGTACCTGCACAGCTCACTGATATAAAAACATTAGACATTCCTGCCATAAAATCAAAAGGACAGGCTGTATAGGACATTATTACAGGTACTTGCCGTATATAGCACTGTCAATTTACACATCGCTTTATACGTTTTATATTGTACATTAACATCAGTAGCTGCTCTCATTGAACTTACAGCCTAAGGTCCCTAACTCGGTCATATATACACATAATAGGACTAATAGAAACTGGAGCCAGTTAACAAACCATTATATTTTTGGAGTGTTGGAGGAAACCGGAGTACCCGGAGGAAAGCCATGCAGGCACAGAGAGAACATGCAAATTGCAGGCAGGTAGTGTCGTGGTTGGGATTCGAGCCAGTGACCCTAATCCTACTAGGCAGAAGCACAAGTGTGCATTTGTGTGAAGACCCATAAAAATTCTTCTAGCTTCATTAATCAAGGGAGCAGGGTGTACACTAAATTTGTACATACATGCATATTTTGTATGTTTGGTGTTTTTTTTTTTGTGTTTTGTTTACTGATCTGTACACTGCATAACCTTAACCACCTTTGTGTGCAGTCCTATTAAGAACAATGAGCTGCATTTAGATCATAAAAAAAAGCTTAAATGGTCTTTTTAGGCTTCCAGATTCAAGAGACCTTAAAGGAGTTGTAAGCCCTCATGTTTTTTCACCTTTATGCATCCTAATGCATCATCTCCCCCCCCCCCCCCCCGGTTCGTTCCCTCGGTGGAGACGCGCCCACCTTCTCTGCCTGGGGTTCTTGGCAGTGGGGCGGCGCCGTGTCCAGCATTCTGTGTCTATGCACACAAATGCTGGACTCGGAGTACGCCCGCAAGGTAACACCAGGGAGAGCGCTTCTCCTAGGGGGTTTACCGATGCGAGTAGGAGTTGCGAGCGCTGCCGGGGTACCCCAGAAGACGAGGTTTGGGGCCACACTGTGCAAAACAAACTTCACTTGGAGGCAAGTATGATATTTTTGATTTAAAAAAAAAGGTTTACAATCGCTTTAATCATTTGAGGAGTAATTTCTTTCTAAATATCTATCTATATCTTTTATTTTTTTTCACATCTTTTCCTTGTCCTTTTTTTTTTTTTTTTCCTTTTTTCTTTCACTCCTTTTTTTTTAAATCTATCTAGCCACACAGTATCTCACAAAAGTGAGTACACCCCTCACATTTTTGTAAACATTTTATTATATCTTTTCATGTGACAACACTGAAGAAATTACACTTTGCTACTATGTAAAGTAGTGAGTCTACAGCTTGTATAACAGTGAACATTTGCTGTCCCCTCAAAATAACACAACACACAGCTATTCATGTCTAAACCGCTGGCAACAAAAGTGAGTACACCCCTAAGGGGATAGCAAGTTTACACTGTTATACAAGCTGTACACTCACTACTTTACATTGTAACAAAGTGTAATTTCTTCAGTGTTGTCACATGAAAAGATATAATAAAATGTTTACAAAAATGTGAGGGGTGTACTCACTTTTGTGAGATACTGTATGTGTATGGTTGTGTGCAGTAAAGGACATCTCATTGTTTTCTGTATACATAATTAGCAATATATGTGTGTATATATAATTCAATCTCTATATCGTGTTATCCTGTGTGTACATTTCCTGTTGGCGGAGGTTGTTATCCCAGGCAGCACATGGTGTGTATACACAGCTTGTCTGCCAGGTTTGTTTTCGCTGTCACTTGTAGTAGTATCACTACCTGACACACATGTCCAATGTGATTGGTGTAAAGTTGTGTACAACTCCATGGTGAATGTTGCATGCTCTGCAAACTATTAACACTTTGTTTGCCACGTCCACTCTGACATATAAACCTCCATTCACCATCAATGTACGGTGTTTGCCCCTTATAGCCACATGTCTTCACAATATGGAACATGATTTTTCCATGTATTGAAGTTTTCTGATAATTCAGGATAAAGATATAATAGAGAGACCCTTCTCTGTGTTTCAGCAATGTGTAGAAATGGAGAAAGTACAATTTTATTGGCAAATAACTCGTCTGTGAGCAACAGTGCTATTCTTGAATTTGCAGCTTTTTGTTTGTGTTTTTTTCTTCTTGTCATGTGGCATTAGTCATCCCCAATCACCTCCTAATGCTTTCCTTTATATCACTTCCAGTTTTTCAGGCGGGAGTAAGGGGCTGGAATGCAGTGGCGGCTGGTGCTCAATATTTTGCGGGGAGCGGCACACAAACTTGCCCCCCTCACTCGTACAATTCCCCCCCCCCACGGGAAATGGATGGAAAGGAGGCGACCAGTCCAGCCTTACCAAAAGAGGCTGCTCCTCGCTCCCGGCTGAACAGGTGTTGCTTTTCCTTCCAGCTTAACAGGAAATGGGTCCTGAGACCCGATTGGCCAGGAATCCTAAGACTCCCTGGCCAATCGGGTCTCAGGACTTGCTTCTTGAGCCCACCCTTTTTTTTTTTTTTTTTAAAAGCCAATTAGAGCCTCGGGATCTAATCATGTGCTTAAAAAAATCAAAAAATCCATTGAAATCCATGCGTTCGGCTCCTTGCATGTAAATAAGGGTCCAGATGTATGGATTAGGGGGGGGTGGAGCCCCTGATGTAGCTGCTGCCACTGTCTGTCAGTTTTTTTGCTCTGTCCATTTTGAGATTTCCCTCATTTTCTGTTGTAGTAAGAACACTGTCATTGGGGCGGGAAGTGGGAGGAAATGTTTCAATCACAATTTTTTACAGCATTAAACCCACTTTTTTTTTTTTTTTTTTTCTACAGAGAAGTACAGAAGTGTACAAATGTTGGTCAGCTTTTTATGACCAGCTTGTCTGTGGCAGGTTTTCTTTTTTCCTGTCCCATGGACAGAATGAGAGGCTGCACAGAAAAGTGAGACCTCCTCAATGGGGCCATAGATGGCAAAAAATAAAATAAAAAATAAGCCCCATACACACTATCAGATTTTCTGCTGATTTTTGTCTTCAGATTTACCAAAACCATGTGGTGCAAGGACCTGCCTGATTGCATACACATCGAAACTCCTAAGGTTTGACCTCTTGTATGGTTTTGGTAAATCTGAAGGAAAAAATCAGCAGAAAATCTGATAGTGTGTATGGGCTTTAGAATCTCATTTTAATACAAAGTTATAGCTAGAGTTACATTGCGTATCGTAAACAAGCTCATTGTCATCAAAGTATTTGCAGGTTCATTGCTTCAGTGTGATCTATAATTGAAACCTTGTTTACAAAGCACAGTGTTCTGTCACTAAAGCAACTAAGTATTGTTTAAGGTAAAAAGGCAATTGGAATCATTACGTCTAATAAAAATGATGTCTTCCTTTTAAAGGGCACCTGTCATAATATAAATGTGGGTGCTACAGTCACTTAGTCTGTCCATCCATGTCTTCATTGTTTTGCTACTTATTGCGTTGCAGATTTGGAGCAAGTGCATAAATAAATCTAAAATTCTGCGTGCTTGTTCCAGGTCCATGACCCATTAGGTAGTGAAGTGAGGATGACAACCACATAACTTTCACCATTAAATTCTGATGATCATTGGCAGGCCACATAGTTTTAGACCACCATTTTTTTTGTTCATTATAAATGGAGGCTGTTTAGCAGAATTTTTTTTCTTCAAGATTTTTATGTCTCATGGACTTAAAGTAACACAAAAAAAAAAAAAGAACTATGACACAAGAATCTTTTATATTTGAGAGTACTGCATACTCCTGTACTGTGTATTTGTATAGTTAGCTGTGTTACCTTGGAGATACTGTAGCTCTGTAGACCCTGTCACCAGACTCAAGTTTATAAATGAACACCTCCTAATATGTACTTGCTAATATCCCCTTTAATTTTTTAATGTACTACCCTCTGCAACATTCCTTGGAATTACACATTTATGGGGGTGTCTCCGCATCCTCTCCATCCTCACCGGCTGCAAGGTTGCTGTTGGGGTGTGGCTTAGTTTTGCGTTGCATTTTGAGCTTGTCATCTGGAGGGCACACATGATTGTAAGCACCAGGAGGCAAGTGCAGTAATGCCGTATTTCTTCACCAGCAATGATCCTTCCAAAGATCACTCTATACTCCCTATTCTTGTAGCAAAATCCAGTTTGCGTTTGCTTTGCTACAGTCATGTGACTGTCAGATATCACATGACTATTCTCAGCAATGAGGCTAATTTTGCTCATGCAAATACTGTTCATGCACAGAATGTATACAGATCATTACTGGAGTAGCAGCTCAGTTTTTTATGGGTTAGCTGATATCACATTAAAGATGGCGGCGTACAGCTGCAGTTTCAAACCTTCTGAACCACTAGGAGTAGGGAGGTATTTAATGCAGGGTAAATATAAGTGATGCACCGAAATTTCGGCCGCCGAAACATATCGGCCGAAAATGCCCTTTTCGGCAATTTGGCGAAAGAGAAAAACGGCCGATAATGGAGCCGAAAATGGGGCGTGGCCTGGCTGGGGGCGGGGCTCCGCCCAACACCCCTGGTGACACCCATCATGGGGGGTGTATAGCGCAGGAGAGCCGTCTCCGCCGCCTGTTTGATCACAGCGCCGGGAACATCACAGCTTTCATTTCAATAGCTGTGTGTTCCCAGCCACGCGCCGTCACACGCAGCCCCTCCCCCTTGTCCGGGCACTTTGATAGACAGATCATCCGTCCAATCCTGCGGATGATCTGTCTATCTAAGTGCCCGGACAAGGGGGAGGGGCTGCGTGTGACGGCGCGCGGCTGGGAACACACAGCTATTGAAATGAAAGCTGTGATGTTCCCGGCGCTGTTATCAAACAGGCGGCGGAGGCGGCTCTCTTCCCTGCACACAGTGCACAGGCTGCAATGGGACACACTGGCTGCAATTGGCTGCAATGGGGCACACTAGGTGCAATTGGCTGCAATGGGGCACACTAGGTGCAATTGGCTGCAATGGGGCACACTAGGTGCAATTGGCTGCAATGGGGCACACTAGGTGCAATTGGCTGCAATGGGGCACACTAGCTGCAATGGGGCACACTAGCTGCAATTGGCTGCAATGGGGCACACTGGCTGCAATGGGGCACACTGGCTGCAATGAGGGATGCCTCCTGTACCACGTCCTCTGTCTCTGACCATCTCCTGTACCATGTCCCCGGTCTGACCATCTTCTGTACCACGTCCCCAGTCTCTGACCATCTCCTGTACCGTGTCCCCAGTCTCTGACCATCTCCTGTACCATGCATGCAGTCTCTGACCACCTCCTGTACCATGCATGCAGTCTCTGACCACCTCCTGTACCATGCATGCAGTCTCTGACCACCTCCTGTACCATGCATGCAGTCTCTGACCACCTCCTGTACCATGCATGCAGTCTCTGACCACCTCCTGTACCATGTCTCCAGTCTCTGACCATCTCCTGTACCATGTCCCCAGTCTCTGACCATCTCCTGTACCATGTCCCCAGTCTCTGACCATCTCCTGTACCATGTCCCCAGTCTCTGACCATCTCCTGTACCATGTCCCCAGTCTCTGACCACCTCCTGTACCATGTCCCCAGTCTCTGACCACCTCCTGTACCATGTCCCCAGTCTCTGACCACCTCCTGTACCATGTCCCCAGTCTCTGACCACCTCCTGTACCATGTCCCCAGTCTCTGACCACCTCCTGTGCCATGTCCCCAGTCTCTGACCACCTCCTGTATTAAAATATTTTTTAAAAACAGTCATTTTCGGTATCGGTGCTGTTTTGGTATCGGTTTCGGTTTTCGGCCTAGTGTATTTTTCATTTTCGGTATCGGTTTCGGCACCAAAAAACCCATTCGGTGCATCCCTAGTAAATATGCTATGTAGGGTAAGTGAACATAAGTTGCAATAATTCATTTTATTTATTTTTGATGAAATTATGTGGGGGCAGGGTCACCTTAAGGTAAAAGTTTTTTTTTTTTTTTTTCCCCAGAACCTTCAGTCTTCAAATTCAATTGCTCGCTGTCACAACAGCAGTTTTTAGAACTGTCTGTGCCTGGAAACCTGCATAAGTTGCAGTTCATGTAAAGTGTGATTTTTATTTTTTTTTGCTTTAAAGGGGCAGGAACACACCAGAAGCCTAGAATCACTGAGAGCAACTGAGTCTAACACTGCAAACCAAAAATCGGGTTACTGCTTGTGATATGCTGTGTTAACCCGAAAATAAGTCTGGGTCTTATATTAATCTTGGCAACAAAAGACCCAGTAAGGCTTATTTTGGGGGTAGGGCTTGTCATGTGCTGTCTTCTCTCCCTGCCTTTCAGAAATCCCCAGTGGCCAGTGGAACTGGGTAAAAGTGCTTGTAAAATCCTAGAATGCACTTTATTATATAATGTAAACTGTGTGTTTCTGTAATCCATTTGTGATAAATACCTTATTGTGCCATGACCTGGCAGACCTCTCTTCCCTGCACCGAGCACTGCGGGGGGAAGTTAGATCCCCGCTGACAGCTTGGAGAAGAGGAGGAGAGCATCGGGAAGGTCAGCTGATAAAGAAGCTATAAGCTCTAACGAGCAGGGCCCTCTGATTCCCCCTGTCTTGAATTGTAATGTCTACCTTAATGTTGTAAAGTGCTGCGTAAACTGTTGGCGCTATATAAATCCTGTATGATAATAAGGTATTTATCACAAATAGATTACAGAGACATGCACGGTTTACATTATGTAATACTGTAATACATCGAATTCTAGGATTTCACAACCACTTTAAACTAGGGCTTATTTTTGGGGTAGGGCTTATATTGCGAAAATCACAGTAGGGCTTGTTTTTGGGGAAACACTGTATACGCCCCGGTTTGAGTGCTCATGTAGTTAAGAATAAGGGGGCACACTTTTCAGAGATACCTTGGCATGGCAATGTGGCTTCATATATTTTTGCAGCTCTTTGTAACAAAAACCTTGGGAGCAATGCTGTGCTCGTGCAGACTCTCTGTAAAGCTGTCTGCCTGCACTTCCCATATGGGCAGACAGTTACTAGGGAGCAGGAAGAATCCATGAACTACGAGAACACCTGACAGCCTCACAGCTCATTGAGAACTACAAGCCGTCTGCCACAATGGCAGACAGTACTTGTACTTCATTAACAGAACTCTGAATGAGGTGTCTGTATGGGGGCGGACCCACACTATTTTTAAATTGTGACAGCGAGTGTGAGGAGAGGATCCCCCCTGCCCACTCTCTGTCTCAGTGGGAAGGGGGATCAGCAGTGGGGAGGATGCTGGAGCACGTTGCATAGTCTACCCTAAATATGGGTGTAACATGTTCAGAAAGATTAACTTGGCCTTTAAATGTACTGTATGTACCCATTTGTTAAAGTACCTTGAGCAGTATTAGAGGATTTCTTTCTGGGAAAATGTATGGCAGTTACTGTACCCTCTGCATGTAGAAGACCTCACATGTATTATAAATATCCAGTAAGTGCATGTTTAGAAATAAATGGATTCATCCCAGTGAATACATATTTAAGTACATTGGTCAGCTCCTCGGATACAGGCAGCCCTGATTTTAAAGGATAACTCCAGGATATCAGATTTTTTGATGATCAGGGCAAGATGATTTGCATTGCTTTTCTTTTCACTTCACTCTATGCCCTCAACCCAGGTAACTTCAGTTGTAAAGTTCAGGTCTTGGCACACTTTTGTACTCAGCATGCTTCTTTACAGCTGGCTCAGTGTCAAGGAAATCCCTGGAGACATCTATGTTACTGACAAGTATTTCTGATTGGTAGCAGAGCAAAGTTCAGAAATGTTCCTGGAAAGGAAATTTGCAGGGGAAGAGCTGTAGAATAAAATCAGAGGTAGGTCCATCATTCCACTCTTCTCACCCAATGCGTATTGCATGCTGGTGTACAGTCGTCGGTCTCAGTTCTCACAGCCAGCCAGCTCCACCCCACTTGCTTCCGCCTCTCATCTCCCCTTCTTTTCACGTGCCTTCTAATGAATAATAGGGCTAGAAGATAATGCACATGCCCACCAGCCACTGTATAGCGGTGCAGAATGATGGTGGTCACTTGACAGGGAGCAATAGTGCTTAAAAAAAGGTCTAAAAACCTGCTGTTTTTTTTTTTTTTTCCAGCTTTTCGGGTAGGTTTTTGTTTGGTTGTAAAACCTTAATGCCTTTAAGGTCAACCGTAACCACTTTAAATCTAAAGCTCGGTTAAATTTTGTTTTTGGGGGTGGGGTTATATAGCACCAAGGACATAAATTTAATGAAGTGTATTCTATGCCCTGCTGGCACCAGCTATATGTATTAACTTAGGGCTGATACAGTGAATAAATTGTGCCACTCATCCTCCCTGTCAGCCCCTCTCCTCCATTCACAAAACCCCTTGTATTATTTCTCCAGAATGCAAAAAGTTCTATGATAGGAGGTGGGGCATCCTGCTATACATCCAAATGGTTTTGCGCAGAGCAGCCCTGATTATTCATTTCTGGGGACCTCACAAGCACTCTTGGTTCTTTCTCTTCTCTTGGAACCCCCGTAGTAAGCCGCTTGCTATGGGGGCACTCATGTAGGCTTGATCCTGAAATGGGGTCAATAGACGCGCACAGTGCAGCTGTCAGAAACCATGAAATCAGGCCGAGACAGAAGTACAGTTAAATCACACTTGTTTAGTAATAAAAGTAAAAACAACAAATGTAGTCAAAACACAGCCAAAGTTCAGTAACCGGAATGGATAGTCAGCCAAGCCAGAAGTTGGGGATAAATGTAGTGGAACAGCAAGCAGGATCTGGAGCCAGAAGGGATGTCAGCGAAGCACGTCTTGAACAGGAACGCAGGAGATGTTTCTGTGATGTTGACCAAGGCGAAGGCAGAGCTCCTCTGGACTGGACGGCTTAAGTAGGCAGGACTGACAAGCAGGATATCATCAACAGCTGAGTAACTGTGGAGAGATAGGAGCCGATAGCTGAATGGCCAGTTCAGAGAAGGAAGGGTGGAACCCAGCCCTGATAGCAGCTCAGACCTGTCCCCCCATTTACTGTGCATAGAATTTGACTGACAGCAGCTAATGGAAATAAAAGCAGCACTGCTGCAGGTGGGCACAGTGCTGGGTCTAGATTTGGCTCAGGTGAGTATCTGGGGGGGAGCTGACATAGTTGTGTTTTTATTTTTATTTTTTTTACCTTAAAATGGGCGTAAAGGCAGGAGGTTTTTTATCTTATAGCATTCTATGCATTTAAGATGAAGCCGTCTGTGTGCAGCAGCCCCCTCTGCCCCCCCCCCAATACTTACCTGAGCCCCATCTCTATCCAGCAATGTGCACAAATGCCTCTGCTGTCCAGGACTATCCCTCCTGATTGGCTGAGTCACAGCAGCGCCGCCATCGGCTCCCAATGCTGTCAATCAAATTCAGTTAACCGGTCTGAGAGAGAGGGTGCGGTGGCTGAATTACGGCTCTGTGTCTGAAAAGAATAGCTTTGCCCTTTTAAATCAAATTGAAATGTGTATATACAATAACCACTTAAAGTTCCTACCACAGTTATGCAAACATTGTGATATATAAAAACAAATCGTCTGCAACATTGAAGTCCATTTGTGTTATCGTATGGCCAAACACCATGCTCCTATTAATGATGATAATCAAATCCTCCAAATGATTTTTCCTGATGACATGTGCATGCGTGAGGGCATCTGCATTGCTTTTATGTGTATTTTACCTCCTTAAAACATACTGCACTATATGATACTCTCTTGTGGTCCCTCGTGGAGCTTTTATTATTTTAGTGGCATAAAGTGGGAGAAAGGAGAGCACTCCTCCAGCAAACTTCTCTCTATTAAGAAGTGAATCTGGCTATTTTTTGCTTGATGGTCACTTGTTGGCCAAAAGGTTCTGGTGAGTGCAGATCTATCTCTTTTTCACCTGCAAGCACACAATATTTGGAGGATCTGAATATTATCACCTTTAATAGGAGCACAGTTATTGGCTATACTAAAACACAAATGGACTTTAATGTTGCGGATGGTTTTGTTTTACTATATTACTGTGTCTCACAATGTTTGTAACACTATTTTTTACATATTTGAGGTAGGAATTATTTTGACTTTGTTTTCACACATTTCAGTTTGATTTAAAGGGGCAACACAACTTTCTTTTAAAGATTAGGGTAGAAGAAGACAACATCAGTGAAGCGACTTGTTTCCTCTCTGGGCAGTCTGCCAAGAAAAAAGCAAAGCGATACAATGTTTACACTTATGAATGAATTCAACTCTGTGTAGAGTTCTCAGTTTAATCATTTAACCCTTTCATGACTAAGCCTATTTTTGACATTTGGTGTTTACAAGTTAAAATCCATATTTTTTGCTAGAAAAGGACTTGGAACCCCCAAACATTATATGTAAAATGCCTCAGTGTGAAAGGTGTCTAACTGTTAGATTTTATAAGATGAAGGGGAAAAATAAATAAAAACAATCGGCCTAAGAGCCGGTTCACACAGCGGGCGATGCGAGGCGACACGACTCGCCTCGCTCTCGCAAGTCGCCCCCGTTCTGTACAATGGAACCGTTCTGAGAGGAGCGACTCGAGTCGCTCCGACTCAGAAAAAAGGTTCCTGTACTACTTTTGGGCGACCTCGGGGCGACTTGCATTGACTTCTATACAGAAGTCATCTGCAAGTTGCCGCTGAGGTCGCGGCAGGTCGCGGCGAGGCAAGTCGGAGTCGCCTCGCCTGCAGTGTGAACCGGCCCTAAGATATCGGCCCAAAAAAAAAAACGGTATCCTATTTTGGCCATCGGCCATGGCGATTTCTAAATATCTGCATCGGCTAGAGAAAAACCCATATCGGTCGACCTCTAATCCCTTGTAGTGGCGCTATGATCACACTGCAGGCGTTAATTACTAGTTTGGTCTAGGGTAGAGGAGAAATGTTGTAAACTTTTCTGAACCTTCGCTTCCCTGGCAGATGGCGCTTCACCACGTTTTTGTAGTGGCCTGTCCCTCGGCATCAACACGACACCATCAATCCCGAATGCAGGGCTGCACCCTACCTCGGGATTGATGGTGTCAAGATCTTAGACCACTAGAACACGGGAGAAAAGAGCTTGGGGTGGACTAGCTGGGGGGAAGAGCGAAGACTCGGTTGGCTCAGATAAACAAAAAAATAATTTTTTTTTTTTGTTCTCCTAGCTCTAAATGATCAATTAAACCGTGATGCGTGAGTGCAGACCAACTGAAAGGGATATTTTTTTTTTCCAATGTAAACAGTGGCAGGCCTGTGTAAGGTGCTAGAATCCTGACTTTACTGCCTCTTGTTAAACTTTGAGGATGAGTTATGTCGCAGTACATATAGCTAGAGAGGTGAGTGATCCTCCTTTTGACATTGTTCATTATGTTTTTTTTAAATGGTGTAGGGTTTTTTTTTTATACACATTTTAGAATCGCAAATTATTTAAACCCCTCAACTTCACATATATTCTGAAACTGTAGCATAAAATCAGGACAGTTGAAATATTTGCATTACTTTTGATAAATTTTTATATTTTCAGAAAAAATGCACTTAAATTTATTTTTAAACGCAATAAAATGTCGACATACACCAATCAGCCATAACCTTATGACCACTGAGCAGTAAAGTGATTAACAATGATTATCACGTTAGAATTGCATCTGAAAGTGGGTTGCGTATATTGGGCAACAAATAGACATGCTTTCCCTAAAGTTGATCCTTTGAAAAGTAGAAAAAATGGGCAAGCGTAATAATTTGAGTGACTTTGACAAGGGCCAAATTGTAATTATTAGGCAATTGGGTCAGATTATCTCAAAGTGCAGCTCTTGCAGAATGTTCAAAGCCTACTGTTCTAAGGACCTACCAAAGTTGAGCCAAGGAAGTAAAACTTTTGATCTGGCTACAGAGTCATGGGGAACCAAGGTTGATTGATGCACATGGGGAATGAAGGCTGGGGGAAAAAAAAAAATACTGTAGCTTAAAGTGCTGAAAAAGTTAATGAGTTAATGCTTGTTCCGAAAGAAAGGTGTCGGAACACCCAGCATTGCAGTTTGTAGTGTATGGGGCCGCATAGTCAGATGGGTCAGGGTGTTCATGTTGACCCGTGTCCACAGTCAAAAGCGCCTACAATGGACAAGTGAGCATTAGAACTGAACCACAGAGCAATGCAAGAAGGTGGTCTAGTCTGATTTAATTACTTTTCATTTTATATCTTGTGGATCTGCATTGCTTACCTGAGGAAGAGATGATAGCAGGATGCAATATAGGAAGAAGGCAAGCTGACAGAGCCAGTGTGATGCTTTGTCTAGTGAAATCTGTCTCGACGGGCTAGTAATTTGGATGATATTTCATTACAAAGTCCCAGGCTAAAATAAATCTTGACGATTATACTAAATCAAATAAACATAGTGTCTACGTACCCCCCCCCCCCCCAAAGCAATACATTGTTTTTAAGCGACAGGCTTTTGCTTAGAATAAATGTTTATTACAGTAGCTGATACATATAGTATTGATTATACATGCGTTGCAAGGATGCACATCCTCTGTACTGAGGAACAAAGGAAGTAAAAATAATAAAAACAGCAAACAAACTTCCTGAAAGTTTTTGTTCACTTATGTTACCGCACCCCTCCTCCTGGTTTATGCTTAAGAATACTGTTTATTTTCAGACTGACTAAAGCCTAACTTAAGCTAGATTTTTTTTTTTTTTAGGATTTTGTGCCAGATTAGTTTTTAGGATTGTTTTATGTTTTCATTACTTCTACTTTATTTTATTTTTTAATCTTGATCATATTAATTAAATGAGCCAGCCAACAATACCAGTGGCTATTCTTTGGCACTCTGTACTTGCAAAATATAAAGATTTTTAATTTAAATGTTAACGTATTCTTTGTAGTGGGGCTATGTTCACACTGCGGCCGTTAATTACTAGTTTTGTCTAGGGTAGAGGAGAAATGTTGTAAACTTTTCTGAACCTTTGCTCTCCTAGCAGATGGTGCTCCACCACGTTTTTGTAGTGGATTGTTTCCGCATCAACACGTCAAATGCAGGGCTGCACCGTACTTTGGGATTGATGGTGTTAGGATCTTAGACCACTAGAACACGGGAGAGAAGAGTTAGGGGTGATCTAGCTGGGGGGAAGAGCGAAGGCTCAGTTGGTGCAGATAAAATGATTTTTTTTCTTCCTTTTTGTTCTCCTAGATCTAAATGAAAGGGATTTTTTTTTAATATGTCTGTAGTTGGGCTTTAATAAAAGCTTACATTTGGAAAATGTATTGTGGTCAGAGTCTATCCTTTCTAATTTCTTTTATTTGTACCAAGCCTCTTGGAACTTTTGATGGGTAACCCATTCTTACTCAAGCGATCAAAGTCGAACTTCGCCTCCACCCCTTTGCCTGCAGCTTTTTGGGACATGTCACTGGTCCCATTCACATAGCGCAGTGTGGCTTGTGCATGCACAGTGGGAAGCTGGCTGTGAAGCCACAAGTAAGTCACAGCCGGCTTTTCACAGTATACATGCTGGTGTCGGGGACCTGACGACTGCCAAATAACCGACCCTGGTGAGGTTGGCGCTTCCTGGACAGGTCAGTGTCATTTTATATGTCAGCAGCTCCAAGATTTATAGCTGCTGACTTATATATTTTTTTTTCTTACTAGGGTAAAGATTCTCTTTAAGACCTCACAGAAAATGCTTTCTTTTTTATGCAAGCTACTAGGTGCATGGCCAGACAGGTATGAATAAAGAAAAATGACACTGGCTCTTCAGGAGTATGCTGTGTAACCAGAACACAACAAAGGAATGAAGTGAAACTAGTGCTAACCACAGTCATCTTAAGTCGGTTTTTTTATTGTCTGTTTCAAGGTTTCATATTTCCCTATTTTGGTGAACAGACTGTATTCTAAAAATAAGTTTTATTAGCTATAACTTCAGCCTTAGTTTTCATAATACAAATAATTTTTTTCTATAGACAAAAAAAATAAAAAAAGTTAAGCGTGATATTTAAAGAGGACGTAAACCCTGATGGGTTTACTTCCTCTTTGATTCCCTGCGAAGGTAAAGCATAATGGGCTACTATGCATTGCATAGTAGCCCATTATGTGCCACTTACCTGACACAGGAGCCAGCGAAATGACCACTGTACCCTGTAGTTTTGAGCGTCCATCCGCGCATGATTTGCCGGAGCAGCGACGACGTCACTCCCGCGCATGCGCCGTAGACAGTGCTGGCTGTCTTCAGGTAAATATCTCCTAAACCGTATAGGTTTAGGAGATATTTCTTGGACCTACAGATAAACCTTAATCTAGGCTTACCTGTAGGTAAAAGTGGTTTGTAAGGGTTTACAACCACTTTAAAGTGTATCTAAAGAGGTTGTGTGTGTTTTTTTTTTTTTTTTTAATTGTAAGGAGTGTGAAAAGCCATGGCTTTTTTTTTTTCTTTTTTGCAGTCTGTGATCCCAGTGGGGAGATTTGCCGTCTATTTTTCGCCTGGTGACTAGGGTTGCACTGATATTGGTATTAGTTCCAATATTGAGTATTTGTATGAGTACTTGTGCAAATGCTCCATTACCAGAAACCTTTGCAGTGCGACTGGAGCCCATACAAAAGAAATGGGCTCAAATCGCATGCAATTTGAACAGGAATGCAGTGCGATTCCTGTCAGAATTGCATGTGGTTTCCTGCACACTGCTCCCGTGTGAACCTAGGCTTGTCGTCGGGACATCGCACTGCATTCCTGTTCAAATTGCATGGTATTCTTTGCAGTGCTATTTGAGCCCATTCATTTTGTATGGACCACTAAGGTATTTTATATCAGGGAGTGCCTAACTGAATATATATCGGTAGTCATACTCGCCACTAAAAAAACAAAAAACGGTATCAGTGCAATCCTACTGATAACCATTGTCATTGGAGCATAAAGAGATGTAAAATTAAAAATGTAACAATACTCAATGGAACAGAATGTAATGGGTATTCCAATGGCAAAATGTGTTCCATTAACTGCTGTCTCAGGGCTCGTTCACAAGTGTGAAAATACCCTGTGTTTAAACAGTGTTTTTAAAGCTTCTTAGCTGCCCTTCAATGTTTGACATGAGTTTAAAAATTGGTATCACACAGTGCAGTACACATATCACACAGTGCAGTACACATAGGTGCGGTAGTGTTGTGGTGTTTTAAAAATTAGCCACTTGCGGAACACTTACCCACAATGTATTGTGGATGGGCAGCCCATACAGGCAAAGCGACTTACTGGTATATCACGGTCTCTTTGCGGGTTTAAAGCCAATTTCCGGATTTTTTACCAAAGGTATGTAGCAGAATACATATTTGGTCCAAATTCTATGAAGAAATTCAATATTTTTATTTTTTTATTGAATATATTTTATAGCAGAAAGTAAAAAATATTGTTTTTCTTTTTTCTGTTTTTTTTTCAGTTTTAACAAGTGGTTGAAGCTGAGTTTCAGTCATTTGTTAAAAGTCAGCACCTACAAAAACAGTTTTTTTTTTTTTTTTATTTTTTTTTTTTGGGTACAGTGTTGAATGACAGTGCAATTACCAGTTAAAATAGCGCAGTGCAAAATAGTAAAATTTGGGCTGGTCATGAAGGGGATGTTATCTTCCAGAGTTGAGCAGCAGGTCACTTTCATGAAGCATTGTCACTTGTCAGCCACCTCATTAAGTTCAAGGATTGCATGTTGTAACTGCCCTGTTCACTGGGATCTGGGGAAGAGTCTGTGGAGGTTCCTGTATCTCAGAATGCACTGGAAATAATAGAGAACTAGGACAGAGCAACTCCAGTCACTCCCTGGTTGTACTGAGCAGCCATGTGGTAACACCACAGTGCCAGGCAGAAACGGAGGCATTGAGCAATTATTGCCAGTGGCAAGGCTTCTTGTGCCAGCCAAGTGATGGTCCCAGACAGCGACCATAAGACTCTTTGTACGCTCATCTTAAGCTGGACCAAGTAAAGTGTCAGATCAGAGTATATGAATCCATCTTGTAGAGCAGTCACAAAAATGTCTGCCGTCACACCACAACTTAACCACACCTCAAAGCAGATCATTTCCTCTACACTGCTTCCCATTTAAGCATTTCCCACTAGAAAAACACTTTCATGGGTGTTTGACAAGCTTTCTTTAAGTGTTTTCAACGGTTCAAAAGCACAACAAAAACGTCAAACACTGTGTGTGCTAACAAGTGTTATTTTGCTTCATATTCAGCACACATGTGAACAAGCCCCAAGAGGGGATTTCCCCTCACTTTGGAGTTTTTTCTCTTTACTTCCTCTTGCAGGCAGCAAAAAAAGAAATATACTGTTCATATGGGAAAAAAAAAAATCTCTGTATAAAATAAATATACATATATAATGTATGTTGATAGAAAAAATGTTTCTTGACCCTGAATGGGCAATGCAAAGGCTTGCTTTAATTTTATCATTTGTGTGCAGGATAAGATTATCCATAACTAAAATTATATCTGTACTTTTTGCCCCTGTACACACGATCGGAGATTTCCACAACCAAATCCGTCGGATTTTGCCCGTCGGATTTTGCCCGTCGGTCCAAAACTGTTGCATACACACGGTCGGACAAAGTTGGCGATAAAATCCGATCTTTCAGAACGTGATGACGTCATTTTGTTACGATGGGACTACATTCAGGCTAGTAGCCAATAGCTTTGATGTAGGAATTTGATCTGAGCATGCGTGGCACTTGGTCCGATCAAAATACTCTCCACATGATCGGAGTATGTCGGCCCAGTTGGTCGGGAAATATTTCCAACATGTTGGAAAATTGGGTCCGACGGAATCAGTCCGATGCATACCACACAGTCGGATTATCCGACGACACGGTCCGATAGGACACATTCCGACGGATTCTCCGACCGTGTGTACAAGGGCTTTGACTTCTAGGACCAAACGCGAGTCTGTCGCATTTCTCAAGCATTCGTTTACCCATCGATTTCTTTGCTGGCTTTTCACTTGAGTAGGTCGGGGTACATGTGTAAATTAAAATTTTATACTATTGAAACTTTGTTATTTTCTTTTTTCCAGCTATTTCCCCTGGTAATCCAGCCAGTAAGTCTTGTTTTTTCAACATAAGCTGTTCTGCAGATGTATCAGTTCGTGTTGAGACAAACCATTTACCACTAACAGAGGTTCAGCTCTTTTTTTTCTTTTTGTGTAACTTATCTCAAAAGGAAAAAAAAAAAACTGTTTGCTTTAACTACTTAAAAAAAACGTTAGCTGGAGTTGAGCTTCGTTTTTTTTTAAGCTGGACGTTTTTATGTTCAACCAGTGGGTTAAATGGAAAAAAAATAACCCTATTCCCCCATCCACACATTTTCCCCATCCTCTGCTTCCTGCACCCCCCCCCCCGCTATCAGAACACACTGATCAGCGATGCAGGCTATAGCCTGCAGTGCTGTTCAAGCAGCTAAAATCCAACAGGGTGATTGAACAGAAGTTGATCGGTGGATCGACTTCTGTTCAATTACAGTAACTAGTCTTGGATCAAAATGTGGCTGATCTTTCTGAATTGGCCACATATTCATGTATGGGCACCGTACAAGTTCATCTAATGCTATTCTTGTTGAATGCCATGGGACGAAGTGCAGTCACTATTGCCCGTAGTCATCTATATCTTTACAGTGTGTATTTGACCTGCACTGTCAAGTTGAAACCTCTGATTGGTGTTTAAGCTTGTCTAACTCCTCGATTCATCCCCCACCTGCTTGAATAACCATTTTTGTAACTGCCAGAGGAAGAAGGAAGAGAAATACTATAGATTATAATTTGACAGCACCAAGTCTCCTGGGACTGTTGATATCACATCCAATATGGCGATGCCATCTCAGGACTTTAGATGTCTACACAAGGGAACCAGCACAGGTAAATAACATGAATAAATTGAATTCAATTAAGTCTGGTGACAGGGTCTCTTTTTAAGCCATTGCAGGCTATGCTTTACAAAGCTCTTTGTTTAGATTGCTTGTGTTGTTAAACTGGAGACAGCTGTAAGGAAACTGATATTTAGGTAAAGTTTACAGATCGTAGCTCTCTTTCAAATTTCTTTCTCCACTGTAGTTACAAGTTGTGTCTTCTGTGTAAAAGTAATCAGCTTGATAAATAATGTACTTACTTTTCATTTTATAGCTGCCATTGCATTATTTAAAGATGTTCTATTTTTAGACGGTTCCTGGTCAGGGTGGTGTATGTTTGCTGTTGTAGTACACGTGGATACATGAAACCACCAGTACAGCAAAGTGCAGAAAGAAGCCAAACAAAAGATTAATTTAATACTTGCCCTGGGGATCTTGTAACCCTTTAATAGGGCTCAATTCTGTACAAAATACACCTAGATCTGTGTAATGCTTTCATATGAAAGGCAAACTGTGTTTAGATCTGGTTTATCATTGTGCATGTCATCATGCTTTTCCTCTATAGGACTTGGAGATGTTCAGCTTTGGTGTCATGTCTTAAGAACTTTTGGATATAACTGCAATGTATGTCGTAGGCCCATTAGAATGTCTCTGAAGAGTTGGAAAACCTTGCAATAAAATATGCTGTTTTTAGTTTCAAGAATGAAAGATATCCTTGTGAGATGTGTAATGATGTACTAGAGCAAGAAATGCCTATTCATCGTCATGTTAAAGGAGATCTCCAGCTACAACAAAGATTACATTTCTAACCATGCAAATTTGGAACAGGATGGTCAAACTAATTTGCAAATGTATGTAGAATTCATAAAATGTTTGCTCTATACCAGTGGTCTCCAAACTGTGGCCTGTGGGCCAAATGCAGGCCTTTGCTTACATTTATCTGGCCCCTGAGACACTATTCCTCCCACTGATATGAGACACAATTCTTTCCACTTACACCAAAAGTGGGGCATGATTCTTCCCAGTGACCTCAACGATGGGGCACGGTTTCTCCCACTAACACAGAGGCACTATTCTTCTCACTGATGCCAACAATAGGGCATAATTCCTTCCAATGACCACAACGCAGGCACCACTAGTACCAGTGACTACTTACCATAAGTGCTATCTACAGTCCTTTTTTTTACTCCCACTGATGCCAGGGCATTTTCTAACCCACATTGGCCACAGTCCAGCTCATCTAAAGGACAACTGATACTTTCTTCATAAAGTTTGGAGACAACTAGTTTATACTGATTAGCTGACCCCATAATACACAGATTTAGGCAGATATTTGAAACAGGAATGTGTTGAAAAGAGGGAGAGATGTTGTGATGCAGTTGTACAGCATAATCAGTCCTGTGTGTACACCAGAATTTAAATGGAGGCTGTATTCATAAAGAGTATGAAGCTGTTAACAAAGGGTGATACACTCACCAGAGAATAGCCCAGGGCAACTCATTATACCTCAGAACTACTCCTCACTAACACATTGGCAGCGATGTCCACCCTAATATTGTCAGCCTACACCGTGTGTATACAGGCCACTAAATTGCCCCAGTTTTCTGCCACATGAGTGTTTGAGCACATCGGAGTGCAGAACATCTTGTCTTTTCCAGACAACTTATTTTAGAATAAAGCCTATGCTTATATCCCTCTCTTCATTATTTGCAGCCTACCATGCTGTGCCACTTCCTGCTGTAGCCTTTGTGAATAGACTCTTCTCCTTTCACCTGTCGTGAACCATTACAAGCCTTTCTGAGCTCTTGCATTGGTGCAGCGCTAAAATTATTTGTGTGACAACCCTGACTAGAACAGGAACATCGTCTCTGTGGGAAGCCACCTGACCTTTATTACTGAATGAAGTGCAATTGCAGGCATTTTAGTAGAAACGCATAGAGAAAGTTTGGCCATAGGCTAGAGCTGATAGTGTTCCCTGCCACTTGGAGGAAGTTGGCTAGTACTTTGTATCACACCTGCTACAATTATGGGATTTATACCTTGAGGTCCCATTCACACTTATGTACACATGTTGCAGTGCATGTGGAAATTAACATGCTTATGTGTGAATGTCTTTAAAGGCTCCCCTTTTAAAAAACACTAAACTGCACGACATAGATGTGAACCAGTCCCCTAGAAAAGAATAGAATATTTCATTGGCATGCAGTACATTCATGTGTTATATAGTAGGAAAGCCAAAAATGTACCTAAAGCTAACTTCACACGTATCCATTTTTAAGCATAAATGTGTTTTGCATGTCAGTGCATTGAATGTGTTTGAACTAGCCCCATTAAAAGCAATGGCAAACCTCTACATATGTATTTAAAGTGGTGGTTAAACACACCCATTAAAGAGGAACCTTTTCACTTATCAAATACATGCGACACAGGCACCTTTAGAAATGTTAAGCTGGTTACACACTTTCCACAAATCAACGGTTCCTGTTGGTCAGTGTGTACAGCAGTCTGTCTGACAGAAGCCAGTCTAATGACCTGCTTTTGCTGAAGGGACGTGATGGAAAACCTGAATCCAATTGCCACTCGCAGGCAATGGCTGAGATCTCTGATCAGTGTATCCTAGTGAAGGGGGTGAGTAAACGGGAGTCTACCTGTGCCCCCTGTCAGAATACAATAGCACAGTGAGGATTGGGGAGGATCTGTCAGGGCTGTAAAATCAACCATATACGGGGGGGGGGGGGGGAGGTGAATTGTAATGCTATTATTACAGGTATGTATGTATGTAGCGCCATCAATTTACACATATATTGTACATTTACATATATGCAATCTGAAATGTGTGTATGGTTTACTATTGAATAAATATAAGAAAAAATGCGCTACTTAAACAGTGAGGGGAAAAAAAGCAGCAAACGCAAAGCGAAATACACACCACAATAGCAAAGATCATAAAAAAGGAGCCGCGCTAATAAATTAATACATATATGTGAATATTATAAATATATTGAAGTGCATATGAACTTCAATGCCCCTGTACTACGTCGGCTTGTAATGAAGCGTATGTCGGGAGTAGTGGTGTGCTGACGTCATCACGTAAAAGTTCTGAGAAGACGGGTGTTCGTTAGTTGGCCGGCTTTTTTACATAATGCTTTCTCTTATGCTTCTTATGTAAGTGCAACTTTTATACTGAAGAAATTGAATGTTTATCTGATTTACACTAGGGTGAGCTTATCTAATTTATGGGTATACTCGTCTGGTTTTTGCCTATAAACATTGGAACATCGAGTTGCTTTGGTGTGTATATCCTGTCCCATCACCCAAAGAACTCTGTGAGCTGGTATCCCAATATCTTCAGAATAAAGGCCCTGGCTGGGTTAAATGCCACAAGTACGAATTGCTTGCCTTCTGTTAAGCGCGTAATCTGTGTGGTGGAGGTGCACATGTCTTAGTGTTTTGGGGATTTTTAATCAATTCAACCATGACGTTATAAGCATCTGTGTTAATGGACTGGTTATGCACAATTTATTTTGAGTTCATATGCACTTTTATATTTTTATAACATTCACTTATTTGTATTAGTTTGCCATACACGTCAAGTTAACAAGTTTCCTTTCCCATTATTTATGCTTTTTTATTACTGTGCAAACTTTCATGTTCTTGAACAGAATTTTGAGTTTTTTTTTTTTTTTTCTAAATATTTGGAAGTTAATGCTTTTGATATGTTGGTTATTCACATCAGCCAGCCTACCCGATTTACATCTGACCTGATCCTGACCTTGCAGGGGTTGCCCTCGTCCTCTCTGAAAACCACAGCCTATCAGTTGTTACTATCTGCAATTTCCGGAGCCTGAAGTCAGTTGATGCTGTAATCCTCGTATACTAACCTGTGTGCAGACTGAATGTCCAAATTCACTGAGGTTTCTAGTCCATACATGAGATATGAATATCGCACAACAGATCATACAACCTTTTTTTGCTTAATAGTCGCAAGTACATATTGAATAAAATAATAAAGTCACGAAAATTCTTGTACGACAGGAAAAAAATCGGAAGTAATGTCGTGTTGTAATGTATTTGTATTGTATTTTCGGATGACAACTATACTGACTAAACGGAAATTGTACGATATGGAATCGTACGAGGAAAATTTTCGTGCATGTCCGATCTAATATCGGATGAACTGTCATGATCGGCTGTCGAAAGTAGTGTACACTCGATCCGAAAATCATACGATTCTTCCTCGGACAACAGTTTTCGTACGATATTCGGATTGTGTGTATGGGTAGATCTGATCACTGTTGGCATTTTACTGATGCTACAGTTGTTAAGCTGGTCAAATGCTGAATTTTTTTGTTTGTTTAGCCAATGGACTGACACATGAATGAGAGAGGTGGAGGAATCCCCCCCTACATTGTATTCTGGCAGTTGCACCCATCACTGTCAGAATAGGTTGATCAGAGGCTGCTGTCGATCAGGAGGAGGTTTCCAGCATGTCTCTTTGACAGAGGTCAATCAATCAACATTTGAGCAGGGAATACCTCATACTGATTGAAATTTCAGCCAGGTTTACCTTCTTATTAGAGGATGATAATAATGGGCCTTCTGTAGTTGCTAAACTTCTATATAGGCCAGTTTTTATAGGCAGTAATAACCGGTATTTGATAAGAATGTGTAAAGTGTTTGTGTGTTTAAAAGTGTTTAAAATCATTCCTAGATGTATGTGAATGTGCATACATTTAACATAAGTTTGCATTGCTTTGCAGCATAATTTGGGTACTGCAAGAAGTGTTCGGCAGGTGTTTAAAGTCTGTAGACACTTACGGAAGCCTGGTATAAAAGTCAGTGGAAACACTTCCCAAGTAAGCATTTCAGAGTGTTTTCAGAGGCATTTGAGGAAGATATTTTTTGCCATTCATGTAGGATGGGTTTCTTTTGGTGGTGCTGAATAGCCAACCACTTGTGTGTGCAGCAGTTGTATGTTTTTAAAGAGAACCTGTTGAAATCGGCTACAGAGGGCTTACTGTTTACTAATTACTGCTTATGAGGGCTTACTGCTTGCTAATATATGAATCTTGAATGCTCATAGCCTGCTAAGGAGTTCAATTTAATGCCTAACCTGCAGACTTGCCTTATTTATTTACTTATTTTTTAATAATTGGAAAGAGTTAGTTGTATTATTGTCTAGAAGCAGGAAATCACAGGAGATATGGTGATGCAGACCCCAATAAAAATGCCTTTTCAGCAGAGCGGTGAAAGTGTAGAAGTCAAAGACGAGAGAGAAAACATTAAAGTGTAACTAAAGGCCAAACTTGGTGTGTGTGTTTATTTTTTTTTTTAAAATAGGGATTAGAACACCTGTGATTTCTTTTTTTATTTTGTTTTTATATTTTTTTTGTTGTCTGCATCTCTGTTGAGGAGATTCACCCTCCCTATTTTTCATGTTTACCATTATCAAAAGTGAAATTAAAAGAAAATCCCAAATGGGGACACTAGTTTGGTGACCCTGTTGATACACTAGAAGTCCCTCACTTTGAAAGGGATTTTCTCTGACTTCCTGTTTTGGCTATGGGACATGAAGGGAAATCTCCTCAATGGGACACAAACGGCAAAGAAAAAAAAAAGGAAAAATAAACCACTAATATATACTATAACCTTCCCTTAAAATACCCCACGTTTTATTAAAATGTTTCTTGCCTCTCCTTGCTTTACCTTTTTCAATTCTAACCCTTTCCTATTGTATCCATAAAGCAAAAAAAACTGCAGTTGTGCTTGACCCATATAATGGGGATAGACAAGAATTGGCTTCATTGAATTTTAATGGTAGGGTCGGTTAGTAAATATGGTAACTGAATCCAGGTCTTTGATACCCTGTTAATGGAACTCTACCGAGAGTCGCTGGCGATGTCAGCTGGTAAAATTATCTGGATTTAGAGTTCAGCATAAAGTCCTGGGGGCAACACGAATATGTTTTAATAAGCGATTCTCATGGCTGAAGCATTCTTTATTGCCCACTAAGTTTGTTCTAAACTCTCTATTTTTCAGCATTGAATTAGGATAGGATTGGCCAACTGAGCTTGCCCATTGCCTGAGATAAAGATTCTGGTCTCAGGTCTAGAGCTTTTTTGTCCCATATGGTGACATTATTGCATCAGTGTAGACTTATCTTTTGTAACTTGCTGAATGATGCAAACTTCTTCAAATTAATGATATGGGTATATTTTTATGATTTTGTGCCACTAATTGTCATGTCCGTGTATTCCATTCATTTTCTTGTTTTCTGTATGTGTGCTCACACTTAAGCCCTTTCTTGTTTGCTTGATGGAAGACAAGCTGGTGCTCACTGTACTCAACCATAAATGTGCAGATTACCTGTTCTGTTGCTGCCTTATTTACTTACAGAGCCTTTATGTTTCCGTGATGAATTGGAAAGGGAAAGAGTTGGGCCTGTAGATGGTGGTGTAGATAAGGACTAAAAACAAGCTATTATCTGTTTTGTTTTCTGGCAGTTAAAATTATGGAGGAAATGACTGGCTGTCTTTACCTTACTAACAGAGCAATTTACCATATTTTATCATTGATCACATCTAATTACAAACTGTGTCTGTTTGAACTCTAAATGGTGTAAAAGCTGCCTTAAAAAGGACTACATTAATGGACATTAGGAAACTAGGCAAATTCAATTTTCTAATTACATTTGCCGTGCAGATCAAATATACACAAACTAGATTTAAATGCCAGATGTCCAATTCAATTTAACTGCATATACATTACTTGGTTTTTGCGTAAAGCGTCAAACTTGAGAGCTAGCTCACAAACTTGGTGTTCCTCATAAATCTCGCTGCAGATGAGCTTTCTTAGCTGGACTTTTTCTCCTCACTCTGAGCCTAGTTCCTCCCCATTTTGTTCATTTGCCAGTAATCTTCGGCATGCAGAAGCTGGCTCTGTCCTTTGCCTTTTCCATAAAGCACTTGGGTACTGACAAGCGTTCCACACACAGCTCCGAACTTGGGGCATATGTAAATGTGGGATCAAGCTATCCTTTTCTGGAATTCTTCCTCCCAGACAGTAAATGTTTGCCTTGAGGTACGTTTTTTTTCTTCATCCTGATCATTGACAAAGTGCCTTGCGGAAAGTCTGAACTTTCCGGTACCACTTATTCTTTAAATATGTTTATTGAAATGTTGTGCCTGTTTTTAGAAAGGGCGATTAATTTCCACTATCTTAGGTCTGCTGGTTTTTTGCCTTATAATGATGATGTTCAAGCAGTATAACTAGTTGAAAAATGTCTCTAGAAGTCTGCAGGGAACAGTTTGTTGTTTACTTAAAACCATGTAAAATTATTTAGGACTATTATTTGCAAATGACATGTATTTTTCTATATTGCTGAACATTTTAAGAAACCTTCCAATCAAATATTTTATTTTTTTAGTAAAGGATGGTGAGGAAAGATTTTTGATGGTTAGAATCTATTTGTTGTGTTTTTTTACTAAAATCTATTTAGTTTATATGTGTAGCAACAGGCACGGCACATAATACATTGGATACAAATCTACCAGCATGCCTGCAGTGAGTATGGCAATTTTAGTTTTATTAAAACTGCTAAAAAAGTATCCTTTACTGTATATTCTTATGTAAAAATGATACCAGAGGTTTAAATAACTAGTGATTTTAAGTTTAATTATTAGCGTTGCATATAATTGTCTTATGAGAGGGTTATATTTTTTTTTATAAAGGTTTTAGATCAGTTTTTTTTTCCCTTTGCATTCACTCCAAACACTTCCAACAGGTGTATGTATATTATATATCTGTTATAATGTATGGATCGAAGCTGAATTCCAGTCCTACGTTCAGTCTTCCACAGTTGTACAGCCCCCCCCCCCCTCCTGAAATTCCTTATTCTGATTTCACTGCATACTGTAAGCTTCTCACAGGGTGATTTCTTGCTTGGAGAATGCAGCGTTTTTTCTAGCACTTTACTCCCCAGACTTATTGTCCCTTGCCTGTCCTGTTCATGGATTTAATTTCAGTCATCACTTGTGGGCATTACCTGGAAGGTCTTCACGCAAATGCAGCCTGCCTTGGAATGCTGGGTTCTAAAGACTGATGTCCAGCGATCAAGGTGCTTTGATCTTTACATAACTTCCCCCCAAGAGCCAATATACTGCTTGCATTAAGGCTGAGGGCTCTTGAGCATACTACTGGGACAAGGTACTACTGCGACTGGTTTCAGAAAGCTATGTGCAACATCCTGAAAGCCCCTTCATTGCTTAGAGAAGGACAGGGACCCAATGATGTCAGTTTAATTAGCTTGTTATCGGGGAGGAAAAGAAAAAACAGGGAAGGCAAAATTATAAGTATATTAAACTACAGATTTTAAAACCTACTGTACAAGTTGTAATTATGAGTTGTGAATAAATGTATTAATAGTTATACACGATTGATCTTTTGACCATTCCATTAGACTTTTGTATTAAAATGTGGTGTAAGCACTGGAAACAAGGTTGCTTTTGAGATTAGCTTGAAATGTAGATTTAGGAGATGCTGAAATTGATCGATTTTTTGTCATTTATATGAAGCTTGTCATATGTCTAAAATTGATAAAAAAAAAAATTATTTCAAACTACAGTTGATTAGCTTCTTTGCGACAGATCGGATATGGAAATGTGTTGATTTTTATACTTCCCTTAGGTACCTTTTAGAGTTGGTTGTCCAATTTGGGCATTATGGCTCAGTTTTCACTGTAATTTAATCCAAACCCTACTGCTTTATTACTAGTTGGTTAGTTGCTTGGAAAGATGGTAGGCATTTGTTCTGCACATCCTAATTTTCGAATGACTGCACCCAGTTTTGCTAAATGGTATATGCAGTCTACAGTAAGGAAATGGGACTATGCAGTTATTTGTGGTGCCCTGATGTGGCAGGTCTTGCAGTCTGTTATTGGGATATTTTTTTTTTTTTGGTGTGTACTAAAAATCAAACTTTCTCTTTTGGGGGTTGAAGAATAACCATGCCTAAAGCTGGCTGTCTGAACAATTATCCTCTTGGATGTTTCGTTCATATCTTAGTCACACACACATCAACGGAAAATGCTTGTCAGACAAGCTGCCCACACAGTGGTACGCTCAAAGTCAATAGTCCTTGGGTTAAACAGTGCTCCAGGCAAATCTAAAAACCCTTCCTTCAATTTAAGTTATTTCATGAAACATTTAAATACTGCTACTAGAACTAACCAAAATCTAGTGTTCTGCTACCTTCTTACAATCCCCTGTGAAGCAAAGTATTTAGGCAAAGAGTTGGAAATTGTGGACTGTGAACCAGCAAGACTTCATTATATTGCCAAGGCTGTCGGTCTATTTTTTATTTTTTTTTCTCTTCCAAGCAATGGAAACGGGAGGGGTTGAGTTAAGACTGCTTTTAAAGGAGAGTGCAAAGAACCACATTTGTAGGCCATTGGCAGTCGGTTTGCACTGGAAGTTACAGGGCAGAGATGGTCAGTGGTGTCACCCAGCAATGCCTGTGGGGTACATCAGATGGTTGACTGACTGCTCCAATCTACTCTGCATGGTCTGATGTAACGCAACCCAGCCCAGACCCAGGTTGAGCTTGCACTAGCAGCTAGGACATTTTTGCCCCAAAGTAAGCCAGGGGTAGACATGGAAGAAGACAGTAGAAGAGGAGCTTTAGCACTGCAATGGCAACACCAATGCAACAAGTGAAATCATCCCCTCACCTTATTGATCCCCCACTGGGACCAAAATAAAATTCAGAGCTTACACAGGGCTGAGGACTCTACCTGCCCCCTTGCGGCTGTTCGTGGTCATTCCCCAATTACAGTAAGCTTAAAGGGCGAGCCTATGGCTCACTATTCTTCCTATCTAGAAATACTGGGTATTGTCTTTTACTATTGGCAACGGAAAAGCAGGGTTGCTAAGGAAAGGCAACTGTGCTGCTGGGGAGGAGAGGAATTAAAACAAACCTGTTGCTTTTGCCCTGTGTGTTTAAAGCACACTGTTGTATTTAAAGCTTGTAACTCCATAGTAATAGTATCCCGTCACAGTTAGAACAACAAAGATTGTGGTTTGATGTCCCCCCCCCTTAATTTCTGTGAACCCCTTGGATTTCAGCTAGATGCAGATTAATATCCAGACTTCTATTTAAGGAAGTAAGTGGTAAAGTCATGGAAAACGACTAAAAATAGTAGCAGCTAAAGCATTTTCATCCAACTAGAAACATTGAAAGTTTTGCTTGGGTTTATTGTCAGGCTGTGTGTAAAATATGTTTTATATTCAGTTTTATAGCCTTTTATATAGTTAATATAATTGTTTTATTTTTCTATATCCTGTCTTTGTTGCTGATATTTGCTGTAGTTGACAGTATGTACAGTAGCTAAACACAAAAATGTTACGATTTTGAAAAGAAAGTTAAAGCGGAGGTCCACCCTAAAATGGACCTCCGCTCATCGGAATCCCCCCCCCCTCCGGCGCCACAATCGGCACCTTTCAGGGGGGAGGGGGGTGCAGTTACCTGGATAATCCAGGTAACTGCACCCACTTCCGGGCTAGCTCTCTGCGGAACGGGGCGTACGTTACGCCCCCGTTCCGCAAGCGCCCGCCCCCTTCAGCAAGTGCCCCGCTGCCTGCTGGGAAACACACAGCTCCCAGAGGCAGCGGGGACCGTCCGGATTGCGCCGCGCGGCTCGCGCATGCGCAGTAGGGAACCGGGAAATGAAGCCGAAAGGCTCCATTTCCTGATTCCCATACCCAAGATGGCGGCGGGACCCGGCAGCCGAGCGAGCGATCGGCTTCGGGTGCCGACATCGCGGGCGCGCTGGACAGGTAAGTGTCACTATTTAAAAGTCAGCAGCTGCAGTATTTGTAGCTGCTGGCTTTTAAAAAAAAAAAAAAAAAACGCGGAGTCCCGGTGGACTCCCGCTTTAAAGTTAGCAAGCACATACTTTCTTCCGATTTCGGATACTTTGTTCTAATTTCTGTGTTTCCAAAACCTCCAGCAATAGAAGGTGTTCATACGTCTGTCTTTTTATGGCATGATGTTGATTATTCCAGTTGCTCTGGCTGTTATGTATGTGTGATGCATTCAAAAGCATGACAATTGGACTAACAGTTGGTGACGCAGACTGGAGATTTTTTTGCTAATCGTAAAGGCACAGAATATGGTTGCATTATGGATAACTATTGGCCTTAAAGTGAAAAATTTCAAGGAATACAGACCTTTCACGGGTGACATCACCCGTGAAAGGTCTGTATTCCTTGAAATTTTTGACTTTGAGGCCAATAGTTATCCATAATGCAACCATTTTCTGTGCCTTTACGATTAGCAAAAAAAAAAAAATCTATCCAGATTTTTTGAAATTTATTTTTTTCTTTTTTGTGCTGCCCAAACTCTGGCTGGTCAAGAACCTTTGTGCGGCAGATGGCACATACTGACTTCTGTTCATAATCAAAAAATATCCAGTGGTATTCTCAGCTCAGATATTTTACATTTTTGGCTGTAGCAGAAGGCAGTTTGTTTGCCAAAGCCTGGAGACCGGTACAGAAATGAGTGTCTGCGGGCAAAAGTGAAGTATGTTTTGGGTTCCTTGCAGGTTTGGTCTGTTGGGGATTTGGTAATAAAGTCAGACAGTTTTACCCTAATGCATTCTCTGTATTAAGGTAAAGTTCTGTGATCTACTTTACCTCTGCCCCCCAGAGAGAGAAGAGGAGAGTGCTGTTGAAGGTCCATATTCACAATTGTTGGTAAAACCAAAATAAGAATTGCATATTAATACTCCAGTGGGTGTACACATGATATGAATAGAGGTACTTTGTATGTATGGGTTACCTGAGCTCTGTCCCATACCACACCCAGGTAAAGCTTTTTTACTTGCAAAAGCAAACATAGTAAATATGAAATGTGGCATTTTATTGTGTTTGCAGGATACAGGAACACAACCTTTTAGTGCCCTCTTCATTACTCAGCAGTAAGGCTTTTCAATTGCATACAAAATTTGTAAGCTTACCTCCTGGGACAAAGGTCTTGATGTCTGCTGAATCGTAACTCTACCCTTTTACATTGCACATATGTTTATTCCTCTAGAAATTAATCTCAGATTTATTTAGATTTTGGCTTATTTACTTTTTGTGTATTTACAGGAGTATACCTATCCCAGTTAAAGTGTTTTTTTTTTTTTGGGCTTTTTCTTTTACAAAGGGTTTTAATAATCAGTAAAATGGAGCCAACATTTAGATGGTTACAATGCATAATCATGTTAAGGGCATAAAGACGTATGTATGCAAGACTTAACGCTATACAATTTATTCTGGGTTCATGCCATAAGTTAGAAATTAGGATTTCTTTTATTTTCACCTGGTGATCCAGCCAGTAAGTCTTTGGTAACAGAGCAGGCTGTCCTGCAGGTGAAGCAGTTAGAAGGTTGAGATAAACCATTTACCTCCGACAGGGGTGCTTACAATGATCAGCTTGTATTTGTTAAACCTTTATCCCAAAAGGAAAAAAAATAACTGTTTGCTTACCTGCTTTAAAAGTATTTGCTTCAATTTGTTAATGTACCTAAATCTGCTAGTGAATCGAACGCCTCCGTCCCCCTACCTAGACAATGCTGCTGTCCAAATGTGACCCTGAGCTCTTTCATGCATAGTGTATGCACCCTAATGCAGGAGTGTTACTTGCCAGATTAACCAGTAACAAAGATTAATGGGGGCCTTTGGGTCAGCACAATAGTCAGGCAACTAGGTATAATTCAGCAGTGGCAGCATAGATCCCCCCTCCCCCAACAACCCCCTTTTTTTGCAGTACTTGTTTCCTAGGTTCACACATATGCGATTCGTCAACCAGAGCGATTACAGTGCCGGTTCCCGCATCGCATCATCAGTTCACACTGCCCTCTGCGAACCGCTGCGAGTGTCACTACAATGTTAATGACAACCCCAGATCTGTTCACAGATCGCACAGGGATTTGGACAGAAATCTGATCCGGTTCAAGTGTGGGGAAAAAAGTCTTTGAGGCATTTTATTTTCTGAAAATCTAATGCAAGTTCAGCTTTACAATTGTGTGGCTATACTCGTACTGCACAGACATTGCAAGCGTATGGCACCTGTGGTGCGGGTGCGTATTGCATGCGATGTCTGAGATCCCACAAGTGTGAACCTGGGCTTAATAGGGCAGAACCCTTTCTATGTTTTATGCACAAGCTCATTATGCAGAGTGGGTGAGAAACATATTTTTTTTTTATTTACCTTAGTTTCATTGGGATTACCCTACATGCATGCAAACAATTTACCATGTCCTCTATTTTTAACTTAAACTTCATTACATAGATATGATATGCCCAAATATGAATGAATGGGAATGCTACTTGAAATGCAAAAGCTTAGGGATCAGTCTACTGTCCAACTAAAGCAGGGATGCAGAGGGATGGGGTGCAGGTGATATTATTCCTTCTACAGCTAGAACTCGAGAGGCAATATTGGCAGATGCAGCTGGTCCGGTCAAAGTAAAAAAAAAAAGAAAAATCGTCCCATTGCTTTGTATGAGGCTCCATTGTGTGTGAGGTTCTGCAGATAGTCGGTCGGTAAGCTGAGGCCACGATTTGCCAGTCACTTGGCCACGATCAACTAGTAGATTGCGATCGAATGGTTGCCAATCTTCATGACCTGCCTAAGCCAAGTGAATGTACTAAGAGTTTATATTTTCTGTTACACATGCACATAATTACGGTAGTGGAATACAGTAGATTTCCATGATGTCTGCAGATGTCTTAAATAACGTTGAAGTGCCTTTCTGTGTTTTCTTCCAGCAGTTTTATTCTCATAGCTTATTTTTAGAAAGAAGTTTTTCAGAACTCACAAAATGGTTCAAATTAGAGTTGTTGTTGTTTTTTTTTTTTTTTTTTTTTTTTTTTTAAATCATAAAGTGCATTACAAGCAAAGTCATGAAGCTCTTCAGTGTTATATTATTGGTAAATAAGACTTATGCATTAGTAACTATGTGGTGGTTGACAAGATAGTCTAAGGACCGGGGTTCCGTTTGGAGGGAGTCGGGGAAGATTTTCTTCAATAGATGAAAAGACATACCAAGGAGAACTACAAGCTGTCATGCCTGATTGCATTTTTTTGCCCAGCTTTGCAGTTGTTTGTGCATATGTTAAAATAAATTACTGGCTTAAATAAAGTATAACAGGCAAAATGTTGTTTTTTATAGAGTGGTAAGGAATTACAGCAACTGTCAGGCTTTTAATGCTGTCTGTTAGGGAGATTCATCCTCTCCATTTGTCATGTTTACTGTTCTCATCGAAAGTTAAAGAAAATCCAAAAACCCCAAATTTTGGTTTGTCCTCCTAGAATTAATGGGGAATCTTCCATTGGGACACTAATTCTGGTGACTATGGGGACCAGGGATTTTATCCCGCTTCCTATTTTGGCTATAGGATGGCAAGTGAAGGGAAATCTCCCCAATGGGACACAGATGCCAAAAAATACCTGACATGGGTTATAATCCTCCCTTGCTCTATTTATTTAAAAAAAAAATCCTTTAGTTCTATAATAATAATATAATAGAAATAAAAGAAGTATTGCTATAGCTGATTCATGGATAACTTTAGATGTCTCAGTATGAGCTGGCAGATAGGGGAAAAAAATGCATTTTTATACAGTTGTATATACCTTAAAGTGGACATAAAGCCACTTCTTAAAGGCCTATTCACACTTAAATGAGAAAATACTCAAAAACGGATGTGTGTTGCCTTCCATTGGCGTACATTTTATATGCATGTTCAATTGCTATGGATTCGTGTAAAAGGACATAAAAATAAGCTTTTTTTTGCCAAAAGATTTGCATTGCATTGATGGGCCTTTACATGCATTGTATTTTGTGTTTTAGAATGCATACATGTAACATCTTAATGCACCACACATGACACCGGTTATGTGGTGAGAACAGCACACATAACCAATTTTTTTGTATGCGTCCATGCAGCACTTGCTCTTTTTTTTTTTTTTTTTTTTTTTTCAGTGCAGCAAAACGCACGTCACTATGTGTGAACAGGGCCTTAAACTAGTTTGTTTCCCCATTGTCCTCTCTTAGCTAACCTAATCTGTCAAATCCACCCCCTCCAAATATATATGATAACAGCTGTGCTCTCACTCACCTCCAGTCCTGTTGTTACTTTTGGCACTTAAACAAACAAAAAATAAATAAATGGGCGAACAGACAGCATTTTTAGGGCAGAGTAGACAGGCTATGTCTCTTCTGAATTACTTGCCTGTCCAACCCTTTGCAGTGATCTGCGCAGTTCATTGTGAAAATTTGGCAATGCTGAAATGATTGAACTTATGCACATGTGCAAGACTGATGTCATCTTGGCCTGGAATCCGACCGCCTGAAGGTGTCAGCAGCCTGCAGGGAGCTCCAGGACACCTCATCGCTGGAGTGAAGGTGAGCATAGCTCCGTTTTAACTGCAGAATTGATGCAGATTGGCTATCAGGCAATCAGTAGCACGTTATTCACACACCTTTTCCAACAGTTAAGTGCAAATGGCATGATTTATGGGATATTGAGCTAGTTAACCACTTCAGCCCTGGAAGATTTTACCCTCACCTGAGCACTTTTTTTTACAAATTGGCACTGCTTCGCTTTAACTGACAATTATGCGATCGTGCAACGCTGTACACAAACAAAATTCCTTTTTTCCCCCAAATAGAGCTTTTTTTGGTAGTATTTGATCACCACCTGTGTTTTTTATTTTTGCGCTATAAACAAAAAAGAGTTAATTTTGAAAAAAATAATTTTTCCCTATAATATCCTCAAAAATGTTTTTAAAAAACAAATTCCTTCATCAGTTTAGACCAATATATATTCTGCTACATATTTTTGGTAAAAAGTGTATATTGATTGGTTTGCGCAAAAGTTATAGCATCTACAAACAATGGGAAATATTTATAGATTTTTTTTTTTTTTACTAGTAATGGTGGAGATCTGTGAATTTTAGCGGTACTGCGACATTGCAACGGACAGATCGGACACTTTTGGCACATTTTTGTCACCATTGACGTTTTCATACAGCGATCAGTTCTATAAATATGCACTGATTGTGTAAATATCACTGGCAGGAAAGGGGTTAACACTAGGGGGGCAATCAAGGAGTTAACTGTGTGTTCCCTTGTGTGTTCTAACTGTGAGGTGATTGGACTGACTAGGAGAGGAGACGGATCGTTGTACCTATGTCTCCTCTCCTCTGACAGGACAGGGATTTGTGTGTTTACACACACAAATCCCTTTGCTGGCTCTCGTGCAGATGATCAGGTCCCCCTACTTGCAGCGGCCGCATGCAGGCGACCTCTGGCGGCCCTTAAAGGCAAATATATATATATATATATATATATATATATATATTTATATATATATATATATAATAAATATTTTTATACAGGATTTCGCCCAAGAGACCAAGAGAGACATTGTGCCGCAGTAAATCTGCGTGAGCCGGTCAGGAACCGGTTAAAGTGATAGTAAACCCAACATGTACAAAACAGTTAGGGATGCACCGAATGTGTTTTTTGGTGCCGAAACTGATACCGAAAATGAAAAATACACTAGGCCGAAAACCGATACCGAAAATATTTTTTATACAGGAGGTGGTCAAAGATTGGGGACATGGTTCAGGAGGTGGTCAGAGACTGGGGACATGGTACAGGAGGTGGTCAGAGACTGGGGACATGGTACAGGAGGTGGTCAGAGACTGGGGACATGGTTCAGGAGGTGGTCAGAGACTGGGGACATGGTTCAGGAGGTGGTCAGAAACTGGGGACATGGTACAAGAGGTGGTCAGAGACTGGGGACATGGTACAAGAGGTGGGTCAGAGACTGGCGACATGGTACAGGAGGTGGGTCAGAGACTGGCGACATGGTACAGGAGGGGGGGGGGGGTCAGAGACTGGCGACATGATAAAAGAGATACGGGTGTTGCCCCCTGTGCGGCCAGTGTTTTGCCCCCTGTGCAGCCAGTGTGTTGTCACCTGTGTAGTCAATGATGCCCCCGTGCAGCCAGTGTGTTGTTCCCTGTGTGGTCAATGATGCCCCCGTGCAGCCAGTGTGTTGTCCCCTGTGTGGTCAGTGATGCCCCTGTGCAGCCAGTGATGCAGCAAAAAAAAAGGAGAGCCGCCTCCGCCGTCTGGTTCAATACAGCGCTGGGAACATCACAGCTTTAATTTCAATAGCTGTGTGTTCCCCCGTCGCGCGCCATCGCATATAGCCCCTTCCCCTTGTCCGGGGAACTGTGATAGACAGATCCCCGTCCAATCTGGATGGGTGATCTGTCTATCAATGTTCCCCGAACAAGGGGGAGGGGCTGTATGCGGCGACGGGGGAACACACAGCTATTGAAATTAAAGCTGTATTGAACCAGACGGCGGCTCTCCTGCGCTATACACCTCCCATGATGGGCGGCACCAGGGGCGGGTACGGTGCTCCGGCCCGCCCCATTTTCGGCTCAATTATCGACCATTTTTTGCCGAAAGGGGCATTTTCGGCCGATATGTTTCGGCGGCCGAAATTTCGGTGCATCCCTAAAATCAGTCTGTATATGGAGTAAAGCTTGTTTATACTCACTGTGGATAACTATCGTTAACCCTGCGCATTGTTTATAATGGCTGTTTGATCCGTTCTTCTCTGATCCTCCTCTTCCACAGTTCCCAATCCATCTCCTGAGTAAGAATGAGCTCTGGCGTGTTCGCACACCCTAGGGGCAGAGCCCGTCAGGAAGTCGGCACTGTACTGCGCTAATCAGAGGCAGTGAGACATTGCCCAATCTCTTCAGCCGCGCATCTGAACAATGTCTCACTGCCTGTGATTAGTGCAGTTTAGACTTCCCTGCGGGTTCTGCACGTAGGGTGTGTGAACCTGAGCTCATCCTTACTCCTGAGGCACTCTAGTAATACACACTAAACTTTGCATGTGCAGAATGTTGTTTGTTGTGTTTTTTATTTTATTTTTTTTATTTTTTTTTCCTTTCTTGGGTGGGTGCATGTAATCAGGACTATCCAGACAGAGGGTCATGCAGCCTCATAGGACAGTCAGAGGAGAATGAAAACTCCTCCTGCAAGCTTAAACCAGTGCTTGGCCAGACAGTGATTGAAGTAATAAGACTACTATATTCTGCTGATGAGAAAAGATATTTAGCATTTAATGTACTCAAATAATTGCATTTCCATGTTCTGTGTACTGTGGGGATCCGATATAGTGAATGTAGGGTCCTGGGTTTAGTAACCTATTAAGAGATGAAGCCTGGGCATTGGTGTATAAAATAAGATTGGGTCCCTTTTTTATAAACATATTTTAAAAAGATCTTGCCTCCTGTATTTCCTTGTAGAGCAACCTTCAACGGTGAGAGCTGACCTCTGCCACATTGTGTAGTGCTGTCATTCTAGCTTGGGGTATGTACATAATGGTGGGAAGGAGCTGTCTGTATGCTGCTGCTCCTTCACTGTCTGATCGTAAGAAGAGGTGGGCCCTGGACTAGTGAATATTTTCTTTGGGGAGATATAGGGCCTGTTTTTATTGCTTGCAAGGGTGCTTTGATTACAAAACCAGTTAAACAGGATTACAAATCCTTTTGCAGGTAATAAAGTTTGCATTCATATATTTGGGTTTTGTTTTTTTTGCAGTTTGGCTGGAATTTACCTTTAAAATCATAAGCTGAACTTGGTTTATCGTGTTCGTTTTACTTTTTAGCATACTTGAAGCCAAAAGTAAAATATTATTTTTATTATAAGCGAAATGGCACAGTTGTAAGCATTCCTTTTGTGCATAAAGGTCACTGAAATATACATGCTTATACCAATTTTAGTAGCGTTAGTAATTATTGGTTAGCTTGTCTATCACGCTAGAAGTAATTTGACTACCTAAATATTTTTACATTGTTTTATTACTCTGCAATCGCATTTGAGCAACATTTAAGGTCATCGACAAGATCGCCAATGTCAGTCGCTCTAAATTCACCTCTATGACTTGGCTCTAAATCACTGAAGAATGGTAGTTTGCGGCAGAGCACACCAACCCAATGCTGTAGCAGTAGTTTAACTTGACGCATTGACTCTAGCGATTATCTCCCTAGCTACAAATCAATGTTAGTCGCCGGCCTTAGCGATTTGTAGCAGCGGTTAATTTCTGCTACAAAATATACCCTCTGACATGGTCCTTAGAGATGCATTGAATTATCTGAGCAATTAAAAAGGAATTAAAGGCAAAACTTTTATTTAATTATTTTTTTCAATTTGCCAACTGTGTCCCATTAGAGATTTTTCCCTTCAAGTGATTTCAAAGGCATTTAAAAAAACAAAACATATACTTACCCGCTCTGTGCAGTTGTTTTGCATGGAGCAGACCCTATCCTCCTCCTTGGATCCCTTGCTGGTGCTCCTAGCTCCCTCCTCTTGACCCCATAGCAAGCTACTTGTGTGTGTGCTCGCTCCTGAGCCCTGCTTTGTGTCCATAAGAGACACAGACCAGGGCTTGGCTCTATTCCTCTCTCCGTCCTCACTGATTGTCTTAGCCAATGAGGAGGGAGAGAACCAAGAGAGCTGCTGCTCTCATGCACATTTCTGGATTGGGCTCAGGTAAATATGAAGGGGGAGCCATAGAGAATGTATTCAGGTAAAAAAAAACCTTCACAACCACTTTAACTTCCTGTCCCATAGCCAAAAAAGAAATAAGAGGAAATTCCTCCAAAGTGAAGGATCCATGATGGGTATGACCATTTTAATTTGGTCAAAGGTTAAGCTCCTTTTAAAGTGTTTGTTTGTAAAGCTTAAATTTTCTATTTTTTTTCTTTTCTTTTTTTTTTTTTTTTTGCTACAACAATAAACCTGGTACACTTATCTGCTCTGTGCAATGGTTTTGCAGCTCCGATCCTCCTCAGGTTAACTGCCGGTGCTCCTGGCTTCTTGTCTTCATCCAGTGCTCCCATGAGAAGCTTTCTATGGGGGCACTCGTGCGGGCTCGCTCCCAAGACTCTTTGCCTGTATCAGAGTTTGACAGCAGAAGGAGTCAATGACTGCTATTGATCTGTCCTGTGAGGAGTGACAGAACCAAGTGAGCCACTGCTCTCATGAACAGCGCTGGATTGCGATAGAGCTCAGTTAAGTATAAGGGGGGTTACCAGGCACAGAAAGTTTTTTTACCTTGATGCATAGAATGTTGAGGTAAAAAAAAAACCTTAAGGCTTTACTAAGTGTAAGGAGCTCCTAGATTTTTGGGAATATACGAAACGCGTAGGTGACACTTTTTTTTTTTTTTTTTTTTTTTTTAAGTAATTTACTTCCTGCATTGGCTTAGTATTTTTATTTACTCCTTAAACCTTTGCAGTACAACGTGAATATCGAATGCAGGGAATTTCCCCTGCTATTTGCAGAACACGTTGCTGCTACCTGCTGGAGGATATCCCTGACCTCAAGCAGCCAGATAAACCAGGGGGATTTTGCTTTACTTTTTGTTTTAGTCTTTTATGTACAAGGCTGTAAAAAAAAAAAAAAATCACAGGTGACATATTTAATATCTCTTAAACAAACATGTCTAAAAACTGTAGGCATAGGAATCATAATGGTGCAAGTAAGGTGTATACCAAATGCCTAAACAATTCAAATGCTCAGTGACATTGCTGTGCAAAACGCGCATTGAAATTGCTAATATTCCTGATTGATTAGTAGATATTACACTGAGATTTCCAATATAAAGCCACTCAGACATTTATTGGAATGTTTCCACAGTCTATGTAGACGATTGCAAGTTACTTTCCTTAAGTAAATGCAGATTTAAATGTATAAAATTATATTTTATTTCTATACCTTTTACTACCAGCTGATTTGTTTTTATTTATTGCCTATTATCCTAGCCCATTTTTCGCACTGATTATTAAGTAAGTACATTCCTGAATCTTTTGTAGCAGTTATGAAATGAGGCAATAAAACCCTGACATTTCTGCTTATTCCTTGTCTTTCAAGCGGAAGAGTGAAGACTTTTATCTTGGGCTGTGACAGGGTTTTCTGCCAGTTTCCTTCTTGGTAAATATGACCAAGCACTGTGACAATCTCTATAAAACATTCACGGCTGGCTGGGTACTTGGACATCTTAAAAGGAGCCGAATGAAGCCTATCTCTAAAGCTGCACAATGTGTCAGAGCCGAACACTCGAACCGGCTTCACTTCTGTTTGCATTGAGATTTCCTTGTGTCAGTAGGCTAGCTTCATCTCAGCAATTTTAGTGGCATGCGTTTTATCACTAAGCCCTAACATACCACATTTTCTGATTAATTTAGTTTGATCAGAAGGAAATTAATTGTACTAGTTTTCTTTTCCAGTTTCTCTTATTGTCAATTTGGCAGGCTACCAGAGACTTAGACGGGTGGTTGCCTAGAAACTGGTTACAAGCTGTAATGTTAATTCTGCATTTTTAACCCCTTCACTCTGCGTATAGTATTCTTTAAAATTCCAATGCATTTAATTTTAGTTCTTCATTTGTTTGTTATTTAATGTCTCAAAATATTTGCACTGTATTGTATCATTAAATCAGGTGGTTAGTCATACCCATGGAAATTTTGCAAAAGAAATTAGCATTAGTGTACACCATAATTTAAACTTAAAATCATTAAGTGGTTCTAAAGCCTTACGTTCTATGCATTAAGGTAAAAAACCTTCTGTGCTGCAGGAACCCCCAACCTCCTTATTCTTACCTGAGCCCAATCTGGTCCAGCGATTTGCATGAGAGTGGCGGCTTTTCTTCCTCATTGGGCAGATTGATGGCAGAGCCGTTGGCTCCCACTGCTGTCAATCAAATGCTGTGACAAGGGAGCCAGGGGGTGGCGTTGAGCTGCCCACTGTGTCAACAGAAGCAGACAGGGCGAGAACATGCAGGGGTGTCCCCATGGAAAGCGGGTTTTTCTGGGAGCACTTGCTGAACAAGAGGAGTGCCTGGAACACTAGCGGGGGACCCCTGAAAATGATCAGGGCTGCTCTATGCAAAAGCATTACACAGCGCAGGTAAATATAACATATAACGTGTTATTGTAATAATAGGAAAAAAAGGTTTAATATCACTTTAACCACTTCTCGCCCAAGGACATCATGACATCCTGGAATTTGAGCAGAGATATCTGAATGATGCTTGCAGCTACTGGCATCATCCAGAAATAGTTTTTTTTTTTCTTTCCACCTGTGATTCTCTGCAAAGTAAAAGCTGTCTCCTGTGTTACTCCTGGCTCACCCGTACAATCGGGGAGTCAGAGAATAAATGCAGTGGCAGTTTATCATAGAGCTGACTGAGGAACAGATAGTCCCCGGCCATCTCTTTGACCCTCAGAGGCCGGAAGCAACATCCTGATGTCACTTCAAGTACTTGCAGAGTAACCAGAGCTCCCAATTCCTCCCCTGGCGCCGCCACACCAGAATGAAGTTAACCTCTTCCTCCAATCTTCTGGGACACGTCACATATACCATAAGATTGCTCAGCCATTCCCAACGCACAGTGCGGCTCGTGCATGCCCGGCTATGAAGCCACAGCTGGGTGCCCACAGTTGCAATGGAAGCGCCGCGGAGAGAAGGGGTAAGGGAGTGAGACTTTGTGCGCCTACATCACTAGACCGTGGGACAGTTGAGAATCTGTTTAGTAAAGCTTAAATGGGTGGAACTCTGCTATTAAAACATCTCAAAACCCCAAACATGAAAATTTTATATTTTTCAGCTTACCAGTCACATAACTGGTAGGAGTCTGAAATGACAAGGTTGGCCTCTCTTGTATCTCCGGCCCCAGCCCCACTGGAGGTGGTACAGATGGTAGCTAGGGTCAGGAGGCACACGAGTGTCTAAGTGTTGCGTGCAGAGCTTGTAAGTAGAGTTGGAGGTGCAGGCAAGGCATCCGGTGAAGATCTGGACCCAGGGAGGCTGAGAAGATGGTCAGCCAACATGGCCACTCGGAGACAGCGTTGAGCCAAGTAGGAGACCGAGGCAGAGTCACAAGGATAGCCGGGTTCAGCAACAGGTGGACAGCAAGGTACCAAGGTATAAGCAAAAGCAACGTTAGAAGGGAAGCCGGGATCAGGAACCAGTAATCAGAGTTCAGAGTCCAAAGCAGGGTCGAGGAAAGCCGAGTTCATCAACTGGAATAAAGCCAGGTTAAACAGGGTTCAGAATATCAGGACACAGCTGAAGATCAGTCAGAACATCCTTTTAAATAGGTAGTCTGGCGCCTATTACGGCTAGGGGCGCACTCCTGCAAGTCTACGCATGCGATGCGCATTGATGCACATGGAATTCCTCTGTTGCTTGTGAGTGCGTGCATGTGCACAGAATTCTGCTGTTGCCCGTGAGCTCGCGCATGCGCATATGTGTGCGCCGGGCATATTCTAACAGTTCTCTTACATTACCAATCCTTAACCACTTCAATACAGGGCACTTTCGCACCTTCCTGCCCAGGCCAATTTTCAGGTTTCAGTGCTGTCACTTTTTAAATGACAATTGCGCGGTCATGCTACACTGTACCCAAACAACATTTTTATTATTTTGTTCCCACAAATGGAGCTTTCTTTTGGTGGTATTTGATCACCTCTGTGGTTTTTATTTTTCGCTAAACAAATAAAGACCGACATTTTTTTTGTGCTGTTTTTCTGCACTCTTATCAGCAAAACATATAGCAGGAGCAACACTTACTATTCAGTTGCATATTTAAAAAATCTCAGGAGATCAAATAAATGAATGTCTTGTGTGAGGCTTGCATACAGTTTAAATATCAGTAGTAATGGAACACTGTTTGCCTCTTGATATGATGTACTCCCATTTCTCTAGTAAATGACTTTAAAAAATTAATCTACCTTAAATCTGAGCTGTAGGAACAAAAACATTCATTTAAACATATTCCTCAATAGCTACAAATAATATAAATCCACTTTTGTGCACACCAATGCCTTTACAAACCTAGGTATTGCCTTGTAAAAGTAGCAGTGGCATCATCACTGCTATGTCTTTGCAGAGAGCAGAGCTGAGGGAGGGACCCAGCTGGCCACACCCACTACAAGCTCCCAGTATAAAACGACATTAAAGGGATAGCTAAAAGACCAGTCCCCCTGCACAAAAGGAGAGAGGCTCGGTGAGTGGTCTTCATTACTGGAGACTCCTGCACAGAGGAAGTTTCAGTTTTACTGCACAGATGTGGAAGAAATGCACAAAACATAAATATTCAAGTAAGAATGCCCCTTGCTTTTAGAAAGGTTTTCACATACTGGAGTTCAGTTTTAAAAGTAATATATGTGTTTTTTGTTTTTTTTTGTCTGCTTTAGGTTTGTTTTTCTATCTATTCTGTTCTCTTACAGTCTGGGGATGCAGAGTTTTACATAAGGTCTGGCACCAAACAAGTGAGGTTACATTAAACAAAGCCTTTTGTAAAACTCAGTCTGTGTGGACCCTTTAGGTAGGATAGCTATTTATAGCAGTAAATTCCAGCTGCATTGGTATAGAAAGGGGTTCAGAAAAGGATATGATCCAGCTGAGACAGCTACGCAGATCATCTGTTACACTGAACGCCTGCCGACTCTTTCCTGCCATTACAACAGAAAAGTCTTTTCTTAACCCCTGACTTTCCAGCTATCCCCTCATTCTGCTCATTTATAAATTGTTTCTGATGAGCTTATTTTTTAAACTTTGACAGAACAGATGCCAGATTTAAATAAACCTGTTTTGGAGAATTCTAGTTGCCATGCTCGGTTACTTTCTGAGTCACTGGCCTGGAATGAGTGCAAAAGTTTTATTTTCTGACCCAAAAAACTTATTTCGGGTTTATGTCTCAAACTATTGAAACCCAGTGGGACAGTCAAATAGTTTTGGTCACAGCTTTATGGTGCTTAGCTTGGGGATGCATAGGCTTACATAATAAACCCACATTAGTATGGTAAAGAGGTTCAGATTAGGTTCTTTGCTTACCTATGATGTTAATTGTGTACTCTTTTTTTTTTTTTTTTTTTTTTTTCTGGCTTTGCATACATACTGACCAATTGTATCCTGTGAAATAAAGCTGATTCACACCAAAACACAGTGCGGGAAAGATGCACTGTCCCGCACAGCGTTCAATATGCCCTGCCTTTTCTGCACAACAGTACTTTAACGACACTCCAAATTCAGATCACAAATGCAGTGTGTTTGTTGGCACCAGATCGCAAGGTACTGCAGCACCAAGAGATTTGGTGTGGCAACTTTTCAAAAGTAGTGCTTGCACTACTTTTTGTACGGTTTGGTGTGATTTGCAGGCCATTCAAACGACTAGGCTGCCAAATTGCCCTGGAGGGGATTTGCGTTCCTGTGCAGTTCTGGCCCCCCAACTGTATTATTGTCTGTTGATCATCCCTAGGAACTACAAAAATTGTCATGTAAAATATTCCTTGATAAGTGTTTGTTTTGTTCTGTCTGGTATGAACCTCTCAAGAAAAAAAAAATACACCAAGACTACGCAACTAAAGCACAGAGAACTGAACTGTTGACTGCTTTGAGAAAAAAAGTAATCCCAGAACAGATTTAAAGTTGCTGTAAAACCTTTCATATACCCAGTGAAGGGACTATCCTCCGATGAGAACACAGATTAAAAAACATTTTCCTTCATAAGTTTCATTTTCCTTCATGCAGATTGTCTGCAGTCTTCTCTTCTCTACATCTCTTCAATGTCCAGAATTTACAAGCTTGTCTGGGAGTTCAGAAAAAAGGGGGTGGAGAGCTGAAGTTACTCTGCAGAGCTCAGTGAGAAGAGCTCTGAGAGCTGATTTGAGGGTAGAGACCCCCCCCCCCTCCCTTTCACACAGCACACAAGGACAGAGCGGAGTCTGTCAATCAGCTGGAGCTCCCTCCCTGTCGCTATTTTTTTCTTGGTGTCAGAAAACTTGTCAGAAGTGATAGCAGAGAAATGAAGCAGCAGGCTGAAATAAAACAGAGGGATATGCTTTGTTCATATTTCATGTCTGAGGTTTACAACCACTTTAAATGAATTCAGGGTGGCTGAACTGCAGAGGATCTTCCTTTGACTCTACTGCCACTGCCTTCATTTTCACTCCTGACACATGCAATACAAGGTGCACGAGTCACATTTTTGTGAAAGAATATGTTTTTTACATTCTTGATAACATGGTAGATGAGGAAAGACTCATTGAAAAGGCTGCAGAACTGGAAATATAATTTTGTCTCTACTTTTTGCAAGGAGAGTGTTTGAGCTAATTTTAGTTTTATGACAGAATAGTGTGTGATTTTATTTTGATGGCATTTACTAGTTGCTATGTAAAGTGTATAAACGCTTTTAAATGTCAGGTTTACCTTTATACAAAACTTCCTTCTTTTGATCTGCATTGTAGTAGGGTCCTTCATGCAGTACCACCTGGCTTCTTGGTTATGCGGACACTGCCTTTTGACTGAAGGTGGTGTCCAGCTGAGCGATCACTGGGTCCTGTAGGCCTGAAGGACTGGTACTGTGGCACTACAAAGCCGCCAGTAGCAAGATTGGTCAGTAGTACAGTGGAGACCGGCAAGCAGTCAGTGATAAGGGGACTGTAGAAGGCCACATAACAAATTCCGGTGGTCCTAAGCCAGCTATAGATGGTTCAAATCCTGCTGATCCAGCAGAGATTCAAACCATCTATGGGCAGGCTGAATGTACCCAATTCGATTGTTGTGCGACTTTGGTACAACCCACATGTCAGATTTTTTCATGTGTTTATTGTCTGTGCTATAGCCACTAGCAATAATCACTGTGTTCTCTTGGCAGGAGCCAGGGACGGCTCCCTGCATCACCCCTCTTTCCTGCCAGGAGCTCAGTGGGAGGGATTCCCCCATCAATACTGACTGTGTTGATGGGGGGAATCGTGCAGTTTTACAGGAAAGAAAATTGCATGATCTATGGCCAGCTTTAGAAACTTTTTTTAAACCCAGATTTGGTAAATAGGAAAAGGAAGTGGTGTGTGTTTGTGTGTTTGTGTGTTTTTTTTTTTTAATTTTTTTATTTTTTTACTGGACTTTGGCTTTAAAATAATTTTTGAAATATTTGCTTGTTGAACTTCAAGACTGTGATGTGCGATTATATTTCCCCCGTTTGTTTAGCACAGATAATGCATTATGTTGTATGAGAGCCTGTGAAATCCTGTTGTGATCTTGTCATTTTTAGTGTCGGTTTGTTTCTTGACACCCTAGATAAAGAACATGTCAATCTGAAAATTAATTTTCTCTGTGATGGTTAAAAATAGACTTGCAAATACTAATCTGCTATTTTGGTTGTTCCAGATATACATAAACAGAGAATTGTTGTGGCAGCATAGGATTGTTTTCTGTCTTCGGTTCAAATCATGTACTTATCAGTTTGTTTCTCAGTGAAGAAAACCCTAATCCTCATGTCTTGTGCCTAATTTTGAAGTGAGAAAATGTTGGTTTGTCAGGTGGGATCTGATATGGCTAATCTGGGATTTGTTTCTTTTGCAGTGCAGATTTTTCTGAAATGCTTCTATTTTTTTTCCTGGTGTTTTCTGTGGCTGCACTGAGGGCTTGAAGAGCAGCATCCTTGCTAGCTGTAATGTGGAGTAATGGTCTCCTGCAAAGTGCCACTGATGATGTAGGCTTTGTAGTTCAAGGAAACCTGTGCTGAGAAAAGTACAGGAGCTGCCCTTGCTGACCTTTCTTTCAGAATGTTAGTTCTTTGCTGTGTCGTTCTGTTCTGTTGGCTTATACACAATACACACAATACATGAGCTGATCAGGATTGCTGACTTCACTTGCTACATGCTTATTTTAGTCAAGAATTGGCCAGGTATTAAGGTATTCGGAGGAGGTCAGCGTGTTCTCTCGTGATGTTTCCTTTAAAGGCAAAGTTCACCATTTGGAGCATGTCACACGCTACACACATATTTAGAGTTTAACGCGTAACATGCTCCAGAGCACCCTCTGGATCGCACCTCTCCCTGTGACAGCGGGCAGGGTTCTTCTGCCCGCACCCACTGCCACATTTGAAAAGTCCACACAGCCATGTCATTTATTCACAGATCTGTAAATGAGACAACTGCAGGTCCCATCTTCCACCTCAACAGATGCCTTGTAGTTCTAAATGGCCTACAAGGGCACAACAGCATGTACAGAGGTACGGGTAAAAAAGCTGAAGGATATGCCTGCAGGAGCCATACATTTACTAATTGTGGGCGCATTGCTCTGCAGGCTCCTTTGCAAGAAATAATTACACATTTTTTTTTTTTGCCCTATAAAATGTGTGCTTATTATTTCTTGTAGAAAGGTGAACCTGGCCTTTAAATTTGTGCGTAATATGGAGTTTACCTAGAACCCAGACGTATTTTTGGAGACCTGTTAATATTGCTTGAAATCATTTAACATAAGGTTTATACCAAGGTTGTCCAACTTTTTGACCTTCCTAGGCCACATTGGGAGAAGAGGAATTGTTTTGGGCCACACATAAAATACAATAATAATGAGAGCTGATGAACAGAAAACTCGGGCATATCACAAGTTAATGATCACTCATATAGATAAGATACCTTTCTGAGCAATAAAACTTTTTTTGTTGTAAAACTTTTATCATAAAAGTAAAAGAAGGCAAAATAAAACTAGTGCGATATTTGACACCATTTTTGATTTGAAGAATGGAATGTTTTTTTTTTTTTCTCTTCGGGGTTTTACGATTTTGTGTTGGGCCACATTCATAGTTGTCTTGGATCGCAGGTTGGACAACTCTGACATAGACAGATTGTTGCCGTTTAGTGCTGTGATGAGGCTAGTTTTTCAATCAGTGGAAAATGGAAAATTAACTTTGACTGTTGGTGCTATGCTCATATTGAATTCAATCGTATTCATAAATAATGCAAAATATATTTGCCAGTTATGAAAGTTTTTTTTTTTTTTTTTTTATACCTTTGCAAGAGAGCTCACACATGGTCTGTTTTTCTGACACTGCGTGCATTTATGAGATTTAACTCCAGTACGATCTGGAAGCAACCAAAATAAAAAAAAAACAGTGCGGTTGATATACTAAAGGAGTTTAAAGCATTCTCTGCATTAAGCTAAAAAACACCCACTACCTGTCCTACCTCTCAGCCCCTAATCTCTTACCTGGCTCCCCGTTACTGCTCCCCTCATTTCCTGCTTTCACATGGAAAAAACGTAGGGCAATTGAGGAAAGGAAAGCCGATAACCAGCTTTCCTGTGGCAGGGCATTTACACTGATAATCGGGGGAATGATCATTAGTGTCCTGCTTATTATCAGTGCAGCCCCATAAGTGCAACAAATCAGTGCGTCATATCCAGTACTATCAGTGCCTTTGCACCAGTGCAGCCTCATCGGCGCACATCAGTGAAGGAGAAATATTATTTTAACGTTTTATAATGAAAAACCATTTTTTTCCCAGAATTTCCAGTCTTTTCTTCATTTGTTTAGCAAAAAAAAAAAAAACCTAGAGGTGATTAACCACTTCAACCCCGGAAGGATTTACCCCCTTCCTGACCACAGCACTTTTTGCGATTTGGCACTGCGTCGATTTAACTGACAATTGCACGGTTGTGTGATGTGGTACACAAACGAAATGGACGTGCTTTTTTTTTTTTACCCCCCCCCCCCCCACAAATAGAGATGTCTTTTGGGGGTATTTGATCGCCTCTGCGTGTTTTATTTTTTTTGCACTATAAACCAAGAGAGCGACAATTTTGAAAAAAAGTAATATTTTTTACTTTTCGCTATAATATCCCCCAAAATGTATAAGAAAAACATTTTTTTTTTCCCTCAGTTTAGGCCAATATGTATCTTTCTACATGTTTTTGGTTAAAAAAACAAAAACAAGCGTATATTGATTGGTTTGTGCCAAATTTATAGTGTCTACAAAATAGGGGATAGATTTACAGCATTTTTATTATATTTTATTAGTAATGGCAGCTATCTGCGATTTTTATCATGGGTGCACATCGGACACTGTTGTCACTATTTTGGGACCATTGTCATTTATTCAGCAATCATTGCTATAAAAATGCATTGATTATTGTGTAAATAATACTGCCAGTGAAGGGGTTAACCACTAGGGGACAGTAAATGGGTTGTGTGTCCTAGGGAGTGATTCTAACTGTGGGGGGTGGGTGGTGGGCTACCACTCGCATGACAGTGATCACTGCTCTCGGTGACAGAGCAGTGATCTCATTCCTGTCTGTGTGAAAAAAGATAAAAAATCATTTCATATAGCTAGTGTTTCCTGACTGCTCAATTGTCATTCAAAGGGCGACAACGCTGAAAGTTGAAAATTGGCCTGGGCACAGAGCGCATAAGTGTCCAGAATGGAAGGGGTTAAAGAAGAGAATTGCTTTAGAATCGCTTTAAAGCTATATTAAACCCAAAGCCAAAAATGTAGCAGCTTAACAATAATTAGTTGTGCATTATTTTTTTTAGGATGCCTACACTTTGGAGGAAGGAGCAACAGAGATACCTTTTGGGCAGCAGCCTTGTCAGTCTGGGAGGGAGGGGAATGTAAGATTTTCTAGCAGATTTACAGTAGATACGCTAACAAATTGAAGCCAAACTTCAGCTCCCATTTTATAAGCGGTTATAGCAACAGTTTTGTTCTTTTTGGGATAAAGATTTTCTATAAATATAAGCTAATTATTTTAAGCACCCTTTCAGTGGTAAATGTTTTGTCTCAACCCACTAACTGCTACAACTGCAGGACGCCTGTTCCGTTAAACAGACTTACTGGCAGGATCACCAAGTGAACATAAAAGGAGGCTTAGAAAAGAAAACAAATGAAGCTATCACATCTAAGAATTGTTAAGCTGCAATATAATGCTTGCCTTTTGGTTTATACTATAACCGCTTGCCACCCGCCCACCATCAAATGACGGAAGAGTGGTGCGGCTCTCATTCTGGGACGATGTCATATGATGTCGCCCCAGAACGTCTACTTTTGAGTGGGGGGCCGTGTTGCTATGATATGGCGCGATGACAATCTCTGTAAAGAGCCAATCATGCGGCTCTTTAACCATGTGATCGGCTGTAATTGGACACATGTAAACACGGAAGTGCCAGTGACCGGCTCTCATCGTCTTTCACTGACAGTGTGTGTGGCGAGGAGAGCCGATCAGCGGCATCTCCTCGCAGGCAACACCCGGATATGTAATCGGGCACTGTTCATCAGTATCCCGATTAAAGTTAAACCCCCCAGTGCCACCAATCAGTACCCACTGCTGCCTTTCGGTGTCTATCAGTGAAGGAGAAAAATTACTTATTTACAAAATTTACTGACAAACTAAAAGTTTTTTTTGCCAAAAATTTGTGGTAATTTAATTTTTTTTTTTTTTATAAAAACAGTTAATAAATACAACCAAAAGACAGCTCTATTTGTGTGAAGAAAATGATAAAAAATTGTCATTCAAAGAACGACGACTGAAAATTGGCCTGGACAGGAAGAGAGGGGGGGGGGGGGGTTAATGTGGTTGTAAAAGCTATTTTTTACAATTAAAATAAACCTGTTATACTGACAATGGGGACCACAACAAGTGGTGAAATGTTTTTTACCTTTTTGCACGGAACGCATTTAATGGAAAACCTGTTTAACTTTAAGGTGGGCTTTCAGTCCATTAAAATGCATGCATTGCCTTTAATGCACTACTCCTTAACATATACAGTAAGACGTGTTTTTGTTATACGGTATCTGCTTGATAAGTGCAGGAAAAAAAAAAATACTGATCATGTCAGAAATCTCGATCGTGTGCAGACTTCCTGTGTTATCTCAAGAAATTCTTCCATTTTTTTTTTTTTTTCATCTTGCACTACAAATAGTCTCTATGTTGCGAAAATTGAAAATGTAGTGGTGTTCAGTAGTTTGACAACTGGACATGGCTGACGCCCAGTCTAGCAATAACAAGCGGTGTCAGGCGACAGCTATTTCTATACTTGTAGGGTCCTTAAAGGGATAAAACATGAGGGATTGGTCATGCTTTGCAGATATGCACTGTAAGTTTTTTTTTTTTTTTTTTTTTTTTTTTTTTTTCCATTTTTTTGCTTGGACATGCATCCAAATAGCAAGCAATTGTGTTGCAAGTTTAAAAATGACTTGCTAAGCTATTGCTAGACTTGCCAGGCTTCACAAGTTTAATGCACAATTGCAGCAAGTCTGCATTGCATAACTCCAGATCAACTTTCTTTGTGAACATTCTGCAAGTCGCTGCAAGTTCTGATTCAGTTATATTTTGCAATAGTCATCCCAAAACAGGCATCAATGTGGCTGAGTTTTCATACTGTAGACTTGCAGAGCTCTTGCTGTAGACTCACCAATGCAACTTTGCTCTTACTTGAGATTTGGCATGAAAATTTGCTACAAATTGCAAAAGTTTCAACTAGAGCTTGTGCTTCAAGTGCTCTGTAAGTGTACAACTTGCCAGCGACAATGTGCAGCGAGTTAACAGACTTAAAATTCAACACTGCCACAAATTTGTGGCACGTTATCCTTGCTATCTGGGCACTCTAAGACCCCTTTCACACTGAGGCGTTTTTCAGGTGCTTTTAGGCTAAAAATGGCGCCTGTAAAAGCGCCTGAAAAACTGCTCCACTGCGGTGTGAAAGCCAGAGTGCTGTATACACCACTCCTAAAGCACCCCTGCCCATTGAAATTAATGTGCAGCACCTCTGAACCGTGGGCAAAGCACCACTGCAGTGGCATTTTGCGGGTAGTTTTTAACCCTTTTTTGGCCGCTAGTGGGGGTTTCAAATGCCCCATTCATTTTCAATATATTTCTTATCGTTCATCACAGGACACAGAGCCATGGTAATTACTATGTGGGTTATAGGACACCTTCAGGTGATTGACACTGGCACGCACTTAGACAAAAAGTCCACTCCCTATATAACCCCTCCACTACTGCAGTTTTTTCGCCAATGTCTAAGGTGTTTGTCACGAGTGAAGATGTGCTGAGCTCCACTGGAGCAATCTTTGCTGGTGCTAGCTATGCAGCCCGGATCCATTCAAAGTGTCTGTCTTTTAAGCCACATTGAATGGTACCCGAGCCTCATGTTGGAAGAAACAAGGTTTTGCCTGTAAACGTTTCTCTTTTCAGAGACATGGACCCCAGGATCCAGTACTTTTGGTATTAAAGCCATAAAGTTTTACTGGCGGTGGTGCTATTACAGGTCCAGGATTGTGGGTTTCCCAGAGGGTCCCCAGCTCCTGATGGTTTGTTAACGGAACCCACCGTGAAGGGTAAAGATTGGGTCTGTTATCTTTAACGCCGCAAGGTTTTCTGTGTTAAAACGAAGTGGAGTTTTCTAAGAAATTTTAGATTTTTCTTATGAATGTTTAATTTAGTGAATGTTGTCATGTCTGTGTCACCACTGGGGGCTGTATTGAGCACATACCTTCTCACGCTTCCTCAAAGAGCCCACATTGTGTCTGGAACAGCTTCCTTTCTTCCAGCCAGCAGCACACCTCTGGTAAGTCTGGGGGGGTTTCCTCCCCACCAGATGCCCCCCACTTGTGCTGTTTTCTCCTCCTCCTTCATGAGGAAGAAGCACCAGGAGAAAAAAAAAAGAATGGCACGCCGCCCAACTCTCGTGGCTTCCAGGCTCTCCCGCCTTGCCATTTTCCCCCCTACCTGTACGATCCCATCAAGTCAGAGGCCCGCGCTCACATGGGAAAGCTCTTTAAAAAAAAAAAAAAAAAAAAGATGAGGGGGCGGGTCTTAGCGTGACTTTGGCCTCCTCCAACGTCCAGTGCAGGAAATGTTTTTTAAAAGCACCATGGTTACCGCTGTAAGCTGCGGAGGGACAGCAAGAGGGGCATGAAAGAGGTTTGGTGACACAGGCTTTCCCTTTTTACACATTTACTATTGCACCAGGCTGCACATTAATAGCAGCGGCAGTGCCTAACTATTGCTCAAGCAATGGATGTGATTTCTTTTGGTAGTTGTTGATTCTTGTGACCCCCTAGTGGGGTCACACCCCCTAGTTGGTATGCAGAGATGGTAGAGATGGCAGTAGGGAACCCATGGACCCTACCTTCATGGCCAGACCTTCTCTCGCAAGGTCCTGAGTTCCATCCTACTTAACAAACTGTAATTTTAACGGTTTGGCTATTGAGACCCACACTTTGAAGAAGCATGGGCTGTCAGGTTTGTTAGTTTTCTACCTCGGTTAATGCAGAGCCAGCCTCCATGGTTATATATTATGGAGTCTGGGAAAAATATGTCTCCTGGTGTGAAGCTAGGAGCTGCAGCCCAGGAAATATGTCAAGGCAGAGTCCTTGTTTTTTTTCTGCAGATGGGGTGAGAAATAAAGCTGGCCTTGAATTCTAAGGACAGGTCTTGGCCTTATCGGTATTATTTTAACAACCACTTGCTTCGCATTCTTTGGTCCATAACTTTATTCAGGGGGTAACATGGCTTAATCTCTGGTTAAGTAACCCCTGAACCCTTGGGACTTGACTTTTAGTTTTGACGGCATTACAAAGCAGCCTTTTTATTGGGCCGATACGACATATTCCCTTGGTCCTTTTTTGACAAGGAAACTATTTTTATTTTGGTAACCATATCTGCTGCAAGAAGGGTATCGGTATTGGCTGCTCTTTCTTGTAAAGAGCCATATTTTTATTGTTCACAAGGATTCAGTAGTATTGTGTCCTCATCCTAACTTTTTACCAAAGGTAGTATCAGTTTTTTCTAAGCCAGGATATTGTTCTTCCTTAATTTTTCCAGAACCCTTAACTTTGGAAGAAAAATCACTACATTTTTTTTTTTAATGTGGTGAGAGCAGTCAATGTCTACTTAAAGGAAATTTATCAGATTTGGAAAATGGATGTTTTTGTTCATGTTGCCCGAAGGTCCTAAAAGAGGACAGGCAGCATCAAAATCTACTATTCTAAATAGATTTGACAAATAATTTTTCAAGCTTATGGTTTAAAGAGGAAGATTTCTTCTTTTCATATTAAAGTGTACTCTGCCAGGGCTGTTAATACTTCCTGGGCAGTGTATCACCAAGCCTCCATGGCTCAGATCTGCAAGGCCGCAACTTGGTCTTCAGTCCATACATTTACCAGATTCTATCAATTAGATGTAAAAGGTCATGAGGCTATGACCTTTGGGCGCAGTGTACTGCAGGTGCAGTATAAGTCCTCTAGTCTCTTGGTGCCCCTACTTTTGTTGTCTCCCTCCCTTCAGTTGGCATTGCTTTGGGACATCCCACATAGTAACTACTATGGCTCTGTGTCTTGTGATGCACGATAAGAAAATAGGATGTTTAAAACGGCTTGCCTGTAAAATCCTTTTCTTTGAACTACATCACGGGACACAGGTCTCTACCTTCTTTTTGTATACACGTGTATTGATTTGCTACAAAACTGAGGTACTCCCAGTAGTGGGAGGGGTTATATAGGGAGTGGAATTTTTGTCTTAGGGCGTGCCAGTGTCCATCACCTGAAGGTGGCCTATAACTCACATAGTAACTACTATGGCTCTGTGTCCCGTGTTGGTACTTCAAAGAAAAGGATTCTACAGGTAAGCTGTTTTAAAAAAATCCTATTTTCCTCCATTTCCAACAAATAAACATAGGAGAGCACCAGATCTAAGTGCAGAGGGATAATGAAAAGAAGCTTACAAAATGCACTCACAAGATGGAAGGAACCTATGAGTAGATTTTTACACTTTTTTTCAATTATTTCCATTCACCCTCTATACTTGGATCTGGAGTCCTCTTGTGTTTATTTATTTCATGCATGCTATAGCTACTCAAGACCTATTTAGAGGGGCTGCTCATGTCTTAATTGTGCTTTTTAGTGAGACCTTCAAAAACTTTTTTTTATAAAAACCTGTACCCACTTGTCACCACATTCTAGAGCTGAAAGAGAGATAAAAAGAAGCATTGGGGTTGATTTACTAAAGGCAAAGAGACGGGCGCACTTTGCAGAGTGTAGTTGCTCCAGAGCTTGGTAAAGGAGTAGAAACTCTGCTGACTTCCATCATCCAATCGCATGGAAGCAAAAATGCAATTATTTTTATTTTCCTTGCACATGATTGGGTGTTCTTTGCAAAGTTAAACTTTACCAAATATTTTAAGCTCTGAACCAATAGTGTTCTTGCCTTTTAGTAAATCAACCTCATTGTCTCTTTCTGTTCATTTACTGATCAAAGGGATGAACTTTGGTCTGCAAATGAAGTCCGTTTAAGGCAACCTTGTCAGCTTATTTTTATTTTTTTAAATTAGGTTGTTTTTCTGTTTCAACCCCTTATCAACCCTTATTTTTCTCTAATCAGCCTTAATAACCCCTTATTCGCCTTCTCCATTTAATTATTTTCCTGCTGATTTTTTTTTATTTACTTCTATTTTATAAACTATTAATAATTAAACCTTTTTTGTTTACTTTATTCATTAATATTTTTAAACCTCGCGTTGAAAAAAGCGCAAAATAAAAAAAAAAAGTATTTCATTTTTAAAATAACTTTTCAATGCTTTGCACCACCGCTGACAGCTGAAGTATAAAAAAGTTGCGGTAGGTATTGGTAATTTGTATCGGCAAGTACTTTGGCCACTTGCCTCCTACCAGGCCAATTCTGACATTTCTCTCCTACATGTAAAAAAATCATATATTTTTTTTTCTGCTAGAAAATTACAACTTTTTATCTTGCACAGTATTTGCGCAGCAATTTTTCTAACGCTTTTTTTGGAAGAAAAAACTTTTTATGCTTTAAAAAAAAAAAAATTAAATTAAAAACTAGTAAAGTTAGCACGATTTTTTTCGCTAGTATGAAAGATGATGTTACGCTGAGTAACATGTCACGCTTCAAAATTGCACATGTTTGTGGAATGGCACCAAACTTCGGTACTTAAAAATCTCCATAGGTGACGCTTTAAAAAAAATTTCAGGCGACATGTTTTGAGTTAGAGAAGGACTAGGCATAGAATTATTGCTTTCGCTCTAACTTTCGCGGCAATATTTCACATGTGTGATTTGAACACGTTTACATATGTGGGCGCGACTTGTGTATACGTTCGCTTCTGCATGCGAGCACATGGGGACGGGGCACTTTAAAATTATTATTATATTTTTTTTCTAGTTTGACACTTTTTTTATTTTATTTTTATCACTTTTATTCCAATTACCAGGAATGTAAACATCCCTTGTAATAGAAATAAGCATGACACATCCACTTTACATGGACATCTGGGGTCAATAAATCCCCTCATCTCACCTCTAGGCTGGGAAGCCTGAAATAATAATAATAATAAAAAAAAAAATGCAAAGCCGGTCGTGACATCATAACAACGCGCTCAGCCTCCGATCGATCATAGAGACTCCGAGGACCATTTGGTCCTTCGGAAATCTCTATGGTCAGCATCGAGGGCTGGCGGATCCCTTCTCCAGTTCGCTGATGGCAGCGGCGAGCCCGGAGAAGCACCGGAGGGCAGCAACATCATACTTATGTTATAGTGAATTGCTGGCAAAAAAAAAAAGATATCTGAATGATGTCTAACTGCAGGCATCGGTCAGATATCCCCTCTCAAAGTCAAGGATGTCATATGACGGCCGGCAGATGGGAAGCGGTGGTATTTTTTTTTTTTTCTTTACATATTACATTATTTTTCATTAGATTTCTTTAAACTTGACTGAAGTGAAGAGTATTAAGCCCTAATGCCATCTTGTTTGATAAAATAATGTTCAGGGGTTGTAAATGCTTAAAAAAGTTCTTCAGAATCGTAATTTTCGTTCTAAGCAAAAAAAAAATGTAATTTTCATTTTATCCAGAATAGTGCAGCTCTACCACATTCCCAGTTGATCAGTTTTCAACATAGTGCCATAAGCTATCCCTATCTTCAATTTCTTCAGTTCCTCTCATTTCCTGCTGTGTCTCCAAGACCGGACATGAAGGGAAATCTCCCCTTCCCAATTTCAGCTCTGCTGGAATAGTAACACATTTTTTCCTGTAGAGATCAGATGTACAGATGAAGGCTGCACAATCAAGTGTGAACAGGCACCATAGAGAACAAATTATTATTATTCATTTTTCAAGCATTTTGTAGCTTCAAGTTACAAAACTCCTCAGGTGTGAATACAGCCGAAATCTTCTCCTGCATTTCCTGGAGTCCAGACTCATTTTTAATACATACTCACTGTCTCATGTTACAATAGGTCACATTGCAACCTTGGTTCCTTGCTTCCTGTGACCGCTGTGACTTCAGCTGTAAAGTGGGGATGTTTTATCATCCTGTCATATCCCCGCATTGCTGGCAGACTTCCAGCAATGAAGGATCTGCATCTAAAAATAGCTGTTGCTGGAGTTTGTTTCCCCCACCGGGATATGACAGCACTGACTAGGTTATGCCAAGCTGTCACTCTTCAGAAATGTTTTTATTCACATTGTCCTAATTAGAGTGAAACTATAGAGTCCTACTGACAAATAGCAGGATGCCACACTGCGTGAGTCGTCTTATGTAGTTTATGATTCCCTCGGTGGATGTTTCGTTAATTTTCACATCAGCAAGCCTCTTTTTGGTATCATCATTTCTGTTTTCATTAGTGCTAACAATGTGTACAACCCTACATAAATAGAAGGAATAGAAGATTTTTGCTATAGTTATTACCAATGCATGACGAAAAGAACTATAAAGAATCTGATTCATTTCTTGAAATATAGTCACGGTTTCTGATTTTACGTAAAGTGGATTATAGGACATTTTGAGCAGTTTCAATAATTCTCTTTTGTATACATGTTCCAATAACAACCATGCAGGTTTATTCATGATAAAAATGAATAAAATTTAAGGGATGTAGCCATAATGTGCTGTGATTTGAAGAATGGCCTTTGTAAAGATAAAAACCACTGCACACAGAACACTCAAAGTATTGCTATATATGATCCTCATTCATAAAATGCTGTTTCCTGTTGTCCTACTCCAGTACTTTTTTCTGGCATCCACATGACAGCCAGAGGGAGTGTGTCACACCAACTCTTACTGAGCACTGATTACTGAGAACACCAAGTTTAACTGGCCTTCATGGTCACATTTGGACATCCTTTTATAGTTGCTGTTAACAGGAAATTGGTTGTTTTTACCGTGTCCATCTCACTGCATATCAATTTCAGTTTCAGTAGGGCTTTTAAGTAGGACTAAAGGTAATTTTTTTCTTTTTTTCATTCTGGATAGAGTATGGTAGGATTATAATATAACCCATGTCAGTTTTGTTTTTTTGCCATCTGTGTCCCATTGGGGAGATTCCCCCCACGTGTGGTCCCGTAGCCAAACCAGGAAGTGAAAGGAAAGCTCACCAGAACTGTCTCCATTGGAAGATTTTCCCTCTATTATTCTGCTAACCACCACTAGTTTTTTGGATTTTCTTTCATGTTAACTGTCGGTGATGACTGTGAATAGGGACAAATAAGAGGGAGTAAAGATGCCTGACACGGACTGTGTTGATAGGGGAATCCCTTCAACAGAGTGTTGTGTTCTGGCGGCAGGGATCCTTCCCTGCCAGTAGAACACAATGATTAGTGTTTCTGGCTATAGCTGGCAGCACTAATCATTTGGAAAAAAAAACAGCAGGCTGGTTGTACACAAGTCGATCAATAAATCGACTTTTGTATACAAAAAGGGTTTACCCATACATGGATGGAAATTAAGGGAGGACTATGACTGGGGCGTGACAGGGGCGCACCATTTTTGGTACAGTCTGTACAACATGACAAATAGTCTTAAAGCATACTTAAATCCAAAAACAAAAATGTAATCTTAAGCAGCTTACCTCTGCTTAGATGTTATGGCTGTGTTTTGTTTATCCTTTATTCAGTTTTTTCTTTATTTTCACCTGGGGATCCTGCCAGGAACATACGTCCTATACTGTGGTGGCATCTGTGCTGTATATACAATGAGCAGGGCTGTCACCCTAGGAAGGAACTGTGCCAGGACTGAAGAAGGGAAGGGCTGCATTAAAATGCAGATGTGCATACAGCACACCTTGTGCTGATTCACATGGTACTGTACAGCAGCGCATCGCAATGCTATACATTGCCTTGAAGTGTATGGTTTGTACATTAACAAATTAAAGGGAGCTGTGTGATGCGCTAAATTGCTCAACGCACTGCCCTCTACCACAGCTGCCAATGGACAGAGCTCAGACCCCAAATGAGCAAATAAGAGAAATGTATTGGTGTGCATTATTACATACACTTGACTGCTAATACACTGCTAAAAACTTGTGTTTTCTTCTGGGATTAAAAACTGCAGCTGCTGTTACTTTGTCTTGGCTTTACCTATCTGACAGGAAATTATTTTAGTGATGGTCAGGCAAGGTATATTTTCCTTTTTCCTTGCAGAATTATGTAGAAAATGAAATCGCCTCTTTGGACATTCTGTTCATAAGTAGTCTCGTGCGACTTGCTGCAATGTGCAACGCAGAAAGTCGCAAAACAAGGCAGCACACATTCATTTCAATAGGTGCCATCTTAAAGTGGTTGTAAACCCTTTACAAAAACTTTAAACTACAGACAAGCCTATAATAAGGCTTAGCTGTAGCTGCACTGGATATCTCCTAAACCTGCACAGTTTAGGAGCTATCCCTGTATTTGCATGTGCCGTTGTCATCGGCACATGCGCACTTACGCCAGCTGAAGCAATGACGTATGTGCCGTTGCTTCAGTTGTACTGTGCCGTTCCCGGTGGCTCCCATGTGCATGCGTGGGAGTGACGTTATTGTGGCTCTGGCCAATGACAGCACCGGAGCCGCGATACTCAGAAGTAACCTCTAGGATAGATGCTGCCGGCTGGAGGAGGAGACGGACGGCTGCGGGGGCTTCGTTCTTGAGTGATTCAGAATGAGCTAGTATGCCATGCTTACTAGCTCATCATGCCTTTGTCTTGCAGGGTTTTTTTTGTTTTTGTTACTCTGGTTTAAAACCACTTTATTTGCTGTGACTTAAAAGAGAAGTATGCGTTTTTTTTTTTTTTTTTTGGCAATTCATACTTACCTAGGTGGATCTGTCCTCCGTCACCTCTTCACTGAGAAGCGACCCACTGAACAATGCCGCTGGCTCGGTTCTTTCACCTCCCCGAGCAGAAAGCTGCTGCCTGATAATCACCAGCTCTCCTGCGCTGCTCCTCCTCGCTCATTGGAGCGATGAGCTGTGGAGGGGCGGGAATCCACCGTCTCAGCGGCTCGCTGAGTGTGCCAGCAGACCAGGCAGCTGGTGGATCCGGAAGTCAGGATGACACGCTGCCTCGACTGATTTCAGTGACGTCAGCGGAGAGCGGACTTCAAACCTCTCTGCTGAAAATGGCACTTTGCAATTGCACTCCTGTGACCCATAGGAGAAACCCAGCCAAACAAGCTCAGGCTGGACTTCTCCTTTAGACCCCTTCCACACTCTGCTGCCCATAGTGTCGGCGGTAAAATACCGGTATTTTTAGCAGCGTTTTACCGTCAGCTTTGCGGAGCATTTTGGCCGATAGGGTGCTTTTAACCTCCTCTAACGGCCAAGAAAGGGTTAAAACTGCCTGTAATGTGCCACAATAGCAGTGTTTTGCCAGCAGTATAGCCGTGCTGCCCCATTGATTTCAATGGGCAGGAGCGGTAAACACTGCTCCAAAGAAGCTGCTCACAGGACTTTAACCGACACCCTGCCAGCGCACCGCTCCAGTGTGAAAGCCTTTGGGCTTTTACACTGGAGTCAATGGAGCAGCTGTTTGAGAGCGGATTGCAGGCGCTATTTTTAGCGCTATAGCACATGCAAAACACCCTCATTGTGAAAGGGTCTTAAAGTGGAAGTAAACCCATCGATTTTAAACAGTTAAAAAAAAAAAAAAAAAAAAGCATGCCGGGAATGCTAACTGCACATTGGCTGTGCTCTCAGCCAAACTATCAAACCATCCAATGGCTGGTGTCATAACGAATCACATGTGCAGCACCATAGCAGTTGAAGATTAAACAGAGGCAAAGATGGCAGCTTCCTTGGCTGAAAACAATAAGGAAGTTTACTTCCACTTTAAGTCGCAGCGCCAAAAAAAAAAATTTCCTCTTCTGCTTGACATGAGTGCCATAGACTTTAATGTTAAAATCACAAGTAAGTTATTTCTTTGTCTTATCTTTACGACTTCAGAGAGTTTTGTAAGTTAAATAATGTTTCACACTCTGCATTGTTATGATTTTTCCAAAGGCGCAAACCATCAGTCGCATGCAGGCTGCATTGAAGGTAAATCAAGTCACAAGCAAGTTGCAGTGAAAAGTCCCATTACTTTGGGGTTGCAGTAATGTGAACCTACTGCCTAGAGATATTCTAGTTTCATTCCTGAGAGTGTGATGACGTGGACCTGCTGTAGTATTAAAGGCAGGGTGGATTTGATTTAAATCAAGTAAATTTAAAACGCTAGGGAAAAGGCTTAATTTAATTCAACTCTATTTTAAATCATCATTTTTAAAGAGCAATTGTCATCTTTGTCCCCTAGCAGCTCCACCTCTGACCTGCTGTTGACTCACCGACAGTCCCATTCACTTTAATGGGACAAATGGTGATGCAGCAGTGACACAAGGTGAGGGACGTGGTGGCAGCAGGTGAGTGGATGCCCGCTAACAGGCAGGTGCTGCCATGATGGATCTGAAATGACAGGTGCTCTTTAAATGTAATGACTTATTCTTGCTGGTAGTTAAAATCTTTAATATTTGCAAACAAAATGAAGGTTTCCCATTTAGAATAATAAACTGTCAGGTTAGTAAAACGGTGATATCAGAACCAAATTCAGTCATACAGTTTGTAGTAGTGTGTACATAGATTTGCAAAACAATGGGATAATCCTGGATTGGACACCTATGCAGTTTTAGTGCTTTTTGCATTTTGCAGATTTGTGCTACAAAAAGTGTTCCATAGGAAACCATGATAAATGGCCTGTAGTGCAAAATGCAAAAAGCACTAAAACTGCATAGGTGTGAATTCAGCCTTAAGGAATATTCCTGAACTTTGTTTTATCTCATTATTACTGTGAAATTGTGACTGCATCAATGCGGTGCCTACGATGTCAGCTTGCAGAACTTGGATTAATTAAATGAGTTTACCAAAAATTTTAATATTGTAGAGTATACAGCCTCATGCTACATAACTAAGCTCCATTTCATGCTGAATAAACAAAATCATTAGTGTATCTTAATAGAAAACTATCTTTAGATAGATTTGTAATTTGATTTAAAAAAAAAATCTGATTTTTGTTTATTTAATAAATAAAAAAAAATCATTGATTTTTATCCACTCTGATTAAAGGACTACTCGTCAGGTTAAAAGGATTTCTACAGGTCGGCATGGCCTGTTTTTGACCGGCAGGCTTTTAACAGATTTATTTTATTTTTTTACTGTGATTAGCACAGCATAAATTCAGTATATACCCTATCTATGTATTACTTTCAACTCTTGTTTTTTTAGGGTATAAAATGATTAAAACTTGTCCTTTCAAATGCTGTTTATGTGCATGATCTAACTTTGTAATATTAATTTGTAACATGTTGCGTCTTAACTTTTTTTTTTTTTTTTTTAACAGATTATAAGCCTTTTTGTGTTATAAAAGAGATTTGTGGTTCATGCTTATGCAGTAAATGAATTTGACTTTCTAAATGCTGGGGGAGGGTTCTGTGGTGAAAGGCATGTCGCTTTATTTAGTATTCTATCCCTGAATCTAAAAATAGACTTAATTCAGAACATCTGTTTTTTCTTTTGTGGTTTTGCTATCCAGTTTTACGCAGCTACTTTGTACATCAAGATTTGTGAATATACCAACACTGTGAGGATTTCAAGGAGAGATTTTTCAACTTTGCCATATTGAAAAGCAGTGGAACATAGGCAATGCAATCAGGAGAGATTTGCTATACAATCACTTCTTAGACCCCTTTCACACTAGAGGCTTTTTTCATGTGCTTTAGCGCTAAACATTGCACCTATAAAGCACCTGAAAAATGGCTCATCTGCAATCCCAGTGTGAAAGCCTGAGTGCTTTCACACGGAGGCGCTGCGCTGGCAGGATGTCAAAAAAGTCCTGCAAGCGGCTTCTTTTTAGGCGCTTTAGGAGCATTGTATACACCCTTCCTAAAGAGCTCCTGCCCATTGAAATCAATGGGCAGCGCCACTGAAGTGCCTGCAAAGTGCCTCGGCAGTGACGCTTTTTTGGGCGCTTTTAGCCCTTTATTCGGCCGCTAGCGGGTTTAAAAGTGCCTCTAAATCTATGCCCCCACGCTGGCAGTGTGAAAGGACTCTTACTCTCCTCTTGTTGCTTAGTTACCACTGTCCAATATAAAACACAGACCTCTTCTAATTGGTGTATTGGAAGTGAAAAATTGTTGCGCTTAACAGACCATCAGCTGTATAGGAGTGCAAGTTATGTAAAACCAGAACAAGTGTGTAAATTAAAAACCCTCTAAAAATGTAAAGACACACACACACACACACACACACACACACACACACACACACACGGCACACTTGGATACGGAAACGATAATTGCACAACACACATTTGATGTCGTTTACACTGCAGTGAATGGAACAGCTCCAGGTCAATTAAGTGCTAACTCTAAAAATGTATGAGCTGTAAAGGGTTTTGAAATGTCACATATGGAATATTTTGGGTAATGTAGTTTGTTGCCGTTTGCAGCAAAATTGTAAGTATTTACATATTTAGTATTTTATTTACTTTTTAATAACTTATAGAAAATGTGTAGTTGTGCCAATATCGTACAACTTAATTAACCTTTTGTTTTTATTCCATGGGTCCTCTGCTTTAAGAAAATACATAATGCTTTAGGGTTTTGAAAGATTTTTTGTTTTACATTTTTTTTTTTTTTTTTTTTAGCATGTGCGCAAAAGAAGTGAAAAGTGCTTCAGCGCTGAAAGGGTTAGGACCTTTTTTGTGTTTGGACTTCCAATATTAGCTTAGGTTTTCAGTAAGCAATCAGTGGAGGTATGAGAATTGGCATAGAAAATCAGGAAGCAGCCAACATATAGTTATAACTTGGGCTGGGGGATTCTAATGATTCTTGTACACCCCCCCCCCCCCCCCCCCGGGGGGACAAATACATGGAGTATTTGGTACCATTCAAATCTGTATCTTGGTTGCTAAGCAGCGTGGTTGGACAATTTCCCCCTGCTCTGGAAACCAGATCTACCATTCACAAAAAAATAATACAAATACTACAGCATCCAAAGGATATGGGCTCCACCCCTCTCTTATCAATACAGTTTATCTAAGAGGGAACATTATCCTGGAAGAAAGAAACCTTTCACTTTTTCCTCCTGGATAATATTTTCTCTGAGATAAACTTTATTGATGGGTAAGGGAGAGTTTGAGCTCATATCCTTTGGTTGGGTTTTGTAGTATTCTATTTTGTGGAGGGCTCCCCCGCCAGTTTAGAGTGTGAAAAACACAAACCTTGTAGGAGTCTGCATGACTTTTTTTTTTCTTTCATATACAAAAAACACACACACAGCCTGTGGCGCTGTGTTTCTATGAGAAACTGCCTATACACAGCCCCTGGCTGATGGATCACACAGATCTGCAGTGCTGAGTGATCTTTCAGTTCTACGAATGAACAATCCACACTGCCTGACAGTTCTACACAGTATTGACCTAATGTTGCTGATCATCATTCATAAAAGTGGAATGGCACACAGCGTGGTGCCGTGTAATCTGCTAGGTCCGCGGGTTTGTAAAAGCTGCTGGTTAACACACAGCCACAGCACTGAGCGATCTGTCACTTCTATGAAAAAACAGGGCCATTAAGCAGTGGATGTGTATGGGTTGTTTTTTGCAGATTAATGATCTTGTTTAGTATCAGTTTAAAGTGTTACTATGTTATACTCGCTGTGGAACTTATGGGGTTAATCCTCTACAATATGTAAAAAGGCTCTTGGCAAGACCAGATAAAACAGTCACAGGTGGTCCCCCAGCACATGCTCAGGTTGGTCTCTATTGCTGGAGAGAATATTTCCTTGTTGAGCAGAGCTTTTCAGGTCGCATGATATATCACACATGTGGGTGTGTATACAGATCCTAAATGACAGCCCGGTCCCTTCCTCCTCCTCCTCCTTCTCCTCCTCCATGCCCAGTAAGTAAAAAAAAGAACACAGTGGGTGGGATGTCGCATCTTGATTCGTTGATGGATGATCCGCCTCCCATAAAAGCATGAGAACACAGCCGTAGTGGAAATCTCCTCCTACCTGAACACTCAGCACTCGGGCAGACTCTGCAGTTTATCATGTGACAGTGGTATACAGATCAACAAAAAGGTATATAGTGGCAGTATTTTAATGTAAAATTAAGAATTATAAGCTGTGGGTACTGGGGGGGGGGGGGGGGGGGGGAGAATGAACTGTTAGGCTACTTTAACACAAAAGGCATTTTAGAGCTAAAAAGAAGTGCCTGAAAACCGCCTCCCATGCCACCCCAGTGTGAAAGCCTGGGTGCTTTCATACTGGGGCGGCACGCTTGTGGGATGTTACAAAATATCCTGCAAGCAACATCATTAGGGCGGTTTGGGAGCGCTGATCCTAAACCTTTCCTGGCCATTCAAATTCATGGGCAGTGGTTCCGAAGCGCCACAACATGAGCGGTTTTAACCCTTTCTTTGGCTGCCAACAGGGCTTAAAAGCCCCTCCCCCCCATTGCCCGAAAAGAGACGCTAAAATGCAGCATCGCCTTAATATTCCATTGCAGAAAATGGATTTTCTCACTGGTTCGGCTGCAGTTTGTGCAAATACTTTAACTTCAAAGGCTGCTAAATTTCTGTATTATAAATTTAGATTTTTTCAACCGACACCTTTTTTGTAATCATATGTTAACACATAAAAAAATCAGAGATATAAAGTGAGACATTGCCTATCTCATTGTCCTCTTATTTTTGACTGGTTTTGGCCTTTTCAGGTGAACTATTTTTGAGTGTATGGCTAGGTTTATAGTAACTAGATCTGCTCCATCCGTTATGTAGCTCTCCCATTAACAAGATTATACTTTTTTTACAGTGACATTAGCTGTAGACCAGTTCTTTTATCATACATTTTTAAACATTCTTTTTTTTTATTTTTTTATCCCAGGATATCTCAAATAATGACCAATGCGTGGAATTTGGGATTGGTGGTTAATGTACTGCAAAATCTATGAAGTGTTACTTTAAACATTCCATTACAGTAATTGGACAGTTGTAGACTCATAGACTCTTAGAACTCTTTGCCAAAACACTTCTTTAACTGTTGACATCTTAAGCTAATATTATTTGAATTAAAATTAAACATTTATACGATGCGGGAGCATCCTCAGCAAACAGCCCTTTAATCTTAAAATGTTAACTGATTTAGCTTCCATTACTCCTGTTTATAGAGAAGACCGTCAGCACAAGTTCCAGCTCTAAAATATCCCATGACCTGCTCGAGACTTGTTTGGCCAGTCGCCTCTGCTTATCATGTGCTAAATATTGCTGTAAATAGGATGTACACTTAAAAGGGGTAAATATCCCTTCATTTTGTTTTCCCATACCGACAGAACATAGAACTCCGAAAATTGACAAATCTCTCTATAAACAGTTGTTTTCCCAGGTCTTCTACTAACAAATGTGCTTCAAAGCTGGTCATCTAGACTGTGCTTCTCTGGGATTTTCTTTGTTGATTCCAGTTCTTGTCTGTAGCTTCCACAAACACCTGCAACTCTCAATATAGGAAAGGAGCTGTTGTGCCTTTTATCATATCTTGTCTTGTTGTTGCTAAGGATACAGGGAATATTCTTCTTTTTCTGCCTGGTATTGCTTCTGCCTGGCAACAAAGATTATGTATAGCACTTCATTAGTGTCTAAAGTTTATTCAGTTCAAAATTTTATTAGCTGAATTAAAAATCTTGCAATTCTTATTAAATGTTACATGCTGGCTATAGCACCAGGGAAGAAAGAGTGTGGCAAAGATACATGGGTGACTTTAATCTCTTGCTACTAAGCTATTTAGTAACTTGCTGGAAATCCCTTCATTAGCCAGACATTGATTTCATTGCTCTACAAATGAGATGACTTCTACTAACAGATTAAATCTATCTGTGGTAAGATACTTTTCTTTTGTGGCCCAGCTGTGTACGTATAGATGGAAAAATCTATGAATGCATCTGATGAGGGTTTTTTTTTTTTTTGTATTAAAATATCAAACATATTCTACTTACCTGCTCTGTGCAGTGGTTTTTCACGTTGCCTCCCTGATCCTCCTCTTCTCAGGTCCCTAGACGGTGCTCCTCCCCTCCGCTGAGTGACACCACAGCAAGCAGCTTGCTATGGGGGGTGTTCCTGCGTGCTCGCTCCTGAGCCGCTACTCTGTGTCCATGAGACACAAACAGCACGGCTCGACCCTGCCTCCCACTCCCTCCTCACTGGTTGTAAATGTCAGCAGCATGAGCCAATGGCTCCCGCTGTTGTATTTGAGCTGATGAAGAGCAAGAGAGCCTCAGCTTTTGTGCACATTGCTGGATTGAGGGTGGGCCCGGGTATGCATTTAGGGGGGCTTTGGGTAGGATGAAGCTGCATGCAGAAGTTTGTGTGTTTTGTTTTATTGTTTATTTTTTTTTTGTTTTTTAATCTTGCTGTGTAGAATGTAGTAAAAAACCAAAAATTCACCATGCCGTGCAAAGTTTTTCAAGTTTTAACGATTGCAGTTTTTCACTGTATCCTGGTTTTACTGATCTTGGCTAAGCATTATCTGGCTTTTTCATCTGCTATTGTAGTTCACGTTGTACTTCTCATACATAAAAAAAATAGCAGCTTGACTAACGTTTTTTTCCAGCCAGCCAAGGGACATCAGAAATGATGGAAAGCGCTGTATGAATGGTGGATGGGCTGAGGCATAAAAGGTTAGTTTCCTCCATTCATACATGGAGTGCTTTTTATTGATTGAAGCTATAGTACAGCTACTGTGAATGGAGGAGGGGGCAGAAAGGACGGGCATAGTCTGCACTCTTTACAAGTACCCGTACGAAGTCCACCAGCTGTATTCACCCCTGCATCACTGGAAGATTACTGCAGCAGCAGAGATTTTAAAATAACTATGGAGGAATCATTATAAATGCTGAGGTGCACAAGTTACTGCAGTTAAAGTGGTTGTAAACCCTTACAACACACTTTGACCTACAGGTAAGCCTAGATTAAGGCTTACCTGTAGGTCCAAGAAATATCTCCTAAACCTACACGGTTTAGGAGATATTTACAGAAAGACAGGCACGGCTGTCTACGGCGCATGCGCCGCAGACAGCGGCGCGCAGGCACACTGAGCGCGGCATCGACAACAACGAAGATGCTGCGCATGTCGGCTCCCGAGCGCATGCGCGGGAGTGACGTCATCGCGACTTCGCCGAATGACAGCGGCGGAGCAGCAAGACCCCACCGAGAAGATGGATGCGCCGGACTACAGGGGACAGCGGTGACATCGCTGGCTCCTGTGTTAGGTAAGTGAAACATAATGGACTACTATGCAATGCATAGTAGTCCATTATGCTTTGCCTTTGCAGGAAATGAAAGAGGAAGTAAACTCATCAGGGTTTACTTCCTCTCTAACAAATGTATTACAATGGAGGCAAACATGTTGGGTACTGTATAGTTCTTTAACCTCTTGGCGTCCGCTATAGCCGAATGAAGGCCACAGCGCAGACCTGAATTTTCCTTTGGGCACGCGTGTGCTTTGATCACGAGTCACTGAGACTCGGTTGATAACGGATCCGAGTAAGGGGCCAATCCCCCCTACCAGCCAATGACAGCTGATCACATGATGTGAACAAAAGCTCGGTAATCGTTGTTGTTGTTTTTTTTTTTTTTCCTCCTCCTCATGCTGACAGCGTGAGAAGAAAAAAAAAAAGCGGATCACCGGCTTATGTGCAAGGGACACTGGTCCCGAAGAAGAAGAGGCAATTCTGCCTCATCTGTGCCACCAATACCCCCTGCCATTGCCCACAGTGCCACCTAGCAGTGCTGCCCATCAGTGTAACCAACCAGTGCTGATCAGTGCCCATCACTGCCACCTATTGGTGCCCATCAGTGCTGCCTCATCAACGTACATCAATGAAGGAGAAAAATGACATGTTTTCAGAATTGTATAAATATATATATATATTTTCGGTCTTTTTACATTTTTTTTTTAACCAAATATAAAAACCGCAGAGGTGATCAAATACCACCAAAAGAAAGCTCCTATTTGTGGGGAAATTTTTTTTAAAAAAAATGTATTTGGGTACAGTGTTGTATGACTGCGCAATTGTCCTTCAGAGTGAATCGGCGCTGAAAGCTGAAAATTGGTCTGGGCAGAAGGGGCCCAGTAAGCAAGGGGTTAAAGAGGAGTTCCCCTAAAAAAGAAAAAGAAAAAAGGCAGCAGCTACAAATGCTGCAGCTGCTGACTTTTAATAATCGGACACTTACCTGTCCTAGGGTCCAGCGATGCGGGGGAACGAAGCCCCGCTCATTCCCCCCTTCTCTTGGCAGTGCTGGCATTCTAACTGTGGGCACCCGACTGTCAAGCCACATAGGCGAGCGGTGCCGTGATTGGCCGTGCAGTCATCTGGGACCTGTCACGTGTCCCAGATGACTGACAGGAGGGAGGGGACAGAGCTGACCCCTTCCTGTGCCGAGGTGAAGTGACGTCAAGAGCCCAGGTACTGAAGGAGGCAGACTATGGGGGACCCCCTAGCAACAGGCATTTAGAGGCGTGTTACAAAAAAAATCCAAATTTGTCCCTATGTCAGGGGCCTCTGAAATGGTGATAGCACTTGACATTATATTGATAAAAGCATCAGTAGTGAATAAAAGCTTGTACATAAGCTTATGCTTATTGCTGTAGCTTAGATGTTTGTTCTTGTGTCTTTTTTTTTTTTTTTTTTATTTATTTATTTTTTCTTGCATAACACGCAAAATTCGAAGAAAATTGCGTTTTGGGCTTTCGTAGATTGTTTTGTTTGCTGTGTACATATACTAATAAATATGGTGTAAAGATGTGTTTGTGGTATTTTTTATTTTTATACTGCCAAGACTGTAAAATAACATCCTATCGTTTTTTTTTTTTTTTTTTTTTTCTGTTATAATCATGCTTGCAAGAGGTTTTGTTAAGCTGTTCCTTGTTTATACTCTTATGGAAAACGTGCACAAAACACATTTTTCCTGTTATGGTCTAGCCACTTCCTAATGCCGAAGCTAATTTGCAATGCCTGTTATAAAATGATATACTTGGTGAAGGGAGGATACATGCAAATGATTTTGGTAAAATGATAGGAGGATTAAGATGTATGCTACCAGTTAATAACAGAAGATGCTAATGAAAATTTATATAGGAGACAAGAATACACCAGAGGACTTTGCTTATTTCTATTTTTTCTTTTTTTTTGTCATTATTATGTAAATAATAATTTTGTATATGTAATTGAATACATAAAAATATGCAAGTGTAATCCCAATAACAAAATATAATATATTGCAGATTACCAGACTTTAGATGCACACGGGAGTAAAAAAAAGCTTCTTTTACAGGCATCCTGAAATTTCCTTTTTTTTTTCTCCTAGTTTCATGCCTTTAAACTCAATTTAGTGTCAGCCTGTGAGGCTATATACATTGGGCATTTAGATCTGTATTTTAAAGGAGAAGTTTACCTTTTTGTAAAAAAAATAAATACACATTTGTGTACCTGCAAAATAAAGTGTTTTTTATTTTTTTTTACCCTGCAGCCTATAAAGCTTTACATTCTGCAATGGATCCTGCATATTCTGTCAGCCGGTACTTCCTGTTGAGGCAGACAGTTGCTGAAGTCCAGTAAGAATCAATGTACTACAAGAGCCTTACCAGCGCCCTCGCAGTTCATTGAGAACTGCAAACCATCTGTCACTGTGGAAGACAGCACTTTATTTATGTATTTCATTCATTCACAGATCTCCATGAATAAATGATGTGGCTGTGGGCGGAGCCCTGCAGTCATGCTGTATTTTTAAATTGTAAAAACAGTGTTGGGAGAGGATCCCCCACCCGCTGTCAAAGATGTGTAATTTTCATGTGATCTCACATAAACATGTATAAATGCATGCTTATGCGCTTTCGTTTGTTCTAGTGGCTAGAACACATGAATTTTCTAGCCAATAAAATGAGTTTATGCACAAATGCCTCTAAATGCCATATGCCTATAAACAAAAGGGAAAATAACGTGAAATTAGAATCAACAGTTATTTCTTTTATAAAACTGACCAAAACCCTTTTAATGGTATTTTAACAGGGATTAAATGTAAGAAATTCATTGTTAGGATTTACATATGCTTTAACCATCAATTGTAAACAAACCTACTGTTAAAGTGCAATTCCAGGCAAGACTTTTTTTATTTTATTTTTTAAATTTAGAGTAGGGGAGGCGTGCAGCCTTTGTTGGATATTATTGCTATTAAAGTCTTTGTGGGGTAAATTGTCCTTCACTTCCCATCCTAGTGACCACAGCCACTATAAATAGTAGTGGCATATCCCCAGTGGGAATGCGGGTAGCAATAACAACCTGTGTTGTGATTAGTGAAAACTCCCTTCTCACTGACTGCCAGTGTTGTGAGCAGCGATGAGGGAAATCCATTTCATCTCAAAAATTTTAGACAGGGGAAATGTGAAAATTTTTCTTGTGCGATTCCAGATCATACAATTTTCATTTAATCAGTACCGTATTTGTCCAAAAAAAAAATCGGAAGGCCAAGACCATGCATGCGCAGAAATGAAAGAATACTGTAAATTGCAGCACTTCCTAAGTTGTATTCTGTTGTACAAGAATTTTCCTAACTTTAGAAACCTCAATTTTCAATAAAAGACTAGCATGCAAAAAAGACAATTATTTGATTGATATCCTCATCCTGTGCACAAAGCTCAAGGCCCCTTTCACACGAGGCGGACTCCGCTTCTGTCCCCCGGCTCAGCGGGGGATCTCTCCGTTGATCTCCGCTGAGCCGGTGGATGACAGGTCCCTCTGCTCACTGAGCGGGGAGGGGCTTTTCCAGCGCCGCTGGTTTCTATGGAGAGATCAGATGAAAACGGACAGCATGTCCGTTTTCATCAGATCTCACCCGATCCGATCCGTCAGCGACAGATCCAGACGTAGGGCCATCTGTCTGCTTTTGGCAGATCGGACCGGACATGTCTCCGCTGACATCCGTCGCTCCATAAACCAGCATGGAGAGCCCGTTCAGGTCCACTGTCAAAACTGACAAGCGGACCTGAACGGTCCATCAGTGTGAAATGGGCCTAAGACAGCGCAGTAAGAAACTGATGAAGGTTCGTTACCATCTCTACTTTATCCAGATTACTGTGCTACTTTAATAACATCCATTTATATTCCAGTTCTAAGTTGCAAAAAATATTAAAATTTGTCTTGACCTTTGACTTATTCTGATATCTTGTTTACCCAGAGTAATTGCATTTTGAAGCAATACCAATATGTTTAATGTAAAATCTAATTTAATAGGTTTTGCATCATTTAGTCCCAGTTTGTGACACATAATACTGTAACCTCTGAAGCCTCGTTCCGATCAGAAATTACATGCAATTTCCTCAGCACGGGCATTACAAATGTGAAATTACTTGTATATAGGCAAGTGTTAAAGTACACCTATTTCATACTTTAACCTCTTGCTGAACACATAAATGTGGGCATCAAAAGAGGTGGGCTTCATTTTCCACATGCCACACACATGTAGCCAAGGTTTCTGTGCGGAGAGCGATCACAGTGACAGAGCTGTCAGACAGGTCCTGGTCTCTGGGTATGATTGGGAGATGGCAGACAGGCTGCTGTTCATGTGGCTACTGTGACAGCCAATCACGGTAATTATGAGGTTTGGTGTCCTGCCCCTGGTTTAAAGACCCAGTTAAAGGTCCATGGGGAGGGGATTGGGAAGGGGTTAATGGGCCACTATTCACCACTTTACCTCCGGAAGATTTACCTCCCTTATGACCAGGCCATTTTTTACAATACGGCACTATATTTAACTGAGATGTGTGGTCATGCAATGCTGTACATAAATGAAATGTGTGTCCTTTTTTCCCACATTAAATGTTTTCTTTTGGTAGGATTTTATTACCACTGGCTTTTTTATTTTTTGCGCTGTAAACAAAAAAGACCATAAATGTTGGAAAAAAAAAGTCAATAAAAAAAGTAAAAGATCACAGTAAATGGGCTGACAAAAGCCCAGGCACCAGGACACAATTTCTAGTCGCCATGGCGTCCTGTCACCTGGGATTTGTCAAGCCCCGGTTGTGAACTGGCCATAAAAAATGTAATGAATTGGTTAAATAGGCTCTTGCTATGTTTTTACACTGCTAAAAATACAACAAAAATGCATTCCCTTTAAATCCTATGGGACTCATCAGACCACTACGCTGCAGGTGCAGTTCGTTTTGAAAAGACCTGCATGCTGCATCTTTGGTACAGTTTTTAAAACTGCACCAAACACACAGGTCCCCATCGTAATGAATACAGTACCAAAACTCGCGTGCTTTTGGTGCGTCTTTTTAGGTCACATATCCAAGTTTTACAGGCGCATGCTGGGTATAGGCACTCATATGCGTTTTTGCAACTGAACAGTGGGAAAGCAGCCTTATTAGGATGGAAGTTATCGTGTTTTCTGTTACTTTGTTGGCCAAAGAAAAGGGTTATTTTTTTTTTTTTCATAACAGATTTTCTGTAGGAGCCATTGGTTTAACTTTAGCTGCAAGTGTGGCTTACAGTATCCATTTTAGGACATCTTTCTACTTGACATTTAGTGAATAAATGAGCTGTTGTCAAACGGAGGACAAATAAAGATCCTTAAAAAGCAACCTAACCTTATTCAGAGTTGCTGGATGCTTAAGCACATCCAGTGCATGCATGTTTTCAAATGGTAGTTTGCCTGTCACCAATTGGAGGAAGCATTACAAATTTGTGGCCCTGCAGCAGACATCTAAAGTGGACCGCACACCACAACCTCCTATCAAAGTGAATATTTTGAAGACTGCAGAAGTGTCTGAGCTGTTTGATCCCATACATGTCAAGAATATGCCCTGCAACCCACACCCCTTCCTCCCCAAGGCTTTAAAGTGGAATTAAAGCCACAGGGTGCCGGGAGCTTGTAATAATGTTAAAGCATGACCAAGCATATAGAGTATCTGCACACACGTGGTTTCCTTGACCAGTGGCATTTAATCTAGGCTCTCGGTCACAGTTCTGTCCCCCACCGCAAGCTCCTCCCATGCTTCTTTTGGGTCCTCAAATCACGTTTAGCATGGTGGACTGGGACAAATGAGAATTTTTTTCTTTTTTTCACTTGTACGTTGTGATTGAGAGATATATAAAATTTATAATTTTTATGTTTTTTATTTTAACCCTTTTGCATTGGCGCCTCCCAGCTCTTTAAGGGATTTTAGATGCTGAGGGTGGGGTTGATGATCACATGACCGCTGTGATTGGCAGTCACGGTGGTCACTTGATAGCAAGCTCCTGATTGCTTCTTCCATTAGCCGCCAGTAATACCACATGTTTGCATGCTGTCGGCACCTAGGAGTTGAGCAATCTGTGTGTAAAAAAATAAATATATATATATATATATATAATTACACAGTGTCTCACAAAAGTGAGTACACCCCTCACATTTTTGTAAATATTTTATTATATCTTATTTGACAACACTTAAGAAATGACACTTTGCTATAATGTAAAGTAGTGAGTGTACAACTTGTATAAATAGTGAAATTTTGCTGTCCCCTCAAAATAACTCAACACATAGCCATTAATATCTAAACTGCTGGCAACATAAGTGAGCAAATTTACACTGTTAAGCTGCAAACTCACTACTTTTTTTTGTAGCAAAGTGTAATTTCTTCAGTGTTTGTCACATGAAAAGATATAATAAAATATTTACAAAAATGTGAGGTGTGTACTCACTTTTGTGAGGTAGTGTGTGTGTATGTATATCTTCGTCATAGATTCAACAAGGGGTTGCAAACATTCCTCAGATTTTGGTCCATATTGAAATGATGGCATCACGCAGTTGCTGCAGATTTGTCGGCTGCACAGCCATGATGCGAATCTCCCGTTCGGCCACATCCCGAAGGTGCTCTATTGGATTGAGATCTGGTGACTTTGGAGACCATTGGAGTACAGTGAAGCTTGTCATGTTCAAGAAACCAGTTTGAGATGATTTGAACTTTGTGACCTGGTGCGTTATCCTGCTGGAAGTAGCCATCAGAAGATGGGCACACTGTAGTCATAATGGGTCGTGACGTTTAACCACTTTCAGACCGGACCATTTTGCTGGTAAATGACCAGAGGTCTTTTTACACTTTGGCACTGCGCTGCTTTAACTGGTAATTGCGCGGTCATGCAATGTTGTACCCAAACAAAATTTGCGTCCTTTTCTTCCCACAAATAGAGCTTTCTTTTGATGGTATTTGATTGCCTCTGCGATTTTTATTTTTTGCGATATAAACGTAAAAAGACCGCAAATTTTGAAAAAAAATGATATTTTCTACTTTTTGTTATTAGAAAAATCCAATAAACTCAATTTTAGTCATACATTTAGGCCAAAATGTATTCAGCCACATGTCTTTGGTAAAAAAAAAGTCAATAATTGTATATTTATTGGTTTGCGCAAAAGTTGTCACATCTACAAACTAAGGTACGTTTTCTGGAATTTACGCAGCTTTTAGTTTACGACTGCCTATCTCATTTCTTGAGGTGCTAAAATGACAGGGCAGTACAAAACCCCCCCAAATGACCCCATTTTGGAAAGTAGACCCCCTAAGGAAATTGATAAGAGGCATGTTGAGCCCATTGAATATTTTATTTTTTTGCCTCAAGCGATTGAATAATGACAAAAAAAAAATTTTTTTTTTTTTTTTACACAAAGTTGTCACTAAATGATATATTGCTCACACATGCTATGGGCGTATGTGAAATGACACCCCAAAATAAATTCTGCTGCTTCTCCTGAGTACGGGGATACCACATATGTGGGACTTTTTGGGAGCCTAGCCGCGTACAGGGCCCCGAAAACCAAGCACCGCCTTCAGGCTTTCTAAGGGCGTAAATTTTTGATTTCACGCCTCACTACCTATTACAGTTTTGAAGGCCATAAAATGCCAAGATGGCACAAAACCCCCACAAATGACCCCATTTTAGAAAGTAGACACCCCAAGCTATTTGCTGAGAGGCATGTTGAGTCCATGGAATATTTTATATTTTGCCACAAGTTGCGGGAAAATTACAAACTTTTTTTTTTTTTTTTTTTTTTTCACAAAGTTGTCACTAAATGATATATTGCTCATGCATGCCATGGGCATATGTGAAATGACACCCCAAAATAAATTCTGCTGCTTCTCCTGAGTACGGGGATACCACATATGTGGGACTTTTTGGGAGCCTAGCCGCGTACGGGGCCCCGAAAACCAAGCACCGCCTTCAGGCTTTCTAAGGGCGTAATTTTTTGAGTTCACTTCTCACTACCTATTACAGTTTTGAAGGCCATAAAATGCCAAGATGGCACAAAACCCCCACAAATGACCCCATTTTAGAAAGTAGACACCCCAAGCTATTTGCTGAGAGGCATGTTGAGTCCATGGAATATTTTATATTTTGCCACAAGTTGCGGGAAAATTACAAACTTTTTTTTTTTTTCACAAAGTTGTCACTAAATGATATATTGCTCACGCATGCCATGGGCATATGTGAAATGACACCCCAAAATAAATTCTGCTGCTTCTCCTGAGTACGGGGATACCACATATGTGGGACTTTTTGGGAGCCTAGCCGCGTACGGGGCCCCAAAAACCAAGCACCGCCTTCAGGCTTTCTAAGGGCGTTACAGTTTTGAAGGCCATAAAATGCCAAGATGGCACAAACCCCCCCCCCCAAATGACCCCATTTTAGAAAGTAGACACCCCTAAATTTAGGGGTACACTAGTGAGACTAGGTAATAAATGGCGGGTGCCCTGAAACTATAAAAAAATAACTAACCAACCAGCGTCACCTGTAACAGTTATATGGTGATCACTGGTGAAAGGGTTAACTAGGGGGCAATCAGGGGGCTTTATGCGGTAGTATATGGGGGTCCCTGGCGCTATAAAAAGCTGCGGCGAACCTAAATACCTACCTGCCTAACTAGCGTCACCTGTGACACTAATACAGCGATCAGAAAAACGATCGCTTATTAGGCTGGGTTCACACTGGAGCGATGCGGGAACGCCACGAATGCGCGGCGGGTTCCCGCATCGCATGCCTCCCGGCGGCAGTTCACACTGCCCTATGCGAACTGCTGGGAGTGTCAGTGAAATGTTAATGACACCCCCAGATCAGTTCGCATATCGCAGTGCGATCTGCAAACTTGGATCGCATGGTGTGAACACCCATGCGATCCGATTCTGCTGCGGACCAAAAAAAGGGTCCCGTGCGAGTTTGCGGCGGGTGCGGCGGGTGCGACACGAATTCAGCCATACTATCTGTATAGCTGAACTCGAATCGCACAGAGATCGGATGTGATTTGCACTGCAGTGCGGTGCGAATCACATCCGTTCTCATAAACCGCTGCAATGTGAACCCAGCCTTAGTGACACTGGCGACGGGGGGTGATCACGGGGTTAAACCTTTATTGGGGGGGTTAGGGGGGTACCTTAGAACTAAAGGGGGCTAACCCTAACTGCCCTAACAGTTATTAGTCACAAATGACACCTGCCGGGTGATCAGGGGGTTAAACCTTTATTAGGTAATAAATGGCGGGTGCCCTGAAACTATAAAAAATAACTAACCAACCAGCGTCACCTGTAACAGTTATATGGTGATCACTGGTGAAAGGGTTAACTAGGGGGCAATCAGGGGGCTTTATGCGGTAGTATATGGGGGTCCCTAGCGCTATAAAAAGCTGCGGCGAACCTAAATACCTACCTGCCTAACTAGCGTCACCTGTGACACTAATACGGCGATCAGAAAAATGATCGCTTATTAGGCTGGGTTCACACTGGAGCGATGCGGAAACGCCGCGAATCCGCGGCGGGTTCCCGCATCGCATGCCTCCCGGCGGCAGTTCACACTGCCCTATGCGAACTGCTGGGAGTGTCAGTGAAATGTTACTGACACCCCCAGATCAGTTCGCATATCGCAGTGCGATCTGCAAACTCGGATCGCATGGTGTGAACACCCATGCGATCCGATTCTGCTGCGGGCCAAAAAAAGGGTCCCGTGCGAATTTGCGGCGGGTGCGGCGGGTGTGGCGGGTGCGGCGGGTGCGGCGAATGGCTGAACTCGAATCGCACAGAGATCGGATGTGATTTGCACTGCAGTGCGGTGCGAATCACATTCGTTCTCATAAACCGCTGCAATGTGAACCCAGCCTTAGTGACACTGGCGACGGGGGGTGATCACGGGGTTAAACCTTTATTGGGGGGGTTAGGGGGGTACATTAGAACTAAAGGGGGCTAACCCTAACTGCCCTAACAGTTATTACAGTCACAAATGACACCAATGCAAAAAAAAAAAAAAAAAAAAAAAAATGACATTGGTGTCACTGTGACTGGGGGGGCAGGGGTAATTGGGGGGGTGATCGGGGGGTAAAGGGGGGGTGTGAGTGTGCCTGGCATGTTCTACTGTGTGTGGGATGTGTTGGTGCAACTCACTGATCCGCTCTCCTCCGTGTCGGAACGAAAAATACCGACACGGAGGAGAGAATACATCACTTCCTCTCCTGTGTTTACATTACAGGAGAGGAAGTGATGTCACCGGGGATTTCCATTCGTCGGGAGCGATCGCGAGGGGGTGGCCATGAATGAATGGCCGTCCCCTCGTCCGGGATCGCTCCCGAACGAAAACCGACCGCCGCAGGCACCGGGCGGGGGCCCGATCGGGCCCCCGACCCGCGGGAGGCAAATCACGTACATGTACGTGCTTATGCCTGCCCGTGCCATTCTGCCGACGTACATCGGCGTGAGGCGGTCGGCAAGTGGTTAAAGTTCACATTTTTATATTTTATTCTAAAATCTAGCTCCTCCATGTACCAATGTACCATTTAAAGAGGAACTGCAGTCTGCTCATATCATTTTTAATAAAAACATCTCTGCCATTCTGAAGCTTCCCTCCAACCACTTTGCATATTATTTTGTATATAGTGCGATTCTGTGCTTTCCAAATATGCTGCAGAAATCTCCCGACACTGAGTCTGCCTGCAGACATTTTAATTGTGGGCAGCTAAAGCTACTGCCTGTTCACTTCCTGTATTTACACAGACACACAAAGGTATACCCCCAGCTTTGCAGCCCTGCAGCTCTCACTGGCCCGCTTATGACTCCTCCCTGTCTCTTCCTGGCAAACTCTCACAAGAATGAGCGAGAGAGCTGTGCATGATATCATAAGCCTAGGCTAATGATCAGACAAACAGGAAGTGGACTGTATAAGGTATTGGCAGAAAAAAAATGTTTTACTATCCAAAGTTAAAGCAACAAGGGCACAATTTTAAGTAGATGAAAAGTTGAAAAAATGACTGAATCTTCGCTTTAATGTACTACCACTGTTGCACAAAAATACAAGCTTTCTTTGATTTTGAAAACAAGGCCTTACCTTATTCATGGCTATATTTTGTCGATCACTTCAGAAACATCCTGGTATACAGACAGGACAGAGGTGGAAGTTTACCAGCCGACCTCATTAGCACACCTTCACCCATCAACTAAGTTTTCACAGCATCCCCTGGCATTTTTCCATGTGTACATTTGCCTGGCTTCCCCAGCATCCTCTTAGGCTCATGCTAAGCTCCCCGGGACAACGTGTGGCCCACAGGACACCCCTGATGTATTGCTAGAGCCTGCCTGATTGGATACAGAGTGACTGGATAGATGTCCTCCTATTATTATATAGTTTTAGTAAATCTAAAGGAGATTGTACAATCTCTGTATAATCAAATTGTATAGTGTATGGCCGCATTTATGCACCTAAAATTACCTAGTTGCGCTTTCAGTGTCCTTAATTAACACATACCAAACACAGAAGCAAACGCACATTTTACCACATGAAAAAACAGGTGACAAATGCAGTAAAAAGCTACCAAAAATGTCCCACAAGCTACTTTGCCAGGTGTAGCGCAGCCTATTGAAATTAACTGGCTGCCTTATGTGTCTCAATGTTAAAGGCACCCCATGTGCGACAAACACAGCAAAGACTGCGCTAACGCTCCACTCCAAAGAAAATTCTTGAGCTTCTCTGGGGCTGTTGCTGTGCGTAGGGAAGCCCCTTCAAGGGAATGGCTGCCCTATGTGTGACGGGTGACAATGCCTCAAAACACCCAAAATATAGACATGCGGTAATGTGAGTTTTCATTATGTGGAGATGAGAATGGGGCCTGACAGCTGAGTTTTTCCATCCACTCCCTACTATGTACTTGTGTAAAGATGGCCATACACTATGTAATCTGGTTGTACAATTACCTTTAGATTTAGCAGAACTATGGCATAGAAAGACACACCTGAAAAATCCATTCCATTTGTATCAAATCAGACAGGCCCTTGTACACTACATAGCTGATGTGAGATCTAAAGGAAATTTTACAATCATATTGTGTAGGAAGTAGGTGTAAGGTGGTATTATAATGAGGGTGGTGTGGTCCAGAGTAGTGAACACACCCTATCACACCCTCTTCTGTGATGCAACAAGGAAGTGAAGGTTTCTGGGAGATGACCTAACAGGAAGTGAATGCTTATACAAGCTACAGAAAGTGATGGGATCTAAAAATCCATTTAAAGATTTAAAAAGACTGTCAAGATACTAAACCTCCTGTGGATGATGTGAGAGAAAAGCACATTGGGATGACTACTTCTATTTATTATGAAAAGTGAAATTCGACCCGAATTAAGGTAATTTTATCCTTTTAAACAATGCTCAATGCTAAGGGGCCCAAAGTGTGCCAAGAAAATATCACCCACACAGGGCAGGATGGATCCATGCTTATGCCAAATTCTGACCCTACCATCTGGCTGTTGCACCTGAAATCCAGACTTATAAGACCAGGCAACGTTTTTCCAATCCTCTATTGCCAATGTTGGTGAGCCTGTGCGAATTGTAGCCTCAGTTTATTGTTTTAGCTGACAGGAGTGGCACCCACTGTGGTCTTCTGCTGTAGCCCATCTGCTTCAAGGTTCGATGTGTTGTACATTCAGGGATGGTATTCTGCATACCTTGGTTATAACGAGTGGTTATTTTAGTTACTGTTGCCTTTCTATTATCACAAAAAACAGTCTGCCCATTCGCAATTATCCTGATCTCTAACATCAACAAGGCCTTTTCCTCCACACAACTTCCGCTCACTATGGATATTTTCTCTTTTTTGGACCATTCTCTGTAAACCCTAGAGATGGTTGTGTGTGAAAATCCCAGTAAATTTGCAGTTTTTGAAATATGCAGAACAACCTGTCTGGCACCAACAACCATGCCACGTTCAAAGTCAATGAACTCCCCTTTCTTCCACATTCTGGTGTTCAGTTTGAACTTCAGCAAGTCATCTACACAATGTCTAGATGCTTAAATGCACTGAGTTGCTGCCATGTAATTGGCTGATTAGCAATTTGTTACCAAGCAATTGAACAGGTGTACCAAGTAAAGTAGCCAGTGAGTGTATATTATACCGTATGCTGCAACTTGCAGATTGTGGGGTAAAAATTTGGCACATGGAAAGCAAATCCTTTGGGATGAGGTAGAATCAGAAGTTTGTGAATGAGTGGCCATACCCTATAACTTACCTGAAATGCATTGTGCCATCAAGTTGGTATAAACCAGTGTTTCTCAACCAGGGTTCCTCCAATGGTTGCTAGGGGTTCCTTGAGCAATTACCAATTTTTCCCAGTTCCCAGTAACACCAATGATTTTTATCTATCTGTAGGGGGAAATTCTTCCCCAAAACTATAGATGTAAGGAGCACTCTTCCACTGACCCACCAATGTATCACGAGTTGTAAATATAGCCATTTTTAACAGGAGTTCCCTGAGACTGAAAGGTTTTTCTACTACATTCTAACTGTAGTTGGGTTTGTAACCATTTGTTCAGAGTATGTGTAATATTCACTTGGGGACTGCCCTCAGGCCGAAAAAGTCCAAAAAAAGGCCATATAAAACTGAAAACAAAATTGTTATATATTGCATACTGTATTTTCTGGTGTATAAGATGACCTTTTATACTCAAAAATTGGGGGTCGTCTTATACGCTGGTATTAAATGCCGCCCGCTGGATATCAGCCTGCTAGATGCACGGTTGTACTGTATGTAGCTTCGGCTACATAAAGTATACCATGCTGAGCCAATCACGGCAATCAATGTTATTCTATTAACGAATACAAAGCCCACTCGGATTGGCAGAGGCTGTAACAACATCAGCTCATGCCTCTCTGACTCTCCAAGCCAATCCGAGCAGGCTTTGTATTCATTAATAGAATGCATCCCTTTCCATGATTGGCTCAGCGCTGTATACTGTATGTTGCTGATTGTTACCATCTTGTTTGTACAAAATCAAGCTTGTTCCTGTCAGCAGCTACCCCTCGCCTCCTCTTCCTTCCACGGCCATCTCGCCATCCACCACCAGAGCTTTTGTTTGAAGCACCTGACCCTCTGTCTGGCTCTGCACATATTTGTCCTCCCCCCTACAGTGGATTTTGCAGGGCACATGAAGTATTTACCACCGCAGCATTGCTTCACAAAGCTGGTGATCAAGTTGCAGAAATGTATTATTGCTGTTTCAGTATCTTACTGAAGCTACTAGATAGACTAATCAGAAGGGGGTTGTCTTATATGGCCAGTATATCCCAAAACCAACCTTTTACCTTGATTAGGGGGTCATCTTATACGCCCAGTTGCCTTATATTCCTGCAAATATGGTATTCGTTAATAAGTACCTTAAATGTTAAAGCTTCATTGAGGTGTTTTTTATTTATTTTTTTAAACCTGGTCATCCTTGCAAGTAAGACACTCTCTGTAATAGGATGATGTCCCAGGTATTGGTTTAAAGAATACCTTCCCCTCTGCTCTTGCCCATAATATAGGGGTGTTCTATAGTCCACAGAAGAGACCTGTGCAGGGTGGATAATGCTGTCTAGGATTTTTGTGCAGCAGATACAAAATTTTCCAACATGTACTGAGTGCTTTCGTTAAATTTTGTTCCCATGCCCCTTAATCCTTGAGATTTTAAATTAAGCATTCCTCAGCAGGCACCCGTGCCAACAAGTATCCTCCCTTGTGAAATGACAGGAAGGTATGAAGCTTTGACCAGTTGTGCTCATCCTCTGGTTTACTACAGGTGCATAGAAAGGTTGTAGCCAGGCTTCCTGGACATTCACCAGGCTCTGGACTTCTTCTTAGTTTGTACTGATCACCCTGGCGGTTTGATTATGTCAAATTTTTGCGTCTCAAAGCGGTACATTGTTTTGCATAGAAATTTGGTGTTTTACATTGTAGGTCTGTAATTCTTAGTAATAACACGCTTAAATCTGTCCGAACAAGAGTCCAGTAGACATCCCAGTTATGATAAAGTTTGAAACACAAAATCACAAATTGTAATAACTCAAAATTATTATAATTTTTTTTTACACTAATCGCCATCACTCAATTCTGCAAGTGTTCTAATTTATTTATCAATTGAAATTTTGTTTGTGTTTAAACATGAGACGTGTCGTGGCGCTGCACAAGTTAATGCATGGCCTTTTGGCTGTAGTCTGAAAACTGATATTTCTGAGAAGAAACTACATATCCCACAATCTCTGGTACTGAGTCTGGTGCAGGTTAGAGCTAATTAGATCTGACAGCCACAAACGGGCAGAGCATTCACAGACATAAAGAGAGAGACTTTACCAGCAGATTTATTTTTATTTTTTTACATTAGCGCTCCCACATTTGTAATGCAACACAGTGGATGGCAATGCATGCATTTAGTGCCTGGGCACAGGCTAGCTGTAACAAACCATGGACATAGGGAATTGATCAGCCATGACTCTACAAAAAACAGACACAACATGTGAGCTTATGACAAGGTAAGGCAAACGGCACAGAGAATAGAACTACACTAAAACCTAGTTAAAGCAATGAAAACAATTGAATGTTTGCGATATGTTAAATTTTTTTCCATTACTAGCAATAATTGAATTTAAAGGATAAGTACATTTTCAGAAATAGAAGTTTATATGAGCTTTTGAATCCTCTTCTGCAATTTAGTGATTAAATGTCAGGCTGCAGATCAGACTGCTTGAATGCTAGTGCTTGCCTCCTGGCAGGCAATTAAACAGTATGGCTGGGAGTCATTACATACACAAAAACAAAGATGGCAAACCATTCTCTCCATAAAGCAGTAACCTATACATATGTTTCTTACAGTGAGTTATATACAGTATTCCATAAAAGCTCTGTGAATAGTCCAAATTATTTCCAGGAAAATGAAGGTCTTGTACTATTGTGCTTTCTGTATCTAAGTGGTGCGTTTTATGTTTGAGATTTACTGCATTACGTATAAGCAGACTTAAGCATTTTAGCATTGTAAAATTAGGCCAGCATACCTTGGGTCATGTAGTTGGCAATGTGGATTCGTTGAAATACTCTTAAATAAGTGTTGCAGTTATTGTATTGTAGGTCTGCATAAAGTAACTTATTGATCTCCATCCTGTTGATGACCTCTTATTCTAGTATTGTTGAACATGATACATGGGGCTTGTTCTGGCCTAAATAGAAAATAGAAATTAAAAGCACAAGAACTTTTTTTCTGTTTATTCAGCTGTTTTATCACGGGACAGCAATGATGATTTTCAAAGTATTTTCGCTTCAGAATTAGGAATACTCTATAACAGCCATTCTCAACCAGGGTTCCTTGAGCTGCGGCTGAGGAACCACCTATTTGATGATGTCTACAGCGTTCAAGGTTCAGCGCCACTTAGCAAAGCCAGCAGCATGACACAAGATATATTTTTAACTGTTTTTAACCAGTTCCCGACCAGTGCACGACAATGTACGTTGGCAGAATGGCACGGGCAAGCAAACTGGCGTACAGGTACATCCAGTTGAAATTGCCGCCCTATAGAAAAATGAACACTGCGCTATCCAAATATAAAAAAGCTGCTAACACACCCAAATGGATATTTCAAGGTAAAAATGTACAATCTATAAAAAAGTGTAGCGCTAAACAAAAAAACAAGAAAATGTGCAAAAATTACATAAACTTATATAATATGTGCCACCACCCAGGGCTACAAGAATGTTCCTTATGATGAGAACTGGATAAACACTAAGATTATGTTAAATGAAACAATCTATCACTTAGAATTGAGTATATAAAAACAGTTCACACATAAAATTGTATTGCTTTGTGCTCCTAATACAAAATGTTCAATAGCCCAAAAAAAAGGAAAAGAACCGTAAAGTCTCTTTAATTGATAAGAATAATCAAATCCCACGTGTGTAGTCAGATTCACATTCCACCTTCATTTATATAAGAATGACATGTGAACACCACGTGACAATCCCACCACCACTGTGGATGCGGGCTTACCGGGCGTTTCTGACCCAAACTAATATATATTCGAAGGGTCACACAAGCTTATGTAGTATCAATAGGAATTCACATTCGCGAGGTTTGAATCGCCAGGAAAACATCAAAACAATCACTTCACCCATATAATGGATAATAGGTTTTCTCCAACTGTATGGCCATACAGTTACCTGGTCATCTGTCCATACATTTACCATGTTCTACAAGGTAGATTTCAGTGCATCGGCTGATACTGGTTTTGGCCGCAAAGTTTTGCAGGCGGCCGTGTAGTTGCTATTGAGTTTTTTTCCGGGTTTTTCGATAAAAAGTACTGTTTTGTTAATGCAGTGTTGCATTACTTGCGCTATGTTGTGGTCTTGGGGATCACTCCTGTTGAGGATACCCGGTTTTATGGTGGAGTTTTTCCACGCACTGCTGTTTTTGTTTGGGTTTCACTAGTTCTGACTTGCCATGGTGGATGAAGTTTTTATGTTGTTTTTCCCACCCCTCGTTTGGCACTGCTTGGGGACGTCCCATTTAGTTACAGAGAGGAGCTGTGTCGGGATTTTTTTCTACTCCCCATAAAATCCTTTTCTCTGTAATTCACCGACCAACAGAGCACCCACTTCAAAGGACGGCCAGGCAGGATGTTTTTGTACTCGCCGTAAAATCCTTTTCTCTGTAATTCACCGACAGACACAGCACCCACCCCTCCTTTTTTCTACGTTATACTGCTTGTTGACGTACTGAAGCTGCTGGGAGCAAGAGGAGGGTTGATAGCACAGGGTCCACCCCCGGAACAGGATTAAAGTTCTGTATATTGTGTAACAATTTTTTCTAGTTTCTCCTAATGGCAGGCTATAGAACCCATTTAGTTATAGAGAGGAGCTGTGTCGGTCGGTGAATTGCAGAGAGAAGGATTTCACGGTGATTAAAAAAATCCTATTTTTTTTTTGTGCTATAAATAAAGAAAACATTGCTTTTTTCTTTGTTTGTCATAAAATTTAGCACAGTTTAGTAATTTTTCTTCATAATTTTTGTCCAAAATTTATACTGCTACATATCTTTGGTAAAAATAACCCAAATTAGTGTATATTATTTGGTCTTTGTGAAAGTTAGAGTCTACAAACTATGGTGCCAATCACTGAAAATTGATCATATCTGATCAGGCCTTCAGTACATCAGGTTAATAATTTCTTGAGGTACTAGCAAGTTGGAAAAGCACAAATACCCCCCAAATGTCCCATTTTTACAAAGTAGACATTCCAAGGTATTGAGTAGCATGGTGAGTTTTTTAAGTTGTAATTTTTTTCCCCCACAATTCTTAGCAAAATTAAAAAAATTTTTTTTTCTTTATAAAATTGTCATATTAACTGGTTATTTCTCACAGAGCATATGCATACAACAAATTACACCCCAAAATACATTCTGCTACTCCTGAGTATGGGAATACCACGTGTGTGAGACTTATACACAGCCTGGCCACATACAAAGGCCCAACATTGAAGTAGCACCATCAAGTGATCTACGAGCATAAATTGCACATCTCATTTCTCAACCACCTATTACATTTTTGAAGGCCCTGGAGCAGGAGGACAATGGAATTGCCACAAAATGACCCCATTTTAGAAAGCAAACACCCCAACGTATAATCTATGAGGCATAATGAGTCTTTTGAACAATTATATTTTTTTTCAGAAGTTTTTGGAAAATGTGGAATGTGGAAAAAAAATAAACACTTCTTTTTTATTTTTTTTTATTTTTTTTTTCAAAGTTGTCCATTTATAAGATATTTCCAACACATTGCAAATACATAGCAAAAATGACACCCCGAAATACATTCTACTACTCCTGAGTATGGGGATACCACATATGTGAGACTTTTACACAGCTTGGCCACACACATGGGCCAACATCCGTTCTAGGAGCATACATTACATAGATAATTTCCTGGCAACCTATCATTTTTTAAGTCCCTTCATATTTCTAACACATAGCATGTAAATACCAAGAATTACAATCCAAAATAAATTCTATTGCAGGGTAAAAAAAAAGTATTACCTGTGCTTTTAGTAGTGTCCACAGAAGAGAGCACTGGTCCAGGCAGCAGTCAGGGATGTGCTTAGTGACAGAAATAGTAATTCTCTAGGCAGCAGGCAGGGATATTGTCTATAGTCAGCACAAGTATATTGTCAGCACATCCAAAGCATTTGTCCATAGAAATTGTCCAAGCAGAGACAGCCAGCACAGCCATAATATTGGTCTTGGTACACGGTTACCTGCAGACACTCATTATTGTACCTCTCTCCAGCCCTTCATAAACATACTGTGTTTTTCTTGTGGATTGCTGTGCATTTGGAAATATGCAGATGTGAACAAATGGTAACATGCAATGTCCTTCTTCTTTTTTTTTTTTTTTACACATGACAAAGCACATATTTTCTTTGCTGGTTACCTGTATCTTGGGAAACGTGTAAATTAGAACATTTCCCATGATACTCATTCACTTTGCAGTGTAGTTGAGCATCATGAGAAATGCAGTTCCAAAACTTCTGGGGTGCCAAGGTTCGCCATCACTGGCCTAAATGGTAACACTGAAAAATATGCAGCAAGGTGCGTCACATCCAGACTCATTGCAAAGGGTGTGTTTTTCTTTATTGTAGGTTTCCATGCACTCAGAAACACGCAGATGCAAACAAATGGTAATGCAGGTGATCTGCACGTTGTCGCATATATTTTAAATGCTTACCAATGCGTGCGTTTTTCTTGTGAGTTGCTGTGCATTCAGAAACTCGCAGATGCAAACGAATGGTAACAAGTGTGATGTATATTGCCATGCATTTTCAAAATGCGCCGCAAAATGTGCATTTTTGTTGCCACACGTGTTGCAACTCGTGGTTGCAGTAAAGAAATTTGTTCTGAATATGGAGTCGTGGATAATGGAATCTGATACCACTCTTGTAGCATTATCCTTTTGATAAATGGTGCGCGAAACAATGTCTACACCATGGGGTGCACATGGTCTTCCAAAATTTGTACATAGTTGCTGGCAGTAACTCTAGCTTTCAAGGTGATGATGGGGTCTGCAGAATACCAAGATTGGGCTGCTCAAACTATAATTGCGCTGCCACCATGATTTATGACCAGGACTGTCTTTTGCCAACGGTAAGCTTGGGACTGTGTTCACCACATGTAAACGTGGTCGGTGGTTGTGAGCAATGTGAAGCTTGGTTCATCGAACAATTTTCCAGTCATCCTTTGATCAATAGTCCATGATTTATGGGTGTTGCACCACCCTCTTATCAACATTAATATCATTTACTAGTGGTTTGGCAATTGCAGCTCGCCCGTAAACTTCCTCGTGGCGTCAGAGGGTGGAGGGGTCACCCGTTAACATCACCGGGTGGCCCTGCCCTCCGCTATATAAGAACTGTCACACAGAAGAAGCATCAGTTGGGAGCCTCCCATGGAGGCAGAGCGCTTGCGGGGGTTTTTTTTTTTTGGTTCGTCGCACGGTGTGAATTTACATTATGAGACATTTTTATTTTTTTTAAAAGGACTTGACCCAAGCTGTCTCTTGTCTTTTTTTTTTTTTTTTTTTTTTTACCATTTTTGACACTTTTTCTGTCAAATTCCGATAAGCCCCCCACCTGTAAACCCCCACAACCATCGGGCAGGGGTTGTGGGGAGGAGACCTTTCTCCCCATCAACATGGGGACAAGGTGCTTTGGAGGGCTACCCCAAAACACTCTCCCCATGTTGAGGGCATGTGACCTGGCATAGTTCAGGAGGGGGGGAGGCACTCTCTCATCCCCCCTCTTTTCTGGCTATGCTTTAACAGGTTGGTTTATTTATTTTTGTGAGTTTATAGCAGTTTGTATTTTGTTGTTGCTGTTGGGTCTCCTTTTGTAGCTCTGGTGTTCATGGGGAACTGGGAAAGGTAAACTACAACAAGGTATCATATTCTGTGCCTTTGTTTAAAAGACCAGCTCAGTCTCTCTTTTTCTATTTTGCCTACATGGCCTAATCTGTGAGTCTAGATTTGTAGCTTTTGCAGGGTCATGTGACCACTGTTAACAGGCGGGAAGCGGGTTCATACAGAGCATTAAAACTAGCCATTTGATCTTTACAAAGCTGCAGCCCAGTTCTGACACTTGAAATTGGACAAGTAGAAAGGGCTGCTTATGAAGCTGCCTTGGTTTGCAAGGTTTTTCTTTTTTCAGATTCAGTGATGCTGTTCAGTTTCTGGTTTATGTATTTTTTTGAGTTACTGACCTAACATTGGCATTCAGCCAGCGAAGTGTACAAAGTATACTTTTTGTCTTGCATGCATTTTGCAAATTAATGTCAGAATCCTAATGGCTGTCTAAGTATCTGATGTAAATACAGGGCAAAGCAACATGGTCCTTTGCCTAGATGTGCTGAAGGTGACAGCTCTATGCAATCAAGTGCTCGTGCTGTTTCATGCCCCTTCCTACTCAAAAGCAGTGATCTCCAAACTCAAAGGATGGGGGCCCTATGCTTCGCACTGGCCCCAATATTCTCCCTAATACCAAAGATGGGACATTGCTCGAAGCCACTCTGTGCAAAACGAGCTGCACAGTGGAGGGTAAGTATGATATGTTTATTATTTCAAAAAAAGAAAACAAAAAAAAAACAATCACTTCAACAAATCTGTTACCTTCCTGAATGGGCAAAGCACAGTTAAATACACACAGTGCCAAGTTTTGGGTGTCTATTATAGAACTTTACATTGATTGACTTGTTGAAATTAAACAGATGAGCATCACATTTTACTGTGAATTATCTGTAACTGTCTACCCCATAGCCAAGCGTGGTCTGTTGTAGCTGTCTCAAGAACCATGTTTGTTGTTAATGAGCCAAATTACATGAAGGGCAATTTAAGAACACAGCTCAGCTCATGTCTTTGTTTGGGTAAAAGTATGTCTGGGAGTTTTCCATTATGTTCCATGGTTGTACTATGCAAGTGGTGTGAACCCAGCTTTTCACTATTCCATCAATTATGTGCACACAGTAAATATTATGACACATTTCTATTTAGGCTAATTACGAACACTGCTGTCAGTTCTGTTTTTAATCACAATGAGTAATAAAATTGTTCTATTTGTGATGGAATCTATGCTTACATACATGCTGTGTGTGCTGCTTAACGATCTGTAGAAGTTACTGAAATATTACAGTCAGACATTACCTATCTGAAAAAGAGATTTTGTTAAAAAAAAAAAAAAAAAAAAAGTATAATAGTTACATTGAATGCTTATTGATTAATTTTGGCAATTATGTGTGTTTCTTTGTAGGTGTATGTGTAGCTACATTATGCAATACTTGATGTGTCTGTATAATGTAGATAACTGTTGCAATAAGTTCTCCGGCAAAATTTAATTGTACTTCTTGTTAGCTTTACAAGCCTGCATGAATAAATTCCTGTCCTTTCTCATTATAGAGCCACAATCTAATGCATTTCCCTGTAATGTGTAGGAAAGACAGCTCCATTGACCCCGGAGATGGGCAAAGATAATCTTTTCTGCTTTAAGGTCATCTAGCAAGAGGTCAGAGCAGTGACTTGCATGTAGAGATTCAGGTCACCTAAAGCAGAATTAAACCCTCCTATACTTTTCAGCCAAGGGAGCTGCCATCTTAGCCAATGTTTCATCTGCAACTGCCATGGTCTGAAAAACACAGTTTAAAACAATTAAAAAAAACAAAAAAAAAAGTGGTGGAGTTGTATGAATTATTTTTGGAGACTCAGGATATGCTTGCCTACAATGACATTCTAGCTATTTACTGTACCGCTAGCTTGCAGCAGCAGCATCATTTTCCTACCTTAACCTCTGAAGTCTCCAATTCTGTTTCTAACTGTCCTGTTTTACATTCTCTGCAATTTCAATTTGGCAACAATATTGGGATCTAACCAGAGAAATGCATTTATGTTTTGAGCTTTGGGGTGCACACCCTAATGCAGTAGGCTGCGCATACCTATGCATCCACGATTGCGGGCACAATGTCAGTCATGCAGACTCGGTGCAGCTGTGTTCCCTTACCTCCCATTCAGGCGGAAGGTTACTGAAGCCTGGAAAGAGTCCATAAACTAGGAGTGCGCTCACAAGCACCCTTCATTGAGAACCAATACCCATCTGCTGCAGTGGCCTATGAGACTTTTAGTTCATTCGTTCACAGAACTCTGTGCAGAGCAGCCACGCTGTTTTTAAATTGTGACAGTGCGTGCGAGGAGAAGGTCCCCTGTCTACTGTCATGAGTTGGGGAGGATGCTTAACATGTTACATGTTACAACCCAAATGCGGGTCTGACTTGTTCAGAGAGGTGAACCTATCCTTTAAAGCCATGTTTATTTTATTTTTTTTGGTAAAATGACAGAAAATATGTGCTTCTGTGACTTTTTAATTAGTAGTATGTATTTCTGCTATTTCTGTCCAGTAGATTGCCCTAAAAGATCTCTATCGAAAACGCATATATACTGTCCTATGATATGTGTTACCTGGTAAAATTAGTAATAAATTATCAAATGAAAAATAATGCTTAAAATATGATTTTTTTTTTCTTTTTTTTCGCATTATTTTTTCTGTAATTAGCTTATGTTCACCCATGCACTGGAAGAATGTATTCGTTCCATTTTGACAATCATGGTTTTTTTTCCCCCCTGTTTACTTTCCAGACAAGTATCAAAGAAGGATTATTACTGAAGCAAACCAGTTCATTTCAAAGATGGAAAAAACGCTATTTTAAGCTTCGGGGCAGAACCCTGTACTATGCCAAGGATTCAAAGGTAAGACACCCTTTCATTCCATTTATTATAATAAGCAGCACATAAATACCCATGAACTCTTCTGCATATTACTTTTTTAATCATATGTAGTTTTAAATAGTTTTTAATTTTTTTTTTATAAGCATTAATGCTACAGAGCCCACTTTCCCAGGTGCTTTTGTTTTTATCCAGGGCGTTTTCATGTGTTTTTTTTTTTTGCATGTTTTCATGCAAAGTGCAAACCAATTCGCGTTTTTTGTGCGTTCCAGAAATGGAAAGTGCAGCCTTAATGAATTTCATACCATGGTATCACCACAAGATATTTTGCGTCAGTATAAACATAGCATTCTTAACACTTTAAAAAGAACTGCCATCACACTTTTCATATTTACGGTTAACTAGTTTTTTTTTTTAGTTTTTTTATTTATAATTAACTTTTCCTATACAGTATACGTTTAGGCTTCATGCACACTGGACATTTGAAAACCTCTTCTGAACGTGTAACATGACAACTACTAACCGACATTAAAAAGAAAAAACAAAAACACATTTTGCCTCATTTACATGCCACGTTTAGGGAGCATTGATGAACGTTTTTGTTTACAAGCGTTTTCATTGGGCGAACTTTTGTGGCCAGTTGCAATGGGAAAATGTAGCCCCCCTCGTTCTCTCGCAATGTAAATGCTCTTAAATGTGGGTCACCACGTTTACACTCTGTTACAGGCATTTGACGTTTCAAATGCCTCTCAACATTCCTTCTGAACACATTTTTTTTTCTTTAAAAAATGCTTTTAAGCTCAACTGCCTAGGAGCGACTTTAGAATTTGCTTTTAATGGCTTTGTGGATTTTTAGAGTTAAGAAACGCAGTGCACACAGAATGGGAGGGAGGGATGTAGAAGAAATTGTAAAATTAGTCCAAAACAAAAAAGGCCCCAGAGCAGTGTAAATTTTGTAGACAAAAATATCTTCATTGACAAAATTAACACTTTTTTTAGTTGACTAAAATAAGACATTGTGGCAATTTAGTCAAGACTATCACTAAAACTAAATTGAAATTTGACGTCAAAATTAACACTGGTTATATATCACAACAGCTAAATTTGTGTCTGTAGTGCATGTTCAAAACTTAATACCATAAATAATATGAGATTTTTACTCCAGCAGTGTATAATGAGTTTGAAAATGCTAGAGAAATGCTTAAATAATGCACAATTACAAATACAATTTAACTAAACCCATTAGATTTTAGTTGACTAAAATGCAGTTAAAACTAAAACAATTCAGATGGCTAAATTACAACTAAAACTAAAAAGTTATTTTAGTCAAAAGCCTGAATAAAACCAAATTGAAATTTAACAGAAAAATTAACACTGCCCTGGATGGGGCAGCAGATAAAGTGATGGTACAGTACAGTACAGTTGAGGAAAACAAAAATGAATGGTGAGAATGGCATTCTCATTACCCTTCATGGATCGCGCTTCACAGAATAACGCAGATGTAAATGAGCTGTAAGTGATGTAAAATCTGATATAAGAACACTGACAAAATTCCGACCCTGGTTTCAGACATCTCCTACTTTTTATTGCTTTGTGTGTGTATGTATCCCTGCTTTTGTTTCACTCTGTCTGATTAAACTGTTGTCCCTGTGACAATAAAGGGAGCCTTTCCAACGGAGCCACACATAGCTTTTACCACTATATATCAAGTGTAGAAAAAAGAACTATGTTCATATTCACTAAATTTCTCAAGCTTTTTTTTTATTGGTATAATAAATATATACATTTATCCCTGTTTATTTTTAGTAAAGGATAAAAGGTTTGCAACAAACTGAAAAATACAATATTTTGTAAATGCCTTTTACAACTAATGTACACTAGTTTATCCAAGGCAATATTTTATTAGCCAATTGTAATTTAGCCATTTATTCTTAAAGAACTGAAATCTTAGGCATACAACGTTTACCTCTCCAAAATGCACCTACACCAGTAAAGTTTATTGAAAAAAAAAAAAAAAAAAAAAGAGGCTATGTTATGGTTTTAGTTGTGCAGGAACATAAATGAGTCCTAACTTAATGATAAAACAAAACACCCTGTTATACCCCTTTGAGTTTTGAAGGCCCGTGGAGCTGGACAAAAGTTCATAGCACCACTCTCAACTCCTGAATTCCGAGTCTCCAAAAGTTGATTAATCCAAGCTTAGCAGTGTGAATTTTTCCAAAGCCTTAAAAAAAAAAAAAAAGAGGGTCCCAAGCCCCAAAGTATTTTAGCCATTTCTTCCCATCAATACCAACAAACTATTATGTTATACGAATGTCTGTACTAGGTGATTCTTACCCCGCCCAGATGTTTCTATTTGTGAACCATTCTTGTTATAAGAAGAGTTTATTTTGCTTTTGGTAACACGTTTTTTTGATAGCACAAAGACACTTGCAAGAAAAAAATAGCTGTCCATTCTCTTATTTGAAAATAAGCAAAGAGGTTTGCAGCTGAATAATGAGGGTCATGTCTTAATAACACAGGATTCCATCTATGATTTGAAGGCACTGTAATAATCGAGTACTGTGGCATACCAGCTGTCGGTGCTTTTTCATGACTTCACAGGACTCCTTAGAAAAACGCTTTAGGCTGTCAGCATAATAATGATCAGTGACCCCTCTACTGGTAGACCCAACAGAGTCCACAGAAAAAGCCAGACTTAAAATTGTGGGGAGGAGAGTCCAACCATTGTTATCTCATATGACAGCATTTAATGGCTGAGCCACCATTCACAAGGCCCAATCCTTCTCTCAGTCTTACAGTAAATATGTGTTGGAGAAATAGTAGTTTCCCATCTGACCGCTTTTTGAATATTCATGTTGTTTGACTGTTAGGCTTCATGCACACGAGACGCAGGTGCAAACTCTGCTGGACACATGTTTTTAAAAGCTGAAACCGGCGTTTAGAAATGCCCATTTTGCCGCGATTTTTACCACGATTTAGTGGCGTTTTACCGCGTTTGCGTCTAGAAGCGTTTAGTTAAGCTAACATCATAGACCCTCCCCAAGCTAAAAAAACAGTATTATTAACTATTTCAGCCATTTTGTGAGACCAGAGTGAGTAGCAGCAGCTGGGAGAGCAGCAGTGTACTTGTGTTTAGCGTGTCACTTGTCCCGTCACCTGCCACAAGTTGTGGATTGTCCACTTGCTACCTGACTTGCCACATCACCTGCCACAAGTTGTGGATTGTCCACTTGCCATGTCACCTGCCACAAGTTGTGGATTGTCCACTTGCCACATCACCTGCCACAAGTTGTGGATTATACACTTGCCACGTCGCATGCCACAAGTTGTGGATTGTCCACTTGCCACGTCACTTTCCACGTCACCTGCCACAAGTGGATTGTCCACTTGCCACGTCACTTGCCACGTCACTTGCCACGTCACTTGCCACGTCACTTGCCACAAGTTGTGTATTATACACTAGCCACGTCACCTTCCACGTCGCATGCAACAAGTTGTGGATTGTCCACTTGCCACGTCACCTGCCACAAGTTGTGGATTGTCCACTTGCCACGTCACTTGCCACTTCACTTGCCACAAGTTGTGGATTGTCCACTTGCCACGTCACTTGCCATGTCACCTGCCACGTCACTTGCCACAAGTTATGGATTGTCCACTTGCCACGTCACTTGCCACATCACCTGCCACGTCACTTGCAACAAGTTGTGGATTGCCCACTTGCACGTCCCCTGCTACATCACTTGCTATGTCATCTGCCACGTCACCTGCCACAAGTTGTGGATTGTCCACTTGCCACGTCACCTGCCACAAGTTGTGGATTGTCCACTTGCCACGTCACCTGCCACAAGTTGTGGATTGTCCACTTGCCACGTCACCTGCCACAAGTTGTGGATTGTCCACTTGCCACGTCACCTGCCACAAGTTGTGGATTGTCCACTTGCCACGTCACCTGCCACAAGTTGTGGATTGTCCACTTGCCACGTCACCTGCCACAAGTTGTGGATTGTCCACTTGCCACGTCACCTGCCACAAGTTGTGGATTGTCCACCTGCCATGTCACTTGCCACAAGTTGTGGATTGTCTACTTGCCACCTGCCATGTCACTTGCCACAAGTTGTGGATTGTCCACTTGCCACAAGTTGTGGATTGTCCACTTGCCACGTCACCTGCCACAAGTTGTGGATTGTCCACTTGCCACGTCACCTGCCACAAGTTGTGGATTGTCCACTTGCCACGTCACCTGCCACAAGTTGTGGATTGTCCACTTGCCACGTCACCTGCCACAAGTTGTGGATTGTCCACTTGCCACGTCACCTGCCACAAGTTGTGGATTGTCCACTTGCCACGTCACCTGCCACAAGTTGTGGATTGTCCACCTGCCACGTCACTTGCCACAAGTTGTGAATTGTCTACTTGCCACCTGCCATGTCACTTGCCACAAGTTGCGGATTGTCCACTTGCAATTGTTGCAAACATTTTTTTAATGTTTTTTAATGTAAAAAAAATGTCACCTTTAAAAACGCTTATAAACAAAAACGCGGCAAAACGCTGGTACCGTGGACAATCCACAACTTGTGGCAGGTGGACAATCCGCAACTTGTGGCAGGTGGACAATCCACAACTTGTGGCAGGTAACGTGGCAAGTGACGTGGCAGGTGACGTGGCAAGTGGACAATCCATAACTTGTGGCAAGTGACGTGGCAGGTGATGTGGCAAGTGAACAATCCACAACTTGTGGCAAGGGACGTGGAAAGTGACATTGGCAAGTGGACAATCCACAACTTGTGGCAGGTAACGTGGCCGCGTTTTGCGTCTGAAACGTGGAAAACTTTTTTTTGCTTCTGAAAAATCGAGGTTAAACACAACTGCATAAAAACTGCAAAAAACGAGACTGTGTACATGGACATGGAGGATGCTTATTACATTTTCATATCTCCATCCTGCAGATGGCAGGACACACCAAGCTTTGGGTACATGGACCCGGAAACTCACAAACGAGCTCTCCGATGCATTTCTGGGGCTGTGCATCTAACTCTTGGTACATCCTGCGATTTGCAGATCATGGGTGAGAACAATGCAATGATCATCTGAAAAATAAGCATTCTTCACAAAATGGAGCACAGCAGGTTAATAAATTGAGTGGTATATTAACCGTTAAAAGAAACCTTGTCACTTTGCCATAAATATGCTCCAGATCCATCCACACAAAAGTGCCCCTCAGGTTCACTGGGTGCGGCTCAGCTTGTAACTAACAGTTTGAAGAAGCAAAATTCTGGACAGCTGCACTCCAGTAGCCACCTTTATTTAACAAAAAAGCTCCTAAGGCTGGGTTCTCACTGATACGATATAACAGTCATACGACTGTGGATCCGACTTTGCCCTGCGACTTGAAGTCCATCTTCCATCTGACTTAATTGAACGGGATCTGACTTTGATCTTTAGGGGAAACCCCACACGAAATAAAAAAAAAAACTGCATATGGTTCTCCCCCCAAGACTGGTATGTTTAATTGAATCATATGAACACTGCATATAATAGCTCTATGCATTTTGTGGATTGATCCACTCTTCAGGAGAATGCACGTGAGTTCAATAAAAAAAAGTCTGATAACAGCTACACATCTAGTAATTATACTGATATTGCTGGTTTGTGCAATTCCCTCTCTTGGGCCATCACCCATAAAATGGGGCTGTTAACTCGTATCCCTTGATTATACAGCCTCTCTTGCTCTATTCAGTGTGCCAGGTGATCTGGTTTAGGAGCCCTCTGGCTCCCATCCCTCTCGGGAGCTGTGATGCATGCTGCGGACCCTCCTCCCCCCCTTCTACTTAGGGAGGGTGGACATTCATGTGCCACGCGTCAATGTCACCTTCTGTGTGTTGCAGGTGCTTTGTTACTGCTGTGGCACCACCCCTCCTTTCCATGGTAATGCCATCTGGCGGCTAGATGGAGGAGTGTAATGGCACAGACACCGGCTGATTTTCCGCCCACCTAAGGGTGCCTCCCTCCTGCACGCCTACGTGCGGTGGGCGTGTAATGGCCATGCTCTTATAGGCTTTCCCCGCGGATATCGGGTTCACTCTGGTGTGTCGTCGCTCACTTTGGCTCACTACACAAATCACCTTGGATCCTGGGACCCTATGAACTGATCACTGTCTAATTGGTAATTAGAATTCACCTCTAGTTGCGCTGCACTGTTGGATTGTTTTTTTAACCTTTCTTGGTGATGCGTTTTATATCCTCATCACTTTTCACTTCTTACACCTTGGCTATCACCAATACTTTCTACTACTTCAATCCCCCTGTTCTTCACCAAGCACGGGACACCTTGCATTTGTCATACTATAAATATATACACATATACAGTATACACGTATATATTTTTTTTCAGAAGTCCTTCATTGATGGTCTCAGCACTTGTGGTCACTCTGACTACAATTTCTTGAAATCTGTCTTCCCCTGGATGATTTTCTTGCTGGACAGCTGGCCACTCACACCACCTCAGCTCCCGTTGGAGATTCCCCCCCTTTGGGGGTCCCCGACCTACAGTGCCACAATTTTATTGTATATTCAACCTTGTAAGTATGGTAGAGGGTGGGTTTTTAGACTTGGTCTTTTTTTATGATTTTTTTTCCTTGGGTAGGATCAGACCATACAGCAACTCCTATTATATTTCATCATGGGACACAGAGCCATAGTAGTTACTATGTGGGTTATAGGCCACCTTCAGGTGATGGACACTGACACACCCTAAGACAGGAAGTCAACTCCCTATAGCTCAGACCTCTGGTAAAATTGGGTGGGGATTTCCTTCCACCAAACACCCCCACCTGGACAAAGCTATCGCCATCTTTCTGCAAGGGGGAAGATAAAAACGATTGGTGATGCCGCGCCATTATTTTTTTCACCGCCACCTGCATGGCGGCTTGTTGCAGGTCTCCTTCTCACCATCCCCCCACACACACACGCCGATTCCGTCAGATCGGAGTCCCGTGCTCGCGTGGGAAAACCCTATTTGAAAAGGGGGGCGCGATGTGATGGAGGGGGCGGGACTTAGCACGGTGGCATTGGCGTCCTCCAACGTCCAGTGTGGGAGTATGTTGAAAAGCTAAATTTTTTGCTGGCTGCAGATGTTGAAACTGTTTTCAACACTGCAGCTCCTGTTTGTTACTAAAAAGGTATTTTTTCCTCAGCCGTGATAGGATTGGAAAAAAATAAGATTAGCGGCTCTATTCGTATCCCAGTGTGGGCCAAAATCGACAGGTTCTCTTCCATTACCCAGGACCGTCAAACTGAGCAACTTGGGGCGGGTGAATATTCCCTCAGGGGATTGTGATGAGGCTGGTGACTCCTCTTCTGAGGTGTCAAATGCGGGAGGGAACAGCTTTCACAATCTGTAAGGTTGATGGTACAATTTCTTGCTGAATGGTTTGCTCCACATTTATGTACCCTTAACTGAGTTTTTGGGTTTGTTAAAGCCTCCTCAAGCTGTGCATGCCTTTCCTGTCCATCCATTGCTGGAAAGGTTTTTGTATCTGAGTGGTTCACCCAGATAAGCATTTTTTTCCCTCCTAAAAAGTTTTTTCACATTTTATCCTATGGAGTAAAAATAAAATTGCTAAAAGTGGGTTATACCAACAATTAACGCTGCTATATCCTCTGTGAATAAGAGTTTGACTTGTCTGGCAGACAGTGCTGAAATGCTTAGGGATCCAACAGATAAAACGTTGGAATTCCTATTAAAAAAAAACGTAAAAACATTTTTTTTTTCTGTGTGTCTCAGCCTGTGCTGCCAGTAATTGGTTAATCGTTGAGAGACCAGTTTACAAAGATGCTCAAGGTTATTCTGTTCAGGAGGATCTGGCAAGCTACTAGCAGCTTTGTTTGCAATAGTTGCTATGAGAGATTCTATCCTTCAGGCCTTGCACCCCCTTTGCTAAGTGACATGCAAGAAGCTCCTGGTTAGTCTTCCTTTTTTGCGGTGAAACGGCTGTTTGGGGGATGATTTTAGTAATCCCTCCAAAGAAATTCTAGTGAAAAGTAGCCCTTTGCCATTTAAGAAAAGGAGTAAATATATTTAATTGTAACAAGCTCCTTCTCCTGTGCCAGGGGCAACAGCCTCCAGGCAGTCACGATGGCCTCCGCAATCAAGTTCAAAAGGTAATCCTCAGGCCCAACCCCAGGCACAAAAGAGGTCTTGGGGAAGAAACCTACAAAATACTAAGGCATCCTTATGAGGAGGCGCCCCCTCTCGCTCGAGTAGGGGGAATACCTCTGCAGTTCTCAAGGAAATGGCAGGAAGAGTGTCAAGACAGATGGGGGACTTCCTCAATAGCTCCAGGGTACAAACTGAACGTTCCTAAGGATCCAGAGAAAAAGAAGTATTTTTCAAGCATTGAACCATCTTTTGGCAAAAAGTGATCATGGTGGTCCCCATGTAAGAGCAGGGGTTGGGGTTTGGTTCAAACCTTTTTTTCGCTGTGCCAAAACTGAATGGACATTTAGGATCTCAAAATCGAATTTGATTCCTGAATATAACCGCTTTTTTCGTATGGCAGTAATTCTATCAGTAGTTTCCATCCTACAAGGAGGAGAACTTCTGGCGTCAATCGACATCAAAGATGCATACCTCCATCTGCCTATTTCCTCGCTCACCAGTAATATCTACTTTTCAAGGTAGAAAATCTTAATTTTCAGTGTGTAGCTCTTCTTTTCTGTGTAGCTACTGCACCTTGAGTGTTTACAAACGTTCTGGCCCCTCCTCTAGCCAGATTAGGGGCCCAAGGTATAACGATTATAGTTTACGTAGATGATCTGTTCATGATAGACCAGTCAGTAGGCCGCTTAGACCAAAGTATGGTCACCACATTCAACTACCTGGAATACCTAGGTTGGATTCTCAACCTAGAAGAAATCTTCCTTAAAACCACGAAGAAGGCTAAAATACTTGAGTCGGATCATAGATACACCCAGAAAAGGATATTCTTGCCCCAGGCAAAGATCAGTGCCATAAAGGAACTGATTCAGGTGGTCGAAGCAAGATGAATTTTTATTCAGTTTTGCATGAGGTTGTTGGGAAAGATGGTGGCTTCATTCGAGGCCGCTCTTTATGCTCAGTTTCATTCGAAACTGCTACAAAACCGTATCCTATCTGCTTGGAACAAAGGGGTTCAAGCTCTAGATTTCCCAATGTGTGACTCCAAAGGTGCGCCGGAGCCTCAGTTTATGGTTAATAATCAAAAATCTGCAAAGGGGAAAATCCTTCCTTCAGTTACCTGGGAAGTGGTAACAACATATGCCAACCTTTTTTGGGTTGGGGAGCAGTCCTGGAAGAGGCAACTGTCCAAGAGAAGTGGCCCAGATCATAAATGGCCTTGCCCATTAACATTCTAGAAATTCAGGCAGGGCACTTGGTCCTGAGGGCCTGAATGTTTAGTTTACGGAATTGTCCTGCCAGGATTCAATCCGACAGTGCCACAGCAATGGCCTATATCAATCACCAAGGTGGCACAATAAGTTGTACAGCCCAGAGAGGTGAATCATATCCTATCTTGGGCAGAAAACAATGTGCTTTTCCTGTCGGCAGTCTTCATTCTAAGAATAGAAAATTGGCAGGCGGACTATTTGACTCACCAGCAATTGTTCTCGGGAGAATGGTTCCTTCACCCAGATATCTTCCTTTCAATATGTCAAAGATGGGGGATCTCGGACGTAAATCTGTTTGCGTCCAGGTTCAACAAAGAAATAAACAACTTTGTGTCAAGAACAAAGGATCCGCCAGCATGCCTTGCTATTGCCGTGGAATTGGTCCCTACTGATTTATGCATTCCCTCGTATTCTACCTGTGTCCACAACTTCTTTGCAGGATCAAGCAGGAAGCTAAGTCGGTTATTCTTGTGGCCCCCAGCATGGCCCAGGAGATCTTGGTATGCTGAAAACGTAAAGATGGCGGTAGGGTACCCATGGTTCCACCTTTTCATATTAAAGCGCACTCCACCAGAGCTGTTAGTACTTCCTGGGCAGTGCATCACCAGGCCTCTATGGCTCAAATCTGCAAGGCCGCAACTTGGTCTTCAGTCCATACATTTACCAGATTCTATCAAGTAGATGTAAAAGGTCATAAGGATATCGTCTTTGAGCAGAGTGTGCTGCAGGCAGCAGTATAAGTCCTCTGGTCTCATGATGCCCTACTTTTGTTGTCTCCCTCCCTTCAGTTGGCATTACTATGGGACATCCCACATAGCTACTATGGCTCTGTGTTCCGTGATGTACGATAAGAAAATTGGATCTTACCTGTAAAATCCTTTTCTTTGAAGTACATCACAGGACACAAAGGTCCCTCCCTTCTTTCTGGTATACAAGTGTATTGCTTTGCTACAAAAACTGAGGTACTCCCAGTAGTGGGAGGGTTTATATAGGGAGTGGACTTCCTGTCTTAGGGTGTGCCAGTGCCAATCACCTAAAGGTGGCCTATAACCCACACAGTAACTAAGTAACTATTATGGTTCTGTGTCCCGCAATGTACTTCAAAGAAAGGGATTTTACAGGTAAACTGTTATAAAAATCCTATTTTTCAAACAGTGGCACTGGGTGGGGGAAGAATGGCTGGCTACAGCTGCTGGAACATGTTACATGTTCCACTCCATATACGGGTGTTCCCAAAGGTGAACTTATCGTTTAACCACTTACAAACCAGAAGATTTGTCTGCTTAATGACCAGGCCATTTTTTGCGATACGGTGCTGCCTTGTTTTAACTGACAATTGCGCCATCATGTGACGCTGTAACCAAACAAAATTTATGTCCTTTTTTTTCACCACAAATTGAGCTTTCTTTTGGTGGTATTTGATCACATCTGTGGTTTATTTTTTGCATTGTAAACAAAAAAAGAGCAACAATTTTTTGAAAAAAAACAAAAAAAAAAATATTTTTTACTTTTTGCTATATTAAATATCCCCAAAATGTTTTTTAAAAAAATTTCTTCGTCATTTTAGACCAATATATATTCTTCTACATATTTTTGGTAAAAAAAAAAATCACAATAAGTGTATATTAATTAATTGGTTTGCGCTAAAATTATAGCGTCTACAAACTATGGGAAATATTTATGGCTTTATTATTATTTTTTAATACTAGTAATGGTGGTGATCTGTGATTTATAGTGGTACGGCGACAATGCGGTGGACAGATCAGACACTTTTGACGCATTTTTGAAACCATTGACATTTATACAGCGATTTGTGCGATAAAAATGCACTGATTACTATCAATGTCACTGGCAGGGAAGGGGTTAATGCTAGGGGGCTATCAAGGGGTTCAATGCATTCCCTAGTTAGTGTTTCTAACTGTATGGGGATGGGACGGACTAGGTGAGGAGACATATCATTGTACCTACTTGGCAGGAACAAACTATGTCTCCTCTCCCCTGACAGAACAGGGATTTTTGTGTTTACACACACACAAATCCCTGTTCCTGCTCTCGTGTGTGCGATCACAGGTAGCCGCCGGCTATCGCACCCACCGACCACGTGCATCGGGTTCCCTGCTGTTCCGACCTGCTATCGCCCTTCAAGGTATAGATGTATCCATACAGCGTTAACAAACCACTTTGCCGACGTATAGTGGCACAAGTCGGTCGGCAAGTGGTTAAAGTAGTAATAAAGTAATTTTTTTGAGGTTGTACCTACAGGTAAGCCTATAATGAGACTTGCCTGTAGGTACAGTGAGTTTCTTCTAAAATTTCGGTGTTTAGGAGATATTCACACTGGGTGTAGCCAGTGATGTCACCAGCAAAAGCATTCTGGAGGTCTGGCATACCTTGCCGAACCTTCAGAGCTCTGTGCCGCAGCCAATGGCTCCTGCGTGCATGCATGGGAGCAACGTAATCACCGGTCTGGCCACTCATACAGCCAGAGCCTGCTCCCCTGAACAAAAGGTGAAGATGGAAGCCCTGTCTGCGGTGACAGCCCACTGCTGGAGGGCTTCGTTCTAAGATAAGTATTTCATAATGTGCTAGTATGCGATGCATACTAGAACATTATGCCATTGGCATTGGCTTGCTGAATTTTATTTTTTTTTTTTTTTTTTAAATGCTGTGATTTAATACTGCTTTAAAGCTCAGTTGAAAACCTTGGCAATCGATTCAGGGTACATCAATCAAATATTGCCATGTGCTCTTTTTTTTTTATGCTGTATTGCAGCTGTCCCACCAGCAAAATTCCCCATATATCAGACTACTTCTCCAAATGGCACTGAGGCCCAGCCTGTGGGATTATTGATCCGACACACCCCAGCTTACAACGTTGACCACGGGTCTGCATCCACATGCTTCTGTACCATATGCAGCTTCCCTACAATGAGTGAGTGGCAGAGAGGCAGCACTGTGTGTACTTTTACCGACTCCTCTGTGTTGGAGCAGGGAGGAGAATTTGGTGAACAAAGCATGGCCCAGCAGACACTGTCACTACGAAGAACATCACCTATAGTACAAGACTCCAGGCCACAAAGAACATTAAATGTTTTTGTTTCTATGTGATGTCTGTGCAGTTACTATAGCTATCATTAGGTAGCGAGTGGTTGACTTCAGCAGAATTGGACAGGTTTTTTTAAAGGACCTCGTGACCACACTTACCTGCCTATAATGAGCAAAAGAAACACTTTTTTTAAAAAAAAAAATGTTATTAGATCTTTATTTGACAATTTAGTGGGTTCCTTTTGAACTGTGTAACAGTTTGCCATTTATGCTTATAGGGATTAGACCTTTTTTCATAGACGCGCAGTAAAAATCTGCTTAAACGACCTTATTTGGTTTAATGTTGGAAAACTGTAAAACTGAAATTCAGTTCTACAGTGTTCTTTGACGTCAAACAGTGAGAATAAAAATAGGAGTGGGTTTCTGCCTCCAATAAAGCAACACTGTGTCCCTGTACTGTGTGTGGCAATCTGTAATTGTGCTGCCAAAATAAGGTTTCCCATAGGAGTTGCATAAAAAGTTGCTAAAATAAGAAATTCTAAAAAGAAAAAAAGTGGCTTCATTAAGTCTGTCAGCATTGGGGCCATATTATAGTGGAATTCTAAGATTATTTTTGTAGTCATACCATTCTACAAGATAAATCACAAATGATATAGATTAGTGAAAATTTGCAGGTTAGTTCAGTTTTAAAAAAAAGGAACTGCTTGCTTTCTTTCATCAGAAATATAGGTTTGTGTGCTGCTACAATATATCCTAAATTAAAATCACATTTTCCTTTTTTTTCATAGTGGAATAAGATAGCGCCACAAAACAATGCAGGCAGAGGTGTAACTACAGATCATGAAGCCCCAGAGCACAATGTTGATGGGGCCACCTGGTGTCTTCTTTACTGTAATTGATCTTAACCTAAAGTGAAAGTTCAGGCAAAACCTAACTGACGCTATAGCTGGGTACACGCTATTAGATTTTCTTCATTCAACCGCTCAGGTTGAACAAAAAAAAAAAAAATCGTCTGCGGTCAGAGCTGCTGTACTTCGCATGCATGGTTAGTTAAACAATCTGCCCGCTGAGCTGTTCTGACAGGGGGAAGACCCCACCATCCAGAAGGCTCCAATCATTGCTCTCTGCCATTGGCTGAGAACACTGATCGGGAGTCGACGGATGCTGGTTTTCCAGCATGCATGTCAAACAGACCCACATACGCACAAGCCAAATGTCGGCCGATTTTTTTTTTTTTTTAACCAGATGTCTCTTGACATTCGGCCCGTGTATACCTGGCTTAAGCCTCTCTGTGCCACGTTCTAAACCTTATTTATTTAACCCTGTAAAGCAGAAATCTCTATACTTGCCTATTCTGCAGCTAATTCAGTTGGGTCCCAGCATCTGCTTTCAGCAGCGGCTTCAGCATGAAGGGGGATACAGGAGAGGCAGCTGACAGAAGCCTCATAGTAAGTCTATGAGTGATGTCACTTCGCAACTATTTCACAGCCCTTGCTGGTCCTCTCCTGCATAAAGCTTCTGCCGCCCGAAACTGGACCGAATCGGCTGCAGAATAGATAAGTACAACGATTTTTGCTTTACAGGGTTAGATAGGATTATGTTTAGATTATGGCAGAGAGTAGGTTGAGTTTGTTTTTGCCTGGAATTGCCCTTTAAAGTGTGTCAATATTGATGAGGTAGCAGGACAGCTGTGAGCATAAGCATTACACTACTAGGGACCCGAGATGTGGAAAGAAGTGGTCAGAGACAAGGGGGCATCCATTCAAGCAATTAACTTTTAACCTTCTTCATTTCCTAGGTTATTATTTTGCCCTTAGAAGTTCACCAGTCCTTTTAGCATTTCAGATCTTGTGAGCTCAGTATAAATTCTGGGAGCTTCCCACCTGTAATATTGCCACAGCAAGTAAGAGGTGGTCTAGTAGTAAGTTAAATAAAACCAATAATTTATGTTCTAGCATAATTGCTAGTACTACCTTAATAGTCTTTAAGCCATCATGTTTGTTTTTAGCACTGGAAAAAAGCTGGTATTTTTGCAGCCTCATAGGCTACATTAGGCGTTCAGAGTTTATTTTAGTACTGGCTGGGATGATCAGAAGCTCTGAAGGCAATATGTCTACACTGCTAAGACAGCTCCTTTCTGCACATAGTCTGCATAGGGGATCTGTGACTTTCCAGAATGATGTTGAAGCCTTTTTCTGTATGTCCGACGTCAGTTATTTCTATTTTAAAATGTCACAGGAAGCACAGCTACGTTTTACGTGTGCATTGCAGGAACTCTCAAAATCCGGAGCTTCCCCGCGGTGTTCCAAGTTGCACCCCCATGTATCTGCCAAAGTGAGTGCATAGTGTGAGTGACGCTTACAGTGCCCATGCCAACACCAACTGCAATACAAGCAGAGTTCCACCCAAAAATGGAGCTTCTGCTTTAAGTGTTGGTGACCCCCTGACATGCCAAATTTGGCATGTCATTTTTTTGGGTGGTGGGTACTCTGTTTTTACAGGCACCCAGCTCCCACTTCCTCTCCTGGCACCGGAAGGAAGATCACCTCTCCCCCCTCCCTCCCTGCAATCTTCTGGGACATGTCACAGGTCCCAGAAGATTGCCTTGCCATTCACAGCGCTCCACAGCTGGGCACCCACAGTTAGAATGTTGGTGCCGCAGAGAGGGAGAGGAGTGGGGCTTTGTGTGCCTGCATCGCTGGACCTTGGGACAGGTAAGTGTCTGATTATTAAGTCAGCAGCTACACTTTTTGTAGCTGCTGGCTTTTAAATGGGTGGAACTCTGCTTTAATACAGTACTGGATTTGTGTCCTCTCTACGTGAACATAGTTTTTCTATGCTTAATTGTGCCTCAAAAGCTCCACTAAGTGGGGGCAACCCCACTTTCCAGGCGCCATAGCAGCTATTGTGGTGTTACTGATTGCAGGCATTTTTATTCATTGTACCTTTTGTCCATGTCTCCACACTCTGGGAAACCTAGAGCGTTCTGTTATTGAAATTGCAGTCTTAAACAAGCCAAGGCTTGGCCTGCCATCTATGGATTGATTTCCACAAATCACTTGAACAACCATTAAGGATTTGCTGGAGGGATAGGAAGAATCTGCCTAAATATTCTCGGCAAATGTAGAAATTAGAGTGCTGAAAACAATAGTCTAAAAAGGTTATATGCATTATAGATAGTATTTTACATAGATGCAGTGTACTTAAACTAATACTGAAAGCCCTGAGAAACATCTCCTAGTGCGAACAGTATCTGTTCAGTTATCTGTGTCAGAAACAGATTTATACCAAGATCTGAAGGGATATCCTTTCCGTAGTTAGCCGGGATAAATGTGATTAAAATGGTGACCCTCCTGAAAGCTCTGTACATCTTCCAAGCTCTTCCGATACATTTTTTTCTGGGGGCATATTTTAAAATCCTTAAATCTGGGATGGCAAACCTTGGCACCCCAGATGTTTTGGAACAACATTTCCCGTGATGCTCACCTACACTGCAAATGTAGTTCCAGATGAGCATCATGGGTAATATAGTTCCAAAACATCTGGGGTGCCAAGGTTCACCATCCCTGCCTTAGATCATCAATGAAGAATCATATGGAAACAGAGGCCCTTGCATAGATACATAGTAGGTGAGGTTGAAAAAAGACTCAAGTCCAGCCTATGTGTGTGATTATATGTCAGTATTACATTGTATATCCCTGTATGTTGTGGTCGTTGGGGTGCTTATCTAATTGTTTTTTTGAAACTCTTGATGCTCCCACCTCCCGTGGAAGGGAATTCTGCATTCTTGCCGCTTTTTCAGTAAAGAACCCTCTACGTAGTTTAAGGTTCAACCTCTTCTCATTTTAATAAGTAGCCATGTGTCTTGTTAAACTCCCTTCCATGAAAAAGTTTTATACCGGTTGTGGGGTCACCAGTACAGTATTTGTAAATTGAAATCATATCCCCTCTAAAGTGTCTCTCTTGTCCAGAGAGAATAAGTTCAGTGCTTGCCACCTTTCCTCATAACTAACATCCTCCAGGCCCTTTATTAGCTTTGTTGCCCTTCTTTGTACTTGCTCCATTTCCAGTAGAGTCCAGAGTCTTGTAGAGTGTGAGAATTATTGTTTTATGTCTGGAGTTGATCCTCTTTTTCCCTTTTTAATGCATGCCAATATTCTGTTTGCTTTGTTAGCAGCAACTTGACATTGCATGCCATTGCTGAGCCTATCATCTACTAGGTCCCACAGGTCCTTTTCCATCCTGGATTCCCCCAGAGGTTCTCCCCCCAGTGTATAGATTGCATTCATATTTTTGCCACCCAAATACATTATTTTAAAATTTTCTACATTAAACCTCATTTGCCATGTAGTTGCCCACCCCATTCATTTGTTCAGCAAGGTTTTCACATCCTGCAGAGATGTTCTTGCCCTGGTTAGCTTAGTATCGTCCGTAAATACAGAGATTGAACTGTTTACCCCATCCTCCGGGTAGTATATGAACAAATTTAAATAGGATTGGTCCCAGCACAGAACCACGGGGGACAACACACGCCACCCGTGTACTCCCCATTTATCTCCACCCTCTGAACTCACCCTTGCAGCCAGTTTTCAATCCATGTACTCCGCCTATGGTCCATGCCAATGGACCTTATTTTGTAGAGTATATGTTTATGGAGAACTGTGTCAAATGCTTTGGCAAAATCCAGATACACCACATCTACTGGCCTTCCTTTATCTAGATGGCAACTCACCTCCCCATAGAAGGTTAATAGATTGGTTTGGCAAGAACGATTCTTCATGAATCCATGATGATTACTGCTAATGATGCCATTCTCATTACTAAAATCTTGTATATAGTTCCTTATCATCCCCTCCAAGAGCTTGCATACTATTGTGAAGATGATGCTAGGCTAACTGGTCTGTAATTCCCAGGGATGTATTTTGGGCCCTTTTTAAATATTGGTGCTACATTGGCTTTACTCCAATCAGCTGATGCCATTCCAGTCAGACTGTCGTTAAAATTAGGAACAATTGCTTATAAGGAAACGGTTAGATCGATCCAAATGAACAGGTTTGTCTCTCCCAGATTAAGTACCATAAGGCCTCATGCACACGAGACGCAGTTAAATGCGTGTTCAGGGGCAGTTAGACACTTTTTCAACTGCCCCTGAACTCATTCAATGTTATCCTATGTGTCCATGCACACAGTCTCGTTTTTTGCCGTTTTTATGCAGTTGCGTTTAACTTCGTTTTTCCAGAAGCAGAAAAATGGGCTCAGATGCAGAAATTTCCACGTTTCAGATGCAAAACGCGGCACCCGCGTTTAGCCGCGTTTGCGTTTTTATATGCGTTTTTAAAGGAACCCAATTTTTTTGGACCTGAAAACTCAGAAATATGATCTGAGAATGACATTTTGGTATGCAGACACTGTGGATCTAGCACTACAACATATCCAAATTTGGGGTTCCTATCACCAAGTGACCACGAGATAGGGGGCCCCAAAGTCGGGTCGCAAAATGTCATGCATTTTTCTACATCAGAGAATGACATTTTGTGACCCAACTTTGGGCGCCCAAATCTTGGGGCCAATTATTGCCAGGAACCCCAATGTCATGTCATGCACTTTTCTGCATCAGAGATACATGGCCTCAAAGTCGACTGTGACCATCTGCGGCAGTGTAATTTGGTCATTAGGGTTGGGTGTTATGGTAAGTGGTTATCCGTTAGGGTTAGGGTTATTGTTTAGGATTAAGGGTTGGATTAGGGTTAGGGTTAGTGTAAGGGATAGGGTTAGCTGTTAGGGGTTAGGGTTAGTGGTTAGTGTTAGGATGAATGGTTAGGGTTAGGATTCTGGATATTTTAATAAGGCATTATAAAATATACTACCATATACAGCAGCAAAGAATTAAAATATATTAATCAATACATGTTTCACGATAAAAATATATTAAAAAATTGGCCAAATAAATTTAAAACAAATATAAAAAATCTAATTAACATAGATTTGCTTTTAAATAAAACAATTTGAAACTAGAAAAAATGAATAAAAACATATATTAAGATTAAAAAATAAATAATGAACTATTTTAATATTGTTTTATATTAGAAATAATGAAAACATGTTAAAAATTGCCACAAGAAAATTTTAGATATTTTAAAAAATTGGATAATTTGCTATAAATAGACTTTATGTTAAAAAAAATAAAGGACAGAGAAAAAAATTCATCTGTACATCTATAGATAAATATATTTTATAAATATATACACATACCTGATCGTTACCAACAGACGTTCCTCTGGTGACACACTGTTTCTCATATTTGGTGTCCACGAATGTCAGACCAGGTCGTACTTTTTCTAAGAGCAGATCAAATGTGACAATGGACATCCGGCTAAAATTAAAAAGCTTGTCAGTGTAGGTACGCAGCTGCACATACATGTTTGTGAAATATCCAATGGACATTCGCTGTCCCATCAACTGATGGGACCAGTATCGATGAGCTATGACTCTGGACCTCTCACGAAATTTGCGACGACGTTGCCGTCTCATTAAGAGCAACATCAGGAGCATTTCCTGACATATATTCAATATGGGATCCATTTCAAAATATATACCACAGAAAGAGAGGCAAATGCAAGTGTACAACTCCTCTCTATGCTGCTGCTGCTCACTCTGATCAAAATAGCAGAAATAGTTAAAAAAACATGCTTTGAGAGCTTGGGGAGGGTCTACATGATGTTATCTTTATAAACGCAAACGCGTCTAAATGCAGCATGCAAACGCGGCAAAACGCGAGGTTCTAAACGTGCGTTTCAGCCTTTTTTGAGCAGAGTTTTCACCTGCGTCTCATGTGCATGAGGCCTAAAGCAGCAGTGCTGGTGTGAATAATAGATTGGGTACAATGTATACCCTATAAAAAATGGCCACAATTAGAGGTAAATTATAAGTGGGTTATCTTTGAGCTAGACCAGTGCTTCTCAACTCCAGTCCTCAAGGCGCCCCAACAGGTCATGTTTTCAGGATTTCCCTCAGGAGAAACGGCTGTGGTAATTACTAAGGCAGTGAAACTGATCAAATCACCTGTGCAAAATAATAGAAATCCTGAAAACATGACCTGTTGGGGCGCCTTGAGGACTGGAGTTGAGAAACACTGAGCTAGACAGTCTGGCTGCAAAAGCAATAATAGAGGTGTGTCTAAGGATCTGGCCCCCATTACAGTGGAGACTTTCGCAACTTGGGATAACCTATACAAAAGGAACACAACTCTCAGGCACAAACTACTTCTTGTCAGGGAAGGAAAATAAGATGCATTTAAAGTGGACCTCCTTAGATTGCTTGAGATCAAAAGGCTTTCTGTATGGGAATGCCCTTTTCTCATTATTAGAACTACGAGGTAGGTATGGCTCCTCACCATGGGATGTCTGGAGATGGAGGCAACAGATTCTCTGCCCAAAACCTTTGTTCCATTTCTCATCCCATGGGAAAGACTTGTGGCCCAAGGGGGGCTAAATAGACATGGTATATCTAATATATACAGGATGTTGATGACCCCAATTGATCTTGAGACCTCATGTCTTTTGGTGAGCTGGGAACACCATTTCAGTCAATTCCTCCCAGAAGTTTTAAAACTTGGTTATAAATTACCGTATATACTCGAGTATAGGCCGACCCGAGTATAAGCCGAGGCCCCCAATTTACCCCCAAAAAACTGGAAAACTTATTGACTCGTGTATAAGCCGAGGGTGAGACATGGCTGTCCATCCCTGTGTGTCCGTCCATCCCTGTGTGTGTGTCCGTCCATCCATCCCTGTGTGTGTGTCCATCCATCCATCCATCCCTGTGTGTGTATCCATCCATCCATCCATCCCTGTGTGTGTGTGTGTGTGTGTGTGTGTATCCATCCATCCATCCCTGTGTGTGTGTGTGTGTGTGTGTGTATCCATCCATCCATCCATCCATCCCTGTGTGTGTGTGTGTGTGTGTGTGTGTGTGTATCCATCCATCCATCCATCCCTGTGTGTGTGTGTGTGTGTGTGTGTCCGTGCAGCCTTGTGTGTGTGTCCAGCCTACCTGTGTCCCAAGCCTCCGTCCCGAGCCGCCGTCGTCCCGAGCCTCCTCCGTCCCGTGCCGTGCCTCCTCCGTCCCGTGCCGTGCCTCCCCCGTGCCGTGCCTCCTCCGTCCCGTGTCTCCTCCGTCCCGTGCCGTGCCTCCTCCGTCCCGTGCCGATGGATCGCCGCTCTTCTCGGCGGCCATTCTACAATTCAAAATTCCGCCTCCGCCTGTGATAGGCGGAACACTCAATTTCCCAGCAGCCTGTGTTCCGCCTATCACAGACATCCTCTCATACTCGTCCGTAGTATGAGAATGAGCGGATGTCCGTGATAGGCGGAACACTGACTGCTGGGAAATTCAGTGTTCCGCCTATCACAGGCGGAGGCGGAGAAGGAGGCGCGGCTTTTGAAAATTAATGTCCGCCGTCTGTCTGCTCGATACGCTGATCGAGCAGTCAGACAGCGGCGACTCGAGTATAAGCCGAGGGGGCACTTTCAGCCTCAAAAAAGAGGCTGAAAATCTCGGCTTATACTCGAGTATATACGGTAGATGTATTCCACCTTAATTAAAATAAGGATAAAATAAATTAATTCTAAACTGCTAACTAAGCTGTACTATGTTCCATCAAAATTGCATAAGTTTAACCCAGATGTGTTATCATCCCTATGTTGGAGGAAGTGTGGGGGCTGGGGAACGCATACCCATATATTGTGGCACTGCCATTCTATTCGGTTATACTGGAAAAAAAAAATCTTAAATTTAATCAAGATTAGCAATTTTGAAGTTGGGCCCCTGGCATTGTCTGTTTCATACTACAGGTAACCAAGCTAACCAAGGAAGAAATATAGAACATAATTTTTCCATTTCTATTGAATGCAAAAATACTAATCCGGAAATATTGGAAATCAAAGAAAAATTTAACTATTAAGGCTTGATTTAGAGAAGTAGATAATACTATATTATTGGAGGATTTCATACACCTGCAAAATGATCCTTGTTCAAAATTTAAAAAAACTTAGCAAAGTTAGCTGGGAGTGGGGGGTTGGGGAGAGCTGGAGTTATACTTATTGTCCAAGCAGAATTTAATTATTGCCCATAGCAATGATATTGTTCTCTAGATAATTCTGCTACATTAGGAGAACAGCTCTTCCTTCAACACCTCTCTGCATGAGATAACAGATTACTTGTTAGTCAATTGAAAAAGTATAATGTAATAGAGAAATTTTTCCTTCATTGGTATATTGTACTTGTATATCGGTACAGGAAATTTTGCATTTCTTGCCTGATGATTAATCAAAAACACTTTTTTTTGTTTTGTTTTGTTTCTTGTCATTCCTTAGTCTCTCATATTTGATGAGGTTGACTTGTCAGATGCAAGCGTCGCTGAGTCAAGTACAAAAAATGTGAATAACAGCTTCACGGTAAGATATCCCTCTGGAAGCTTCACCACAAGTAGTTAAATACTGTAAAAGAAAATGCTTGCCAATTGTCTTATTTTGTATAACAATTTCATATAAGGCTCAGATATTGATTATGTCATCTGAAAAAGGCAGAGTAACATTTTTGTGGTGTCTGTGTCCTGGTTAATATCACAGTTATATTGAAATCGCATTGTATGCTGCTTTTTGAGTAGTTCTCTGCAGATTAGAGTGTTGTGTGTCCATGTTTATTTTTTAACAACTGATTACTACTTTCTGCAAAAGTGCAAGCAATTTAAATAAAAGGCACCAAAATGAGTATTTCTCCCAGGTGACTTCTCATCAGTTGATTTCTGCACGGTCTTCTCTGTGACACCATGATCTTGTGTCAAATATGTGTGAATTGCTCACAAGTGAGTGAGCAACGATGGAGTGTTATCTTGCTGGTTCAGCCACTGAGAGAACAATGACATTGGAGAAGGTAAATTGGCTTTACGCAATTCTATTACTGGCTACAGCTAATTAGTATGACATGGCCTTAAGATGTTTTCTGTTCAGTTTATAAACCAATATAACCAGTATAGCCTGCAAGGACATACCTTTTGCCTGCCTTCACTTACAAAATACCTAATGATTTGGTTTTCAATCGTGTGTCTATTTTTACAACATTTTATTCAGTACAATTACTGTCTTTTTTTTTTTTTTAGACTTTATCAGCACAGATGAATTGCACATGCTAGATTTTGCTATAATTTGCAAAATCAATACATCTAAAATAGATTCACAATACTTAATCAGTAGTAGTTTTTATATTTTATTTCTTCCTCCTTTTTATAATTATGCAATAACTGAGCATTAGGACTTGCTTAAAACTACGGTATATACATCACGGTAGACAAATACAATTTGCTTAAAACTACGGTATATACATCACGGTAGACAAATACAATTTGCTTAAAGTGGGACTTGACCCTTGACAACTTGATAAAAATGTTGTTAAGCAAGGAGCATACATTCCACATTAATAATTATGCTACCAAAATTAGTGTGATCATAATCAATAACACAATAAATCTTTAGGCTGTCAGCAGATCGGCCTCCACATTTTCGGCACAGTACCAAAAATTATAGAGCAACTTGGCATATGCATAGCACGGTTGAAACAGTGTATTACTGCATTTTAACCTTGCCAGTGCAGTTTTTGCAGTTTTAACAAAAAAAAAATAATAAAAAATTTTAGGCTTGAAGATTTAACTTTTTTTTTTTATGTCACACGATATTATCGCAAAGGTCTAGGAAATGCAAAATTTCTTTAAGAAACACACAAAAGTGAATTTAAGGGCAACAAAAACAAACTACCCAAATTTTTGGTAAAATATAAAAGATGAGGTTTCACGGAGTAAATAAATACCCAACAGTCAAACCTTAAATGTGTTTGCAACTGTGAAAGGAGAACAAAATTCAGTACCCTATATTTTCTATAGGCAACGCTCCAGAAGTCCCCTATAGGTCATCAGTTTAGTGTTACGGAGGAGGTCTTGTGATAGAATTATTGCTCTCACTCCGGCATGCGTAACAATATGTAACTTGTATCACAATCAAAGTTTTAAGCTGCCCCCAAAGCATGTGTCTACATTTGTATGTCCGTATATGTGGAGGGGGGGGGGCCTTCAAATTTTTCTTTTTCCTTTAACCAAATGCTGACCGGGCCATAGCCGAAAGACAGCTACAGCGTGGTCGTCTTATCCTGGGAGGGCATCCATGGACATCCCCCCAGAATCGCCTCACAGAGCAGGGTAAGGGGCCAGTGACAGCGGCCCTTTACTACGTGATCACTCCGTCCAATGATGGAGAGATCACTTGCCAACAAACCAGAGCAGCTCCTCCCCTCTCCTTACAGTGATCGGTACAGTGTGCAAGGAGAGGGGGGAGCCGGGTGCAGCAGTGCTGTGGGCTGTCTCTGGAGTTCCCACAGTGCTGATCTGTGTACATCCATGTAACATCCATCCATCCATCTATCCCTGGCTCATCCGTGCTCCATATGTGCCCATCCATGTTCGATCCATCCATCCCTGGCTCATCCTTGCTCCATCCGTGCCCATCTATACTGCATCCCTGGCTCTTCCCTGCTCCATCCATCCCTGGCTCTTCCCTGCTCCATCCATCCCTGGCTCTTTCCTGCTCCATCCATCCCTGGCTCTTCCCTGCTCCATCCATCCCTGGCTCTTCCCTGCTCCATCCATCCCTGGCTCTTCCCTGCTTCATCCATCCCTGGCTCTTCCCTGCTCCATCCATCCCTGGCTCTTCCCTGCTCCATCCATCCCTGGCTCTTCCCTGCTCCACCCATCCCTGGCTCTTCCCTGCTCCACCCATCCCTGGCTCTTCCCTGCTCCACCCATCCCTGGCTCTTCCCTGCTCCACCCATCCCTGGCTCTTCCCTGCTCCACCCATCCCTGGCTCTTCCCTGCTCCACCCATCCCTGGCTCTTCCCTGCTCCACCCATCCCTGGCTCTTCCCTGCTCCACCCATCCCTGGCTCTTCCCTGCTCCACCCATCCCTGGCTCTTCCCTGCTCCACCCATCCCTGGCTCTTCCCTGCTCCACCCATCCCTGGCTCTTCCCTGCTCCACCCATCCCTGGCTCTTCCCTGCTCCACCCATCCCTGGCTCTTCCCTGCTCCACCCATCCCTGGCTCTTCCCTGCTCCACCCATCCCTGGCTCTTCCCTGCTCCACCCATCCCTGGCTCTTCCCTGCTCCACCCATCCCTGGCTCTTCCCTGCTCCACCCATCCCTGGCTCTTCCCTGCTCCACCCATCCCTGGCTCTTCCCTGCTCCACCCATCCCTGGCTCTTCCCTGCTTCACCCATCCCTGGCTCTTCCGTGCTCAGTCTCACATGTGGTATCGTCATACTCAAGAGGAATAGCAGAATGTATTTTGGGGTGTATTTTTTGCTATTTACATGCTACGTGTTGGAAATATCTTTTAAATGGACAACTTTGTGTTAAAAAAAAAGCATTTTAATTTTCTTTCCACAAACTTGCAGAAAAAAAGACATGTTCAAAAGACTCATTATGCTTCATAGAATATATGTTGAGGTGTTTATTTTCCAAAGCGGGGTCATTTTGTGGACGTTTCAATTGTCCTGGTGTTCCAGGCCCTTCAAAAGTGTAAGAGGTAGTCCAAACATGTAATGTGTAATTTATATCCCTAGAACGCTTGATGGTGCTCCCTGCATGTTGGGCCTCTGTGTTATGTGGCCAGGCTGTGTAAAAGTCTCACATGTGGTATCGCTATACTCAGGAGGAGTAGTAGAATGTGTTTGGGGTGTACCTTGTGGTATGTATACTCTGTGTGAGAAATAACCTGTTAATATGACAATTTTGTGGGGAGGGGAAAAAATAAAAATAAAATCTTCATTTTGCAAATTGTGGAAAAAAAAATTACAACTTCAAAAAACTCACAATGCCTGTTTCTAAATACATTGGATTGTCTACTTTCTAAAAAGGGGGTCATTTGGGGGGTATTTGTACTGTCCTGGCTTGTTAGGGTCTCAAGAAATTATAGGCCTTCAATACATCAGGTGTTTGGTCAATTTTCAGTGATTGTCACCATAGCTTGTAGACTCTATAACTTTCACAAAGACCAAATAATATACACTGATTTGGGTTACTTTTACCAAAGAAATCTAGCAGTATAAATTTTGGCCAAAATTTATGAAGAAAAAGTACTATTGTGCAAACTTTTATAACAGAACCTCTAAAAAAAAGGGTTTTAACCAACCCAATTTTCAGCTTTCAATGACAATTACTCAGTCAGGCAACTTTGAACCAAATTTTTTGTCTTTTTTTATTTATTTTTTTTTTTTTACACAAATAGAGCTTTCTTTTGTTGGTATTTGATCACTACTGAGTTTTTTTATAAATGGAAAAAAAGACCAAAGATGTTGTAGTTTAGGGAAAAATGCTTTTTTTTATTTTTTTTTTTAACTACAACATCTTTGGTCTTTTTTTCATTTATAAAAAAACTCAGTAGTGATCAAATACCACCAAAAGAAAGCTCTATTTGTGTAAAAAAAGAGTGGCTGCTCCGACTTCACCATAGAAAAATGCCCAATTTACCAGATTAAAAAGGAGGCTTCTCCCCACAGCTCGCCTGTTTTTGTGTTTCCTCTGGCAAGGGAAAACCTAGTAGGAGTCAGGTCTCTGAGGTGCTGTCCTGAGAGGCCAGGCATACTCCTCCTTTTTTTTTTTTTTTTGCCTCCACACCGCATCAGAGGATGGCTGGTAAGTGGGCTTCTTATCCCTCTTCAGCTCAGGCAGAGCTCGTACTGCCTAGGTGGCAGCAGCCGTCCGCTGGTTTATTTTCCCCGCCTGGTTGGCGCTACAGGCAAACTGCCATCTTTTGGGTGGCAGAGTGGAGACTTGGCTGGACGAAGTGAGGTATCTGACAAGGGGCTATGCCGTGGAGCAGGCACGTGGCGTTACTACGCCAGAAATAGTGCAGGGGGAGGAGCAGATCTGGTGCCTATGTTCCAGTCTGGCGCAGTGGCACTGTTTAAGTCAGGAACCTCTGTTCCAAGCCACATACAACACCACGATGGAGTCGGTGGCGAAAGCAACTGGGACAGGCACCAGCAAGGCCCAGGTAAGGGGTATCCGCCCCATATACTGTTAAGCCTTTCTGTTTCTGTTCCCCCTGGTGGCTGGGCTCTGTCTGGGCACATGGAGTTCGGTGTTTAACTACCTGTGGCGAGCCTATTAGGAGACAGGTTTGACTCACTGGGATATTTTTTTGTCTTTTTGGCAGGCTAGGAGCTCTGATTCAGTGGTTAAAAAGAAGTGTCCCTCATGTAAATCAAAGTTACCTGGGAGATGGAAGAAGGCTTTGTGTCAAACATGCATTGACTTCCTAGTTAAGGAAGAAGCTTCTTCTGCATGCAGCGATTTAATCACTTCAGTTAAGAAAGAGCTAGATGCAACCATCTAGTCTTTCCACTCTTCTCTCACTCCATCGCTGAGTCAGCTGGCAACTTCAGGATCCTCTCAAGGCTTGCAATTAATCCTGGTGGTGGAGGCTGAGGTCGGTCTTCCTACCCAAGGGGAGCACTCACCCTCTTACTCCAAAGAAGACTTGGAGGAGGAAGGGGCAGAAGATGTGCCTTTCAAAATACAAACTGCCCTTAGAACAAGTAGACGGTCTGTTGAAAACAGTTTATGCCACATTGGGTTTAGGTGAAGAGAAAAAAGTATGATAGCTGCATGACCAAATGTACGCAGGGCTTGGTGAAACAAAATTTTCACTTTCCCAGTGCATTCGGTAATCTCTGAAGCCATCAAGAGAATGGATAGAACCAGAGAGAAAGCAATCTTTCCCAAGAGGGCACTTTGGAATAAGGTTTCTAAACTAGATGCAGCCTTTTCCCAAGTGTCCAGGTCAATTGACCTGGCGTTCAAGGACATGGGGCTACTAAAAGACCCCATTGATAAAAGGATGGCTCAGCAGCTTAAGAAGGCTTGGCAATCCATCATGGGCAATCTCAAACCTGCTATGGCTACTACTTGCGTTTATGGAAACATGGAATACTGGCTAAACCAGCTAAAAACCCACATTATAGCGGATTCACCCAAGCAAGATGACTTTCTCGACCCTGTCAGCAGCTGTAGTTTACATTGCTGATGCATCCACAGAATCAATTAGGATGTCAGCAAGATCCACGGCCTTAATTGACACAGTCAGGAGAGCCCCATGGCTGAAGACCTGGCCAGGGGATGCAGTATCTAAAAATTAAACTGTGTGATCCCAGATGAGGTGTTCGGGGAAAGAGGAACAGCACCTTTTTACCCTGCACTTAGCACTTAGGATTGTTTGGATTGTTTGTTGTTCTCCTATGTGCATTAGTTTGATAATGTCATATCTCTCTATACTCTAAGTCTCACTGTATGACATTCTGCCTAACTTTTCCTTTTTATGTTTTTTTTTTTTGTTTTTTTTCGTTTTGTGAAAATTTTCAAATAAAAACTTTGGGGGAAAAAAAAGTAAACTGTGGATTTGTGTTTATGGGAGATCTTTTGTTCGGTCCTGATCTAGATTCTGTGCTAGATATGACAGCTGAAAAAAAACTTTTTCCCCATTAAGAAGAAAAAGCAGCCGGTTAAAGTGGCTTTTTCAACCTCAAACTCAGGAACCAGGCAGTAAGCCACAAGAGAAGATAAGGAGTTGGTCGGTACAGAGGGGCAAAAGCGGAGGGAATGTCCTTTTCCATCCTCCTGCACCAGCCAATAAAATGCAATGACTTTTCATTGCTGGTGGGAGGAAGGCTTTGGGAATTCCTTCCGCACTGGGTAAGCATGACAGGAAACCAATATATATTATAGACATGCTGGCCCAGGGATACAAAATATAGCTTTCGGATAAACCTCCAGAAACATACTTTGTAACAAACCTGCCAAGGGACACAACAAAAGCCTTAGCTATGAAGAACCTGCTAAAGGATCTGATGCAACAGGGGGTTGTGATTCAGGTATCTCCGAAGGAGCATGATCAGGGTTTTATTCCCACATTTTTATGTAAAAAAAAAAAAAAAAGTCAGTAAACTTTGGTCTCAACTTAAAACCGTTAAATAGGTCATTCCTGTACAGGAGATTTTGCATGAACTCCATCTTTATGGTCAGAAATCCATTAGCCAGGGAATGCTTCATGACATCAATGGACCTAAGAGATGCATATCTGTTCCGAAAGCCCCTCGGTCCCAAAGATTCCTCAGGCTGACAATAAATATGATGAATGAGGTGCTGCACCTACAATTCAGGGCCTCCTCTTGGGGCTTTCATCTGCCCCACAATGTTATACTAAAATAATGTCCAAAGCCTTCGCCCCTCTCCATCTTCAGGGGATTGCAGCAATCCAATATCTGGATGACCTCCTCTTCTTTGCCCCTTGCAGAGAAAAATTACAAGAAGACTTGGGTGAGGCCTGCAGTCACTTGGAAACCTTGGGCTGGATCGTGAACCTAAAAAGAAAAATCTAACTTCAATCCAGCTCAGCAGGTTCAGTTTCTAAGTTATAAGATTCGGTAGAACAAAAATCTTTCTTCCAGAAGAAAAAATTGAGGTCAAGAATGTAGCAGCCATGCTACAAACCAGGAGGTATCAATCAGAAAGGTTGTGTCAGCACTGGGAACCTTAACCTCGACAATACCAGCCATTCATTGGGCAAGGCTCCGTTTCAGGCCCCTCCAGAGTTTTCTCTTAAAAGTTTGGGATCACAGCCCAGAAACCTTAGACAGAAAAGTAAAGCTCCCCACCAGGGTCAAGAGGACCTATGGTCTTTCCCAACCGAAAGAAGGGTGATGACAGATGCCAGCCGTTGGGGATTGGGGGCAAACTGGGATCAAAATATATAGCACAAGAGATTTGGTCTCGAACCGAAGCGGGAAGGTCCTCAAACTGGAGGTAGTTAAAAGCAGTTACCTTAGCATTGGCTGCCTTCTCTCCAAACCTCCAGGGGTCCCATGTGCAGATTCTTTCAGACAATGCCACTGCCGTGGCATACCTGAGCAATGGAAATCCCAGAGTTGACAGAGAATCATTTACTCTCCCTGTCAGCAGTGCATATCAAGTGCACACTAAACGTAGTGATCACCTCAATGTGGGGGTGTCCACAAGTGGACCTTTTTTGCATCAGAGAATAACACCCGGCTCCCTCAATTTTTTTTCTCTACACTGAGACATCGGTTCGCTAGGGATGGAGGCCTTGGCACATCCCTGGAACTCTTAACTGGGCTTTGCCCCCCCCCCCCCCCCCTCCAGCTAATTCCACTAGTATTAAGGAAAATACAAAAGGAGAGTCTGTAATCCTGATTACTTTGTTTTTGGCCAAAAAGAGCCTGGTACTCCACCATTCTACAAATGACGGTCAAACCATTCTGGCAGCTTCCTCTGACAGAATTTACTTCAAGGCCCAGTATACCACCCGGATATAGCCAGATTAAGCCTCACCGCCTGGTATCTGAGGAGCAGCTGCTAAGGATCAAAGGTTTGTCAGAACCTCTTGTATCCATTTTACTCTAGTAGGAAGAAGATCATTAGAGATGTTTACACTAAAGTTTGGCATGTCTACAACACTTGGTGTCATTCACCAAACCAAACTGTGGAATATATTGTCAGTTTTGGAATTACTACAAAGTGGCGCAGACAAGTCTGGCAATTAGCACTCTTAAAGTGCAAGTGGCTTCCATGAGGGTATACCTAAAAAGACCAATTTCTTCAGTTTCTTTTGGTTACAAGATTTTTTAAGGCACTTGCTAGGTCCAGGCCAGCTCCTACTAAACATTTTCCTAAGTGGGACCTGTCAGTAGTTTGCAATGGTTCAAAAAGGTTTCTTTTGTGAAGGCTTGCAAGACTATTTCGTTAAGGGATTTAACATTCCAAACAGTGTTTTTAGTTGTGGTTACAACCGCAAGAAGAATCAGTGAACTACATGCTCTGTCAGTAAAATAACTTTTTTGTTTACCCAGATAGGATTATACTAAAAACAGATCCAGGGTTTTTTCCTAAAGTAGCATCAGTTCTTGCCAGATTGCAGGAAATCATCTTGCCAACTTTTTGTTCTAACCCTTTAGGGAAAAAGGAGAATTTATTCCATAACTTGGATGTGAGAAGAATTCTATTGCATTACCTGGAAGTAACAAGGGACTTCAGGTCTTCTGACACTTTTCCTGGCAGCAAAAAGGGCAGCCAAGCATCAAAGGGATCAGTTGCTAGATGGCTAAAATCAGCTGTTTCGGAAGCTTATTCCCAGTTGGGTTTGTCTCCCCCGCTGGGAATACGAGCACACTACTAGAGCTCTGACCACTACACCGTCAGAAAAAGCTGGTGCCATCCCAGATCAAATTTGTAAGGTGGCTATTTGGTCATGCTGCCCAACCTCTGTCCATAATTAGACTGTATCTTCTGTCAGCCGGTGATCAGGCATTTGGCAGAAAGATCCTGCAGGCTGTTGTCCCTCCCTAGTGGATAAGCCTCTTTTATCCTCTCAGGTGCTGTCCTGAAAGACGTTTTAGGGAAAATTCAAGTTAGACTTACCGATAATTTGTTTTCCAGGAGTCTTTCAGGACAGCAACAACCTACCCTTTATTTTTTTGTGTATGCTGTGACTAACCATATTCTGATTGTGTCCCAACTTTGGCCTGAGGTACTCTGCTACAACTGATAAGCCGTGGGGAGAAGCCTCCTTTTTAATCTGGTGGATTGGGTGTTTCTTATGGTGAAGTGAGAGGAGCCACGATCTCAGGTGCTGTCCTGAAAGACTCCTAGAAAACAAGTTACCGGTATGTCTAACTTGAATTTTTTTTTTTTTTTACTTCCTGGCTATGCTAGTGGTTGAAAGTGACAGGTGGCCCGGAAGTGATGTCATAAACGTTGCTTTCCAGGTCACAGCGAGAAGGGGGGAAGAGTAGACATGTGTTCCATAAATGTATGTATGTATATATATATCCCAATTACCAGTGGGGCTATTTTGAAACTAGAACGCAGGCCGCACTTGGCCCGCAGCCCTGACTTTAAACATGCCTGGGGTACAGTGTTGCATGACCGTGTAATTGTCATTCAAAGTGTGAGAGTGTGAAAAGTTGACCTGGGCAGGATAGGGGTAAAAGTGCCCAGTAGGCAACTGGTTAATGTTTTACATAGCTAAACATGCAAAAGGGGCCAGCCCAAAGTAATCTAGCATGACTTCATTTTCTGACTAAAGTTGCACTTTAACCTTTTTGAACTCGCTCATTAAACATTCATAGTGTTGGATGAAAAAGTAAGTGAACTAAATAAATAAAAGCCAATTGGAGTCTGTAGTTTTGCACACCTGAAGTCCAACAATTTAATGAGTTTGTAGGTGTCGGTTAGTTCTACTTGACACTCAAAACATTTTAAGATTGTCTGTGACAGAACACCACAGAGAAAGCCTCTGCCCTATATTGCTCTATGCCCAACGTCTGGCAAAGAGCACCTTGGCAACCTGCAGTACTACTAGGAAAATGTTTTGTGGACTGATGAAACAAAAGTTGAAATGTTTTTGTAGAAATACTCAGAGTTTTGTATGTCAAAGCACAGCTTACCAACATCAAAACGTCATCCCAATAGTGAAGTATGGTGGCGGGAACATTATGATTGGAGCTTACTTCACCGCATTAGGGCAGGAACACTTGCTTTAAACAAGGGGAAAATATATTCCCAAGTTTGCCAAAACATCCTATAGGATAATGTCAGGGTGGCTGTCTATCTGAAGTTTAGTAAAAGTTAGGTGATGCAGCAAGACGGTGACTCTCAAAGTAATTCCTTCACAGACTGGCATCAGAAAAAGATAATGCACCTTTTGGAGTGGCCCAGTCAGAGCCCAGACCTTAACACCATAGAGATGCTGTGGAATGTTCTCAAAAGAGCCATTCACACCAGACAATCTACAAATGAGTCTGAGCTGAAGCAGTTTTGTAAAGCGAAATGATCAAAGAATCCTCTTGACCAGTGTGCAGATCTGATCCAGAGCTACCAAGAGTGCTTGCTTGAAGTCATGGCTGCCAGAGCAGGCTCCGCCAGCTATTAACACCAAGAGGTTCGCTTCTTTTTTTCCTCAGCACCTTGAATGCTCAATGGGTGTGTTCAATAAAAACATGAGAAATTAGAATTGTATGTTATCAGCTTAAAAGAGAATAAAAAAAAAATGATGCTGCATCTGCTCCCCCCACCCCTTGCCTCTATGGTGAGAAATGAATGTGACCAGACATAGTGAATGCAGGCTCCTGCGTTTAGTAAAGCTTTAAGTAAAAATATTTTTTTTTCTTTTTCTGATTTGTAAAAAATGAAAGTTACACGTAAGCACATAATCCCCACAAAGAAAAATAAATTGAGGCCCACTCCCACATATACAAGTACAAATGTAAACTCATACTCAGGGATGCCTATGCCTGAAAATGTTGATTGCTATACACATGTTACATATCACTGCGCACACCGGAATGAGAGCAATAATACTAGCACCAGACCTCCTTCGTAACACAAATTAGCTTTGTTAAAAAAAAACTGGCTCCTAACTATTTTAGCTGGCTCCTAGATTCTAAGCTAATTTGGCAAGCCCTGATTTAGCTGCAAGGTGAAATAGGGACGACTTGCCGGTCCAATAAAAAAAAAAAAAACTTTATTCGAGAAAAGTGGTCATTGATTGTCTACAGTCTACACTTTTTCCAGGCATGTGAATGCAGTGTCTGCTAATCATTCTTCAGTCTATTGTACTTTAATTAAACCGATGACTGCAATATTCTTACTTTTAAAGTATTTTTTTCTAAGTTAATTTACTGTCTTGTTATTTAGAATGCCTGTCTGTTGGCTTGCATTCCATGGCATTCAGACATTTGCTTTTCTTTCTAATATGAAGGAGCAGGTAATATCTTGCTTAATAAATAGGCAATGCTAAGCTTAATAATATACATGCTGAAGTTTTAATCTGTTTATATTTTACATTCCCTGGTCCCTCTTCCAGCCTCCACTCCTAACATGTTAAAGTGGTTGTAAACCCTCCCCCACAACTTTGTCCCATGTAAATCTGCATAAAAAAAACCCCAATGAACACTGCTTGTAGATATCTCCTTACTTGCTTAGTATTGTTGTAATTCTTGTTGTTCTGTAGAATGCAGTCACTGAGCATGCCCAGATCTCCCCTGATTTACAGCACACTCTATGTGCTTATCTATGTGTTATCAGGACTTCCTACATCACAACCCTGAACTCTGCTAATCATTCAGAGCTTCCTCCTACACACCGTGACCTCACATACAGTCTAAACTTGGCCATTACTGCAGTCTTATCAGCTTATCTGACATTAGACATTGGCACAAGTAAATACGATGAAATAAACAAGTAAGCTATGAACAGGGAAGGAGGGTTGCCATAGAAATGTTGGATTGAGAAGGAGGCTTGGTTAACAGTATAGGAAGTGCTCAATGTAAGATACACTCCACTGTGGACTCAGAAAACAATACTTAAGATGGCGCTGCCTAATCCCTGGAAACACGTTTTTAAAAGTTTCTTTAAACGGTAAGTAATATGCGATTTGGGCTGGATTACAGTGGCTATAGTCTGATAATTATTATAATGGACTAAATGAAAATAAGCATCTGAGTGGGAGAGTTTACTTCCTCTTTAATAAATAAAATGTTCTGTTTTCATAACATACCCAGTTTTGATATTTCTGGGTCTCAGTGCTTCTCTATGCAATGCAGGCTGGTGGATGGGCCAGCAAGGTGCTGTACATAGCCCCCTGAAAATTTTACAGTACCCTGCCTCCGTACTCCTCTCATGAGCCCTCAGCCCCGATGCAAGTAGTGGACTGGCTATTGGGTGGATTTGTGCCAATATCAAAATGTCTTGATCAGTGGATGTCAGTCTAGCGTTCCAGGGGGTGTATGAAGACCTACACTTGACACTGAGCATCCATAATTGAAAGATCTGAAACACTCAGTGTAAAGGGCAGGCCAGGCTGGGGAAGAAGCCGCTAAATGATGCTGGACATTTTCCAGACAGGAAATAAGGTGGCCTATACTGATTTTCTGCAACTTCTAATGCAGATGGTTAGAATCTCAGAGTGTGCAGACATTTGGAGTAAACTATTTCAGTACAGACGAGGAGACTTTACAACTCTGCAAGACTGAATGGAAGGCTGGAGTTCATGCTGTAATAGTGATGCTTAGAGTATAATTTTCCAATGATAATTTTCAATTATTCATATGACACATCAGCCCAGAACCTTTTTAAATAATCTCTGCATCATCTCCGCTGCTGTCAACAAATGACATTACTATTGTACAGCAGGTTTTATACACCTCAATAAAACATGTAAGTATTGTCTTGAAATTTGACAGCGTGATCCTGTACAGTTCTGTGCATGGTTTACATTTCAATGCCAACTTCAAATAAAACATGTCCGTACTATCACAGCTAGAACCCTATTTGGGCTGATAATTCTTACAGAGCTATAAAAATGATTGTAACTGCACTTCATTATGTTATTATCATCGCTACTACAGCCTATCGTGTTTCCAAGAAAAGTGAGTTTAAAGTAGAGATACTGGTACTGGCAAATAGCTGACTGTTGTGTTATTGTAATTTATAGTAAAACCATGGTAACTGTTTTTAAAGTGTATGGCTAGCCCAAACTTCTTTTTTTTAAATAAGATTTAGATATAGCAGGGAAGAGTCAACAATTTGTGTCCTGCTCCCCCCTCCCTTTTTTTTTATTTTTATATATTTTTCTTTTTTTTTGGCCTTTATAACATTATAATTGAGACAGAGATGGGGGAAACTGAACAATTTTTGAGTTGTCACCAGAAATAGAGGTGAGTGGGAAAATGTGGTCCTCTCGCTTCCGTTTTCATCTCCTCAACAGGACAAAGACAAAAAAATTAAACTGACATACTTTAAACATTCCATACTCTTTCTCTCTCTCTCTATATATATATATATATATATATATATATATATATATATATATATATATATATATATGTATGACACTAGTTGGTTATTTTTATGTACATAATGAGTAACCTGCATTGCTACTTTTCAATAACACTTTTGTTGAGTTTTGGTTGATTTTGTGTATAAATTGACCTCTGTACATATTGTGACATTTTATTGTGTTTACTGTTAGAGAGTAGGTCAGTAAGTTTAAAGGGGTTGTAAAGTCAAAGTTTTTTTTTTTTATCTTAAAGCGGGGTTCCACCCTAAAGTGGAACTTCCGCTGATCGGAACCCCCCCCCCTCCGGTGTCACAATTGGCACCTTTCAGGGGGGAGGGGGTGGAGATACCTGTCAAAGACAGGTATTTACACCCACTTCCGGGCATAGACTCCCCGTGGGAGTCTACGCCATTTCCTTTCCTGCCGCGCTGTCTGCTGGGACACACACCGGTCTCAGAGACAGCGCGGACAATTCCTATTGCGCTGCGCGACTCACGCATGCGCAGTAGGGAACCGGGAAGTGAAGCCGATTCGCTTCACTTCCTGATTCCCTCACCTAGAATGGTGGCCGCAGAAGCCGAGAGCCGAGTGATCGATCGGCCTCGGCTGCCGGCATCGCTGGAACCCGGGACAGTTGAGTGTCCATTTATTAAAAGTCAGCAGCTGTAGTATTTATAGCTGCTGGCTTTTAATATTTTTTTTTGTAGGTGGAATCCCTCTTTAATGGGGGCACTTGGCAGGAAGAAGGGGCCAGGAACACCAGCCAGGGACCCAAGAAGAGGAGGATCTGGGCTGCTCTGTGCGAAACCACTTCCGGGCAGCTAAGTGTAACAAGTTTGTTACTTTAAGGCTCGGCGACACGACTTCAGGATGACTTTGTGAGGCAACTTGGAGACGACTTGAACACGACTTAGACACGACCTGGGGCGACTTACATAAGTCGCCGCGCATCGCGTCCCTGGCATTGCGGCCGAAGAGAGCGTCGAGTCAACATCTCCAGGAGAAGAAGAAGAAGAAGAACGGAAGGCGGCGACGGCGACAGAAGACCGGGCCACCGCCTGTAAAAGCTATAAGAAGGCGTGGTTGCCCGGCAGAAGAACCGAAGAGGGGGACAAGACCCCCGAAGTCGGAAGAAGAGGGCGGCAGCAAGGAAGAAAGCCGGGCTCCTCCGCTAGCAAAAGAGCTAGAAGAAGATAGCGGAAGGAGTCCGATGAGAAGACCCCTGAAGACGGAAGACCCCCGGAGCTGTGCAATAAACTATTTTATCTTGTGTGTTGTGTTTTTTTTTTGTACTTTGTTTTACAGGTGAATGGTACCCCATACTCATTCACATAGGGTGGGGGGCCGGTATCCGGGGGCCCCTTTATTAAAGGGGGCTCCCGGATTCCGATAAGCCCCCCCGCCCGCAGACCCCGACAACCAACGGCCAGGGTTGTCGGGAAGAGGCCCTTGTCCTCATCAACATGGAGACAAGGCACCCCCCATGTTGAAGGCACGCGGCCTGGTACGGCTCAGGAGGGGGCGCCCGCTTGTCCCCACCCCCTTTCCTGGCCGGCCGGGTAGCGTGCTCGGATAAGGGTCTGGTATGGATCTGGGGGGACCCCCACGCCGTTTTTTCCCCTTGGAATCCATACCAGACCTAAGGGCCTGGTATGCTCTCGGAGGGGGAACCCACGCCAAATTTTTTTCATAAATTTGCAGTGGAGTTCCCCCTTCAGAGCTAATAATTCTGTCAAAGTCGCCTCTGTATATACAGAGATCCGACTTGGAGGCGACCTCCATTGAAATCAATGGGTACAAGTCGCCTACAAGTCGGATTGAAGTAGTACAGGAACTTCTTTTGAAGTCGGAGCGACTTCAGTAGCGTGCATTAAGACGGCTCTCATTCACTTACATTGATTTTTAAATGTTGTCCAACCTGAGGCGACTAGGGGTGACCTGAAGTCACTCCTGTGTGAACCGAGCCTTATAGAAAAAAAAAATACTTTACTATCCCTTGAAGGATCAAATCCAGGCTGTCCAGAAAGTAGTGCAGCTGGTTCTCAAGTTTATTCCACACAGTTAAAGCGGATCTCCCGGCTCCTTCTGAAATAAGTCAGCAACCACAAAACACTGTAGTTGCTGACTTTTAATATTAGGACATTTACCTGTCCACAAATCCTGCAGTGTTTTTTTTTTTTTTTCAATCAGATGGGTGCTGCTGCCACCATCTTCTCAGATGAGGGAAGCCAGCAGTGAAGACTGTGGCTTGACAGACAGATCCCTACTGCGCATTCGCAAAGTGTTTTGTGAATGGCCCAGCAGCAGGGCGAGGGGGGGGGGGCAGAACTTTGAGTTCTCCACGGCAAAGTCAGCCAGAAGCGGGAGCGGGTACCTGTCAAAACCTGAATTTTCTGTATATGACCAGTGGGACAGTCTGATCGTTGTTGCACTTTATCTGGATCCGTTGTGCTGCTCACCGAACCCATCGCGCGCGCGTGTGCGTATATAATATAATAATTTTGTTGTTTTGTTATCATGTGTCTGTACATATTCTTTTAAATCATTACTAGACCCAGGACCCTGCATTCACTATATCTGGTCTTCCACAGAACATGGAAATGCAATTAATTTAGTAACTCTAAACTGCTAAATACCTTTTCTCATCACCAGAATAACACAGCCCTGTGACTATCAGTTTCTAGTAAAGCTTGTAGGAGTTTTCATTCTCCCTGATCCTCTGTCTGGATAGTGTTAATTGGCCCTGTGCTGATCACATGCACCCTCCCAAGGAAAAAAAAAAAGCTTTAGTAATACACACCAGAGTGAGCATGTGCAGCCTGTCCCCCTGGCTCTGTAACTATCAAGTTATTTTTTGGAGACTGAAAAAGAAGAGAATCATAGACCGGATCAAACAGCCTTCATACACCTTGCAGAGTATTAACCCCTTAGGTTCCACAGTGAGTATAACGAGCATGTTTTACGGCTTATACAGACTTATTTTACTGTTCTGGGTTTAGTAACACTTTTTTAACTTTTGGTTTCACTTTTTAAACTCTGCCGCACTGTAATCTCACAATATTTTACGAGACCAGACAGCCCACCCACTGATAAAATGATCTCTGCGGTTTTCAGAGGAAAACATTTTCCTCTGTTCTCCCTCTGAAAACAGAAGTTATTGGATTCCTAAGCAGGTTGCAGAGGAGATCATTTTCCCCCAAGAACTGCTGAGAACTGAACTGAGAGAAAACATCTCGTTTTAATGAACGTACACCTTAGAGATTTGGGGAGAGATAAGTAAATACTAGAGATATATGTGCTTATTTCATGACTGGGTTTACATTAGTCATTTGTAAGACCTCATCTGGAATATGCAGTTCAGTTTTGGGCACCAGTTCACAAAAACGATATTGAGGAACTGGAGAAAGTGCAAAGAAGAGCAACCAAACTAATAAGAGGCATGGAGGAGCTCAGCTATGAGGAAAGTTTAGAGGAACTGAATGTATTCACTCTTGAGAAAATTAGATTAATGGGGGGATATGATCACCATGTATAAATATATAAGGGATATAGTGAACTTGGTGTTGCGTTATTCACTTTACGGTCAACACTGAGAACAAGGGGGCACTCTTTACGTCTAGAGAAAAAGATTTCATCTCCAAATACGGAAAGGTTTCTTCACAGTAAGAGCTGTGAAAATGTGGAATAAACTCCCTCCAGAGGTGGTTCTGTCCAGCTCAATAGATTTCTTTTAAGAAAGGCCTGGATACTTTACTAAATGTACATAATATAACTGGGTACTAACATTTATAGGTAAAGTTGATTTCAGGGAAAACCCGATTGCCTCTCTGGGTTCAGGAAGGAATTTTTTCCCCTGCTGTAGCAAATTGGATCATGCTTTTCTGGGTTTTTTTCGCCTTCTTCTGGATCAACTGGGTATATGGGATTGTATGATATTTTTATTTTTTATGGTTGCACTAGATGGACTTGTCTTTTTTCAAGCTATGTAACCACTTTAAGTTGGCTATACACACAATTTTTTTTTCCATTCAACCTGAGTGCAACATCAACAGATTCTGCCATCCACGTATACAGTGTGGCTTGAAAATTTCGCACTGTGGCAGGCTGTCAGTTGTTCAAATGGACTGCATCTAATTGGATAAGGTTGCTGTTCCGCCAACAATTTTCTACCCACCTCCTCCAACTTTTGAAAGTGAGTTTTGGCCAGTTCATCAGGAGCTGGCCTGAAATTTATACAGTGTATGGTTAACTACGTTAAAGAAGAACTTTGTTAAAACAGCTTACGAATACTTAGCAATCAACAAGTTTTAAGACAGCCATTTGCTCAGAACAAATGTAAAGTACAACATAGAGTACAGGGTGCTATGGTCAGGACTGAGTAACAGGGCCGTACATTGCTGGTCAGTTAAAAAAATAAAAATAAAAAAAATACTCTTGGTGTCAGTGCATACAAAAAAGCCTTATTATTAGTCCCCGTAGGAACAAAAATGACCTTATCACCTGTGTGGTCATTGGTAGCAAAAACACACTCTGTTGTTGGTGTCAGTGGTAGCAAAAAATCCTGTGTTGAAGTTAGTGGGAGCATGAATAAGCACTATTTTCAGTGGGAGCAATGTAAAAAAAACATTGGTTTCAATGGGAGCAGCAATGGTGTTTAGTGGCGTTGTGGCGCTGGATGCTGAAAATGCATATGCAAGCAGTCGGCTAAGAGCCCAGTTATAAAGTAATGGTATGGCTATACCACTGCTTAAAAAAGTTGGTAGTGTTTTTGTTTTTTGTTTTGTCTTTTGTTAATTTCTATAATTTTTATGATGAAAATTTCAGTAAAAATATATAAAGATAAAAAAGTTGGTTATATTAATGAATACGCATGGGTTAGTGACTGATTGTTTTTGAATTAGAGCGATTTCAAACCCATTAGAGCAGTGCAAATGTGCTCTAATGTGTCAGATCTTTTGATGTCTAAATGTTCACGCATTTTTGATATATTTTTTGCATATTACGTTGGGCCAGCTCGGCATGATGTAAGCATACATATCTGATGAGGGCTGTTGGGTGTGCTGTATCTTGGAAGAAGTGAAGATAAGGGGTGATGAAGTAAGAATTCCTGCCTCATTCAATCAGAGACTGCCTTGTATTCAAAAAAATTACAGGGAATTCTACGAATGGTACAGGTGAACCCCTTTGGTAAAAGAGACATTGCAGTAAGGTAAAAAGCTTTTGGCTTTAGAACCACTTTAAGTTAGACTAATAAAATATGTAACAAAAAAATAAAAGAAGCAACAGAAAAACTAGTGTGGTGTTCTGTTTTTATTTTCGTTGATTTACAGCCTTCCTGGCCAGGGCACTTTTTGTGATTTTGCACTGCATCGCTTTAACTGACAATTGCGGTGGTGGCTGAACAACTGGGCATTCCCTGGGAGGTCTATTTGGGGGTCCCTCACCTCCCTCTCTTTACTCTCTGTCTCTATCTTCCCCCCCTCCCTGTGGGGGATGCTGCATGAGGCTGCTGAGTGGTATGTGTGTCATGTGCAGGGGCCCTCACCTGGGGGGCACTGCTCTGGCTGTGCCCTGATGTGTGTTTTTCTCTCCCTGGGAGGGTGCTATTGGCTGTGCCTTTCAATTGCTGCAGCGATGTTCACAGCCATTTCTCTGTCACTGTCCCTCGTGATATTCAGTGTTCGGCGGCCTTCTTAGTTGAGGGCAAGGAGCAGCATGCTTTCCTGTAGCTCGGTGGCCATTTTACCTGTTTATGTACTTTATACTGGACGCTCGGCGGCCAATTTCTTAGAGCCTGAACACGTCGTGGATCAGTTTCCATGCCATAGACAGCAGCTCTGAATAGCACAGTGTGATCGCCTATGCACCTGGGAGCTGACAAGAGACACAGGCACTACTAGCTGGACAGGGCAGAACCAGTCAGGGTGGTGAGTCCTGCGAGAGAGCCCCTCAGCCAGCAGCAGTTAGGAGGGTGGGAGCAGCACTGTCATAAGTCTTCAACAGGTGGCAGACAGGGTAGGTTCAGCATGGCTTCATGACAGCATGGCTGGTGTTTCTTCCCCCAAAATCCAGGAAATTGCAACCAGTTCGGCTGCAGACTGTGCAGTGCCTCTGGACGCTTTGTCGGCGCGCGTCCAGAGGCACTGGACGAAATGAGAGCGATCAGGCTATGCCTCTCCACATGGTCGATAAGATTTCGAGGGCGTCTGATCAGGATCCAGTCAGACAACGCCAGGGCAGTGGCATACGTCAATCACCAGGGCGGAACAAGAAGCTCAGCCGCCGCACGGTAGGTCGCTCACATCCTTCAGTGGGCAGAGCGACATGTACCAGCCCTGTCGGCCATTTACATCCCGGGAGTGGAGAACTGGCAGGCGGATTACCCAAGTCACCAGATGCTGGACCCAGGAGAATGGGCGTTGCATCTGGAGGTATTCAGGCTACTGTGCCTGAGGTGGGGCACACCATACATGGATCTTCTGGCCTCCCGTCTCAATCGGAAGGTGCAAAGATTCATGTCCAGGACAAAAGATCCGTGGGCAGACGCGCTGGTGGCTCTGTGGGATCTGTACCAGCTGATTTATGCCTTTCCTCCGCTAAAACTGTTGCTATGTCTGCTCCGCAGAGTGGAGGCCGAAGGGATTCCAGTAATACTGATTGCCCCAGATTGGCCTCAGCATCCCTGGTATGCATACCTAGTGCACCTGGTGGCGGACGCCCCTTGGCGACTGGAGTTACAAGAAAACTACTGTCTCAAGGTCCGATTCTCCATCCTGCTTTACACTCGCTGGGTTTAATGGCATGGCTATTGAGAGCGTTGAGGAACCGGGGTCTTTCGGACTCTGTGATCCTAACTATGCTGAGAGCACGGAAATCGTACCTGGAAGGCCTACATCTCCATGTGTGAGGAGAAAGGATGTCGTCCTCGCTCCTTTTCTATACCCAGGATCCTGCTGTTTCTACAGCACTGAGTAGACCAGAAATTGGCTTTAAGCACCATTAAGGGACAAATTTCAGCTTTGGCTGTCTTTTTTTTTTTTCAGCGACCCCTGGCATCTCACTCTCTAGTGAGCACTTTTGTTCAAGGGGTCCGACATGTAGTTCCTCCGGTGCGGCCACCATTACCTCCGTGGGACCTGAACTTGGTGTTGGCGCTTCAGAAACCGCCATTTGAAAATATCAGAGAGATTCCCCTGTTGACTCTTTCCCAGGAAGTGGTCTTTCTAGTGGCCATCACATTGGCCAGGAGTGTTTCGGAAATGGCGGCCTTGTCTTGCAAGTCGCCCTATCTGGTTATCCACAGGGATAAGGTGGTGTTGCGGACACAACCACCTTTTCTGCCGAAGGTGGTTTTGGTGTTCCACATCAATGAAGACATTGTGCTATCATCTCTGTGTCCTAAGCTGACACATCCTAAGAAGGTGGCCCTTCATGCCCTGGACGTGGTTCGGGCTCTGAGGGTGTACTTGTCTGCCACTGCTCCCTTTCGGAAGTCAAACTCCTTGTTTGTTTCAGTGGCTGGTCCGAAAAAAGGCATGGCGATTTCGTCGGCCACCATTTCCAGATGGATCAGACAGATTGTAGTACAGGCCTATGCTTTGAAGGGGCAGGTGCCCCCCTTTCTGGTCACACCCCACTCCACAAGAGCAATCGGAACGTCTTTGGCCTTACGACATCAAGCGTCTGTCACTCAAGTGTGTAAAGCGGTGACTTGGTCGTCTGTTCACACCTTTACAAAGTTCTACAAAGTAGATGTCCGTGCATCGGCTGATGCCTGTTTTGGCCGCAAAGTTTTGTAGGCGGCTGTATAGTTGCAATTGCACATACAATTTTTTTCTTTTTTTCCTGTTTTTTTTTTTTCTTTTTTTTCCGGGTAAAAACGCAGTACCTTTTACGTTAATGCACTGTTGAATTTGTTACCGCAGTTTGGAGGAGCTTTGTCAGTCGGTGAATATAAGAGAAAATAGGATTTTTTTTGTACTCACCGTAAAATCCTTTTCTCTGGAATTCACCGACTGACACAGCACCCGCCCCTCCTATTTTTTCCTTATGTTATACTGCTTGTTGCCGTATTGAAGCTGCATGGCAGGCTGGGGGCTTGTTACCTAAGGGACCACCCCTTGGGTGGAACTAAAAGTTCTGTGTTTCTTCATAAAATGTTATGCCTAGTCCTCTCCTAAAGGTGGCATAACAACCCAATGGCTAAGAGAGGAGCTGTGTCAGTCGGTAAATTACAGAGAAAAGGATTTTACGGCGAAAAACAAAAAATCCTATTTTTTTTGGCATGTCTTCTGTAAGAAGGGTATCATGATTGGCGGCTCGCTTTTGTAAAGAGCCATATTTAATTATTCACAAGTATAGAGTAGTATTGCGTCCTCATCCTAACTTTCTACTGAAGGCAGTGGCCGGTTTTCATTTAAACCAGAATATTGTTCTACCTTCTTTTTTTCCAGAACCCGGTTCTAGGGAAGGAGAGTCGCTATATTCTCTTGATGTGGTGAGAGCAATCAAAGTCTACTTGAAGGTGACTGCTCAGATTTGAAAAATTTATGTTTTGTTTGTGTTGCCTGAAGGTCCTAAGAAAGAACAGGCAGATCAAAATCTATTATTTTGAAGTGGATTCGACAAGTAATTGTTCAAGCTTATCATTTGAAGGGGAAGATTCCACCCTTTCAAATCAAAGTGCACTCCACCAGGGCTGTTAGTGCTTCATGGACAGTGCATCACCAAGCCTCAATGGCTCAAATCTGCAAGGCCACAACTTGGTCTTCAGTTCATACATTTACCCGATTCTATCAGGTGGATGTAAAAAGGAATGAGGATATCGCCTTTGGGCACAGTGTGCTGCAGGCAGCAGTATAAATCCTCTAGTCTCATGGTGTCCTACGATGGCTGTGTGTCCCATGATGTACGATAAGGAAAATAGGATTTTTTTTTATAACGGCTTACCTGTAAAATCCTTTTCTTGGAGTACATCACGACACACAGGGAAGAAAAGTCGCTATATTGTCTTGATGTGGTGAGAGCAGTGAAAATCTATTTAACCACTTAAGGACCAGGCCTCTCTTTCAGACTTGGTGTTTACATGTTTAAAACCGTTTTTTTGCTAGAAAATTACTTAGAACCCCCAAACATTTTATATTGTTTTTTTTTCTAACACCCTAGAGAATAAAATGGCGGTCATTGAAATACTTTTTTTCACACCGTATTTGCGCAGCGGTCTTACAAGCGCACTTTTTTTGGGAAATATTCACTTTTTTGAATAAAAAAATAAGACAACAGTAAAATTAGCCCAATTTTTTTTTATATTGTGAAAGATAATGGTACGCCGAGTAAATTGATACCCAACATGTCACGCTTCAAAATTGCGCCCGCTCGTGGAATGACGTCAAACTTTTAGCCTCAAAAATCTCCATAAGCGACACTTAAAAAAATTCTACAGGTTGCATTTTTTGCGTTACAGAGGAGGTCTAGGGCTAGAATTATTGCTCTTGCTCTACCGATCGCGGCGATACCTCACATGTGTGGTTTGACCACCGTTTTCATATGCGGGCGCTACTCACGTATGCGCTCGCTTCTGTGCGCAAGCTCGTCGTGACGGGGTGTTTTTAAAAAAACTTTTTTTTTTTTTTTTTCTTATTCAATTGATTTTATTTATTTTTACACTGTTTAAAAAAAAAAAAATGGATCACTTTTATTCCTTATAACAAGGAATGTAAACATCCCTTGTAATAGAAAAAAGCATGACAGGTCCTCTTAAATATGAGATCTGGGGTCAAAAAGTCCTCAGATCTCATATTTGGGCTAAAATGCAACAAAAAAAAAAAAAAAGAAAAAATGACATTTAAAAAAAATATAGCTTTAAGAGGTATGGGCGGAAGTGACGTTTTGACGTCGCTTACGCCCTCCTATGGTATAGAGACGAGTGGGGGCCATCTTAGCCTCACTTGTCTCTATGCCCAGCTAGGAAGAGGACCCGATCGCCTCCGCCGCTACAGACGGCTCCGGTAAGCGGCGGAAGGTGCAGGAGGGCGGCGGGAGGGGGGTGGCAACTCTCCCGCCGCCGATAGCGGTGATCTCGCGGCAAATCCGCCGCGGAGACCACCGTTACCGTACAGCAGACCGCCGCCTGAAGAGATGGATATCTCGGTTGTGGCAGCAGCTGCTGCCGTTACCGAGATATCCCTCTTCAAAAATAGGACGTACATCGTCGTGCGGTGGTCGGCAAGTGGATAAAGACAACTCCTCACATTTTTAAGACTGATGTCTTATTTATTCTGCCAGAGGGTCCTAAGAAAGGACAGGCAGCTCCAAAATCCACTGTCGCTAAGTGGATTTGGCAAGTTATAATTCAAATTTTATAATTTAAGGGTTAGGATTCCCCCTTTTTAACTTGAGGCACAATCTACCGGGGTGGTTAGTGCTTCTTGGGCAGTGCGTCATCAGGCCTCCATGGCTCAAATCTGTAAGGCCGCAACTTGGTCTTCAGTGCATACATTCATAAAATTGTATCAGGTGGATGTAAGGAGGTATGAGGATATCGCCTTTGGGCGCAGTGTGCTGCAGGCAGCAGTATAGGTCCTCAAGTCTGGGGTTACCATCCGGGTTGTGTCTCCCTCCCCTCAGGTAGCATTGCTATGGTACGTCCAATTAGGTTATTACTTAAGGCTCTGTGTCTCATGATGTTCGATAAAGAAAATGTAAAACTTTAAAATCCTTTTCTTGGAGTACATCATGAGACACAGAGGCCCCCTCTCCTCTTTTGGGATTTAAGTATATTGTTTTGCTACAAAACTGATGTGCTTCTGGAAGGAGGAGGGGTTATATAGGGAGTAAACTTCCTGGATTTGGTATACCAGTGTTCATCACCTGATTAAGTAATTAACCCATTAAGTAATTAAGGCTCTGTGTCCCATGATGTACTCCAAGAAAAGGATTTTACAGGTAAGCTGTTATAAAAATCCTATTATTGCTTTGCTACAAAAACTGAGGTACGCCCAGTAATGGGAGGGGTTATATAGGAAGTGAACTTCCTGTCTTAGGGTATGCCAGTGTCCATCACCTAAAGGTGGTCTCTATAACCCACGTAGTAACTACTATGGCTCTGTGTCCTGTGATGTGCTCCAAGAAAAGGATTTTTACAGGTAAGCGGTTATAAAAATCCTATTTTTCTATTAGTAATAGTCACGATCTGCGATTTCTATCGGGACTGCGACATTATGGCAGACACATCGGACATTTTTTACACTATTTTGGGACTATTTATACAGCGATTAGTGCTATAAAAAGGCATTGGTTTTTGTGTAAATGGCACTGGCAGTGAAGGGGTTAACCACTAATTGTGATGAAGGGGTTAAATGTGTCCTAGGGAGTGAGTCTAACTGTGGGGGGAGGAGCTACAGCACATTTGACAGCAATCGCTACTCTCGATGACAAAGAGCATTGATCTCTGTCCTGTCACTAGGCAGAACTGGGAAATGCTTTTTCTACAAAAGCATCTCCCCATTCTACCTCTCCGGACACTATTGGGGGCACCGCTGTTACAGAGAAAGTGGAAGGCGCCCGCATTGACACTTCTTAAAGAGGACGTACCTATACTCCCTTTTGCCCACCAGCGCCATTCTGCCAACATATGATGGCGTGCACTGGTCGGGAAGCGGTTAATGAATAAAAAAAATCCAGTTACATAGTTAGGTTGAAAAAAGACACAAGTCCATCCAGTTCAACCACAAAAAAAAATAAAAAATACATGCAATCCCATATACCCAATTCTATAAACACAGTTAATCCAGAGGAAGGCAAAAAAAAACAGCATAACATGATCCAATTTGCTAAAGCAGAGAAAAAAATTATTTCCTGATCCCCCGAGAGGCAATTGGATTTTCCCCGGATCAACTTTACCTATAAATGTTAGTACCCAGTTATATTATGTGCACTTAGGAAATAATCCAGGCCCTTCTTAACCACTTGGCGCCCACACTACGTCATATGACATCATGAGCTTTGTGGTGGTATATCTGAATGATGCTTGAGGCCACAGACATCATTCAGATATCGGCATTTTCAGCCGGCAATTCCCTGCACCGTAAGAATGATCATAGCGGCTGTTCTGCCGCTTGATCGTTCTTACGGGCGGCGGGAGGGGACTTTTACAGACTCACCGCTTCCATTGGTAAGTCGGTCACAGGATTCGGCGACCCCCGGAAAATACCATAGAGATTTCCGGTGGACCAGATTGTCCCCGGTGTCTCTGATCGTTCAGAGGCCGGGCGTGATGTTATGACGTCACGCCCGGCCTCTGCATTCAAAATATCTGCGCCGATTTGGCTGGGAGGCCAGGATCTTTTTTTTTTTTTACATTTTTTTTTATTTTAGGCTTCCCAGCCTAGAGGTGAGATATGGGATCCTATTGACCCCATATCTCACTGTAAATAGGTCTGATCGTGCCATATTCCTATTACAAGGGATGTCATCTGCATCTGTCATCTGCAAAGGCGAAAATGTTACTTTTGATCCCAGGCCCAATATCATTTATAAAGATATTAAAAAGTAAGGGTCCCAGCACTGAACCTTGGGGTTGCACCACTGATAAGCTTAGGCCATTCAGAGTAAGAAACCACTACAATTCTGTCTTTTAGCCAGTTTTCTATCCATTTACAAACTGATATTTCCTAACCTGTAGACTTTACGTTAAACATGAGCCGTGTGTGCGGAACTATATCGAACGCTTTTGCAAAATCCAAGTATACCAGGTCCACTGCTACCCTCCTGTCCAAGGTTTTACTTACCACCTCATACACCCAGTGGTGATCAAATACCACCAAAAGAAAGCTCTATTTGTGTAAACAAATTATATAAATTGCATTTGGATACAGTGTTGCATTACTGTGCAATTGGCAGTTAAAGTAGCGCAGTGCTAAATCAGAAAAATGGCCTGGTCCAGAAGGGAGTATAACCTTCCGGCACTCAGGTGGTTAAACTAATACTCAGGTCTACCCAGTCAGTGCTTATGACACCAAAATATTTCAAACGCTTATTTTAAGGCTACTATACATTAGAAAGTATAGTCCCCCCTTTAGTTTGCATTGGAATGAGAAGGGTGTATTTTAACTACCTTGCACAACATTATAATATTGGCTTGAACATATTTGTGGTATTTATTGTCAAGTTTACAAAATGCTAGTGGATATTTTTAATCCTGCCTTCTGGAATTAAACCCATTTTATGAATTAGCATTCTTTAAGCACATATTGGATCAAAAAGCATATGTTGTTCATGGTCTCAGCCCATATTTAAAAACAATAGCATTAATGGTCTGTGTAATGACTGGATTCTCTACAGCCACAAATAGAATACTTAGCATTGATTGTTTTGTATGCTGATTAATGGAAGTGGATGAACATGTCATTAGTGTCTCTTTAGTGAACATGCAGTGTTCAGCCTGTACCATTATGCCTTTGTATACTGCAAACATCCGGGGTTCAGGAAGTGTTGCATGTTTCAGTGTACAAAGTGGATTGAAATTAGAAATAGAAGAGAGTAGTCCTATAGAAGTTGTTATGAAAAGCATGCCTCCGTTATTTATAACTGAAAGTAGGTGAACTGTCTTATTTGACCTTAACTGGCCATAGACAAGCAGATGTCTCCTTGGTGGCGACATACAGTGCCTTGAAAATGAAAATTGTCATGTTACAACCAAAAACGTAAATGCATTTTATCGAAATTTGTGATAGACCAACACAAAGTGGCACATAATTGTGTTTTTTTTTTTTTTTTTTTTTTTTACAAATATCTAAAAAATGTTGCGTGCATCTGTATTCAGTCCCCTTTATCCTGATACCCCTAACTAAAATCTAGTGGAACCAATTGCATTCAGAAGTCCCCTAATTGGTAGATAGAGTCCAGCTGTTTGTAATTTAATCTCAGGTTAAATACAGCTGTATTCTGAAGCCCCCAGAGGTTTTAGAGTATCTTTGTTAACCACTTCCCGACCAGCGCACGACGATGTACGTCGGCAGAATGGCACGGGCAGGCAAATTGGCGTACAGGTACATCCATTTGTATTTGCCGCCCTGTCATCGTGCACGCCTCTGTGACCCCTGTGAGTCTGGTTGCGGGTCCCGCGGACTCTATTGCCGCGGGGATACCTGCGATCGTCTCATTGGGAGGCTGAACGGGGAGATGCTGATGTAAACCGCATCTCTCCGTTCTGCCTAGCAACAAGTGACACTGATCTCTGCTCCATTTGATTGGAGCAGAGATCAGTGTTCACTAACACACAGCCCAGCCCCCCACAGTTAGTAACACCCCTAGGACACACTTAACCCCTACACTGCCACCCCCTGGTTAACCCCTTCACTGCCAGTGTCATTTACACAGGAATCAGTGCATTTGTATAGCACTGATTGCTGTATAAATGACAATGGTCCCAAAAATGTCCGATGTGTCCGCCATAATGTCGCAGTCACAATAAAAATCGCTGATTGCCGCCATTACTAGTAAAAAAAAAAATATTTAAAATGCCATAAACTATCCCCTATTTTGTAGACACTATACATTTTGGTCAAACCAATCACTCGCTTTCTGCGTTTTTTTTTTTTTTACCAAAAATATGTAGAAGAATAAGTATCGGCCTAAACTGAGGGAAAAAAAATGTTTTTTTATATATTTTTGGGGGATATTTATAATTGCAAACAGTAAAAAATAATGCGTTTTTTTTCCCAAAATTGTCGCTCTATTTTTGTTTATAGTGCAAAAAATAAAAACCGCAGGGGTGATCAAATACCACCAAAGGAAAGCTCTATTTGTGGGGGAAAAAAGGACGTAAATTTTGTTTGGGAGCCACATCGCACGACCGAGTAATTGTCAGTTAAAGGGACGCTGTGCCGAATCGCAAAAAGTGGTCTAGTCTTAAGCCAGCAAAATTGTCCGGTCTGAAAGTGGGTTAACAAACCGCATCATGAAGGCCAAGAAACACACCAGACTGGTTCGGGATAAAGTTGTGGAGAAGTTTAAAGCAGGTTTACGTTATTAAAAAAAAAACATCTCAAGGAGCACTGTTGAATCCATCATCCAAAATGGAGCGTATGGCACAACTGTAAACCCACCTAAACTGACAGGCCGGGCAAGCAGAGCATTAATCAGAGAAGCAGCCAAGAGGTGCATGGTAACTCTGGAGGAGCTACAGAGATAGTTTAGGTGGAAGAATCCATCCACAAGACAACTATTAGTGGTGTACTCCACAAAATCTGTTTTTTGAAAAGTGTGGTGTGCATTTGTATTCAATACTTTATAGAACCACCTTTCGCTGCAAATACAGCTGCAAGTCTTTTTGGGTATATCTCTACCAGCTTTGCACATCTAGGGAGTGAAATTTTTGCCCATTTTTCTTTGCACAATAGCTGAAGCTGTGTCAGATTGGATGGAATCTGTGAACAGCAATTTTCAAGTCTTGCCACAGATTCTCAATTAATTTGGAGTCTGGACTTTGACTGAGACATTCTAAAACGTTAATATGCTTTGATCTAAACCATTCCATTGTAGCTTTGGCTGTATGTTTATGGCCATTGTCCTGCTGGAAGGTGAACTTCCACCTCAGTAGCACGTCTTTTGCAGACTCTACCAGGTTTTCTTTTAAGATTGCATTTGACTCTATCCATTTTCCCATCAACTCTGACCAGCTTTTCTGTCTCTGCGGAATAAAAGCATCTGCACAACATTATGCTGCCACCACCATGCTTCACGGTGGCGATTGTGTGTTAAGGATGATGGGCAGTGTATGTTTTCCAAAGAAAAAAATAAAGTGCAGCGCTTGTTTAATAAATAATGATTAATCACACAAGTGAAACGTGCAAAAATGGTGACAATCCAGAACCAAAATAAAGTGGCATTCAAACTAAATCAATATTCACACATAAATGTACAATAAAAATTTTATAAAAATGAATTCATATGTGAGTCCATAAATCATAAATAAATGTCCAAAAAATCCAACAGATAGTGTGACTTGATTGAATAAAAATAATATACTTGACCACGTTTGACCTTTAATCACCACTAATAAGATGGGGCCTTACCAGATCATCAGCGACCCCCTGTTTAGGGGAGGTCAGACAGTGCGTATAATGTCACAAATTCCCGCTCCAGAGGACCAGATGTGAAAAAACGAGTGTCTCCTATCTGCAGACTCCGCAGCTCAGGTGATCAGTCACCGCAAAGTTCCCAAACATTTGCCAGCGTGAAGACTCATGCAAAATAAAAAGTGCTGCGAATCGTGTGATATGTTTTAACGGCAAAAATCTTTTTATTTGTCTTCAATTTACAGATAGCGTTTAAAATACAAACAGCGTTGAAAACGAAAAATAAAACTGCTAGCAGATAAAAAACCTGTATGTGGTTTTAAATTGCGATCGCACATGCGCAGGACATGTGAGCGTGGCTACCCGACGATCGTTTCGTCACAGGTCTGACGTCATCAGGGGTGCTAGTGTTTGTTTTCCACCATAGATACTTTTGCTGTTAGGCCAAAAAGTTCTTCCACATGTTTGTGTACCCCACATGGCTTCTCGCAAACCGGAATTTTTATAGCTTTCTTTCAACAATGGCTTCTTGCCACTCTTCCATAAAGGTCAGATTTGTGGCATGCGTGACTAATAGTTGTCTGGTGGGCAGATTCTCCCACCTAAACTGTGGATCTATGCAGCTCATCCAGAGTTACCATGGGCCTCTTGGCTGCATCTCTGATTAATGCACTCCTTACCTGGTTTGTCAGTTTAGATGTACGGCCATGTCTTGGTAGGTTTGCTGTTGTGCCATACTCTTTACACTTTCGGATGATGGATTGAACAGTGTTCCATGAGATGTTCAAGGCCTGGGATAGTTTCTTATAACCCAACCCTGCTTTAAACTTCTCCAACTTTATCCATGACCTGGCTGGTTTGTTCCTTGGCCTTAATGATGCTGTTTGTCCACTAAAGCAGGAACATGGTCCAATTTCGAACAAATTTTCTTTTCCTAATCAGAAAGTTAGTTTTTTTTGTGATCCGAAGATGCCACCATTGATTTTCGAAATTCGGCCTACCAAGCCTTCATTTTCACCTCATGTTGCTACAGAAAATAATTTTCATGGCCGAGAATATTCTTTTCCCTCTTAAATTTTCATTTCTTGCACATGCGCATTTTTTTTTCTTATTACATTTCGCGCACGATTCTCCCATCATTGATTAGAAAATAGTTAGTTTTTCAAAAAATTTGCAACATGTCCCATTCCTCAAATTTGATTGCCGCACAAATTGGCTCTTGCTGCAGCCCACTAATGGTGCGAAATTCATACGAAAATTCTTAGATATGATTTTTGAAAGAAAATGCTTTCAAAATTCAAACCATGGTATGGCCGGCACAAGGTTCTCTACAGAACAGGGGCTTCACAGAACAGCTGTATATAATAGATATAGATATAGATATAGATATATATATATATATATATATATATATATATATATATACTATACTATACTATACTATACTATACTGAGATTAAATTATACACAGGTGGACTCTATTTACTAATTAGGTGATTTCTGAAGGCAATTGGGTCCACTAGATTTTAGCTAAAGGCAGGGTGGGACTTATTTAAATCAAGTTGATTTAACCACTTCACTTCACTTGGAAGATTTTACCCCCTTCCTGACCCTGGCACTTTTTACAATTTGCCACTGCGTCACTTTAACTGAAAATTGCGTGGTCATGCAATGTTGTACCCAAATGAAATTTGCGTCCTTTTTTTACACACAAATAGAGCTTGCTTTTGATGGTATTTGATCATCTCTGCAGTTTTATTTTTTGTACTATAAACAAAAAAAGCAACAATTTAGAAAAAAATAAACTATCTTTTTACTATAATATCCCCAAAAAAAAAAAAAAAAAGCGTATATTGGTTTGCGCAAAAGTTATAGCGTCTACAAACTATGGGAACGTTTTATGGCATTTTTATTTTTAGTACTAGTCATGGCGGTGATCTGTGATTTATAGCGGTATTGCAATGGACAGATGGCACACTTTTGACACATTTTTAGGACCATTGACATAGTGTTCAGTGCTATAAATATGCACTGATTACTGTGTAAATGTCACGGTTAGGGGAGGGGTTAACACTAGGGGGCAATCGAGTGGTTAAATGGGTGTTCCCTCAGTGTGTTCTAACCTTATGGGGATAGGACTGATTGGGGGAGGAAACCTATCTTTGTTCCTACTTAGTAGGAACAGACAATATGTCTCCTCTCCCCTGACAGAACAGGGATTTATGTGCTTACACACAAATCCCTGTGCTGGCTCTCGTGAACGCCGTCACTCGTGGCCAGCATCGATTGCTCCCTCTGGCCACGTGCAGTGGGTGTGCGCACCCTCTGACGCCTTCTAAAGGGAAAGCTTGGGGTGTTGCCCAGGAGAGCCATTGTGCTGCAGTATATCTGCATGAGCCGGTCAGGAACCAGTTAAATCGCAATTTAAATCATGATTTAAATTACTAGTAAAAAGACTTGATTTAAATCCACTCGCTTTAAAATCTTAATTTTTAAAGAACTGTAATTTATATCCCATAGCGGCCCCTCTGACCTGCTGTTGACTCACCGACCGCCCTATAAACTTTTTATCTTTTCAAACAAAAGGTGTTTATTGAGTATTAATAAACATACAAAAATCTAGAACACGTTGGATATATGATGCCAATCAACAACACATAAACGTGAAAGACAAATGTACCCCGTGCCACATATCAGTGTACAGTTTACCTAAAAAAAAGGACAATGAAGTGTCATTGAACAATTGTTGCGCAGTCGTCCCATTCATAGTAAAATATCAGCATAACTATTGAAGTAAACGGTCCATGACCAGGTCCGCTGGAGCTAACCCAGGGATATCTAGCCACAAGGACCACAATTTGTCAAATTGTCCCCTGCTACCTCTGTGTTGGTAAATTGACTTCTCAGGTCCGATGGTATCCCCCATTTGTGTAATCCATTCCTTCATGGTAGGCAGTGATGTGGACTTCCAATGCCTCAAAATTAGTTTGTTGGTCTGAAAAAGGGCGCTGGCAATAGGCTGCCTTGGAATGTCCTCAACTGGAAAGTCAGCTAATATACCCAACAAACAATGTTTAGGGTCTTCTGGACTTGAAAAACCGTATTAAGAATATCAATGACCTTGCTCCAATGTAAGTGCAACTATGGGCACCTCCATAGGAGATGTGTCAAATACTTATCTCTACACCCCATGTGAGCCAGTTTGACCGGTGTATAATGCACCTTCGGAACTGTATATAATTGGGAAAGGTATTGGGCCACATTTAGTGAGCACTGGCTAACAGACTGTAGGGCCTCTTGCCATTGTTCCTCCTCAAAGGCCTCAACATCCTGCTCCCACTGGGACACTACTTTAAGAGGTGGATCTGGAAGAAACGTGTTTAGTAACGTAGTAGAACTGCTGGAGATAAAGCCCTTGTAAACCCCAAAGATATATAATTAAAGATAGGGGTAGGCTCAGGCACCCTTTGATATACCCCCCTTTGGGCCTTGAGTATATGTTGAAGCTGCAGGTAATAAAAATGCATAGAGGAAGGGAACGAAAAAATGAGGCACGTGAGTAATACCATATTGTTTCCACTTAACACCATACTGTAATTTAGCCACCTCCTGGTAGTAATTATTATCCCAAATAGGGGTGTATCTAGTAAAGCCAGTGAAATCTTGTGACATTGACCCTTTTCTAAATCTTTTGCATGAGGGCTTAAGTGGGATAGTTTGTTTGGATTTGCTGAAAGGTAATGCTTCCAAGCCATCTGCCACCCTACACCTACTGTAAGGCTGAGAAGCTGAATGAATGAATCAAACAGATTCATTGCCAGTTCCATCAGTGGACATAAAGCCCTTGCTATATGCTGCAATTTAGAGAAGTAATAGAGCTATGGGTTTGGTAATGCCGTTTCCCCAACCGTTTGGGCGTTGTAACTGCTACAATTTTATTTTAGCAGGTTTAGAGTGCCAGATGAGGGATCTAAAGACGAAATTGATTATGTAAAACTTTTTCAAGGGAATAACCATATTTGAATAGTGAAGCACATACAATAATTGTGGTTAAAGGATCATTTTGATAAGATTGATCCTACCCACCAAGGGTTCATTTCAATTTAGTCCACACCTTGACACGTTCACGGCATCGGTTAATCAAAGCTGTCAAGTTGAGGCTAATATAATCCAAAGGGCGCAGGGGGTAATCTGTATGCCCAGATATTGAAAAGATGCAGAGACGGGAATGTTATGTCTTCAATAATGAGGGGTCCACTGTCCTATTAAGGGGCATCGGGGAGGATTTAGTCCAATTTATAACCAGACCTGAGTACTTTACGAACTTCTGTATAGCTACTATAGCCTCCTGCAAAGATGTAGTGGTGATCACCCAGGAACTGCATGGTATCATCAGCGTACATAATCAGTTTTTCATGCAGGTCACCATAGTGAAGGCCCAGTGTTAATGTGTTGGAATGAATAAGAGCCACCAAGGGTTCAATAGAAAATGCAAATGGAAATGGGGACAGAGGGCAGCCCTGCCTCGTGCGTCTGTGCAATTTAAAGCTCAGAGAAAACTTTCCCTCCTCCCTAATAGCTGCTACAGGTGCAATGTATAGCAAAAAAAAAACAAGAATTTTTTGTTTTGTTTTTGGGTGTTTTGCCCGCCAAATGTTTAGCTAACCTACTTCATCCATTAACTTTTTTTTCAAGGCAATGCGAGTGGTTATCGGGATCAATATAATAGTTGAAGTCTCCCATCACAAACAAGGGTACTTCAGGGTATCTCAGTTGAAACCCGAGTTACCTTAGTGGTTGACTATTGTATGGTGGCAGAATATACATAAATGCAAGAATACACTTCAAAGACTATAACCAGCATCATAGAAACACATACAGTATCTCACAAAAGTGAGTACACCCCTCACATTTTTGGGAATATTTTATTATATCTTTTCATGTGACAACACTGAATAAATTACATTTTGTTACAATGTAAAGTAGTGAGTGTACAGCTTGTATAACAGTGTAAATTTGCATATACCGTATTTATCGGCATATAATACGCGCCGGCGTATAACACGCACCCCAAGTTTAGGAGGGAATTTTAAGGAAAAAAACTTTTAGGAGGGAAGTTTAAGGGGAAAAAAAAACAACTTACATTTATATGCCCATCAGTGTCATCTGCAGCCTTGTCCACCATTGCAGCCTTGTCCACCATTGCAGTCTTATGCAGCCTTGTCCACCATTGCAGCCTTATGCAGCCTTGTCCACCATTGCAGCCTTATGCAGCCTTGTCCACCATTGCAGCCTTATGCAGCCTTGTCCACCATTGCAGCCTTATGCAGCCTTGTCCGCCATTGCAGCCTTGTCCGCCATTGCAGCCTTGTCCGCCATTGCAGCCTTGTCCGCCATTGCAGCCTTGTCCGCCATTGCAGCCTTGTCCACCATTGCAGCCTTGTCCACCATTGCAGCCTTGTCCACCATTGCAGCCTTGTCCACCATTGCAGCCTTATGCAGCCTTGTCCACCATTGCAGCCTTATGCAGCCTTGTCCACCATTGCAGCCTTATGCAGCCTTGTCTACCATTGCAGTTTTGTCCCCCATTGCAGCCTTATGCAGTCTTGTCCCCCATTGCAGCCTTATGCAGTCTTGTCCCCCATTGCAGCCTTGTCTATTTTATTTTATTTTGCTATTTGTTTTTTTATTTTTTTAAAATGCCGCCGCCGAGATACAGAGCCGGATGTGTATCTCGGTGGGCCTCCGGCGCCTTCGGCTCTTCTCGCCAGCTTTCGGTCGCCTTCGGCCATTCTCGCCAGCTTTCGGCCACCGAGAAGAGCCGAAGGCGGGCGAAAACTGCCGAGAACGGCCGAAAGCTTCCGAGAACGGCCGAAGGCGGCCGGAAGTTGGCGAGAACGGCTGAAGATGGCCGAAAGCCGCCGATAATGGCCGAAGGCGGCCGCAAGTCGCCTTGAAGAGCCGAAGGCGGCTGAAAGCCGCCCAGAGGCTCAGAATTTCGGGGGATCGGCGTATAACACTAACACGCACCCACGATTTCCCCTGCTTTTAAGGGGAAAAAAGTGGCTGTTATACGCCGATAAATACGGTGTATGTGTGTGTGTAATATATATATATATATATATATATATATATATATATATATATATATATATATATATATATATATATATAGCTAAATTTCAAGAAGATTGGATCATATTTAGAGGTTGCGCACTTTGATCTGTTTTGTAAAAGTAGGCAAAAAATAAGATTTTTCAACGTTAATTACTTTTATTGGGAAAACTAGAAATCACAAACTTAGAAATACTATTAAAACTATACACTAACATTAATAGGTAATATGATAGGCAAAACGTGTTATATTAATCAAATTTGAACAATGATATCCCTTGTATTCTGTCACGTCGTGGATCCAAAGTGATTCAAAGAACGTCTTTGTTTTATTAGTAACAAAATGGCTCAGGTCTTTTCCTTCAAAAAACATGTTTTTACCCTCTAATCGTTTCACCTCCTTTTTCTTTACAGGTTTAGTTTCTAAATTTTTAGTCATATTTTCCTTAACAGCCTGAGTAATACCTTCGTCCAAAAAAGTAAATCCTATGTTTGTTTCTGATAGATACCAAAGGTGTCTCTTAGCAACTGTGAGAGCACATTTTTTTACATCTGCATCCGTGTAAGTGCTCAAAAGCTGTAGCATATCCAAATCATTCTTTGGAGCCCATCGATTTACAATTGCCTCATGCCAAAAGTGAACATATGAGGCTGACAAAATGTGCAACCCGTTTCATTCCTTCCAATTGTTGAGGAACATTCAACTGTTTAGTGAAGAGGACAATTTTAAGTGGATATATTGACTTTGCCATCCACCTTGCTTGATGCAGAGACCCTGGGATCCTGAAACTGAAGTCGTTTTTAGACCAACCTCCTAGGTACAGGAGTGGGAGTTGTAATAACTCTTTGTAGTCTTCTCTTGGATGACTTCCGTCTTTTAGGGCATTTTGGATGTAGTTAACCATTTTGACTTGGTGTTCTTCTAGAAAGACTTGAACGTGACTTTCTTCGTCCCGTATTGTTGTATATGACTTCTTATCAAGTGAAGCCCACAGACTTTGCTTTGATTGTAATGGTTACGAACTATAATCTAGTTCTAGGTTATCTGCTGCTGTTCCTAATTAGAAAGTGTGAATGTGCATTCACGCTGGAAGTAAACACTCTGGCACGTGTTCAGCTCGGTTACTTCCACACTTCTGGTTTATTGCAGGGCGGTGCTAATGTTTTATACAGAGAGAATAATAGATTTATACGTCATTGCTATATCCGTCTAATAGGTACATCTCATTGGCTGAAATACAGGAAGAATGCAGAAATGTGATGCTGAGGCTTGGTTGTTGCTGGCTCCCTCTTCACTTCCTCATTCTTCCAATGAGGGGGAGTGGGAGTTGGATGCCATCTTCAGTTCTAGAAGCAGAGCTAATCTGTATACTATATAATAAGTAATGAGTTGCATAGAAACATGTATACACATAAAAAAAAATAGGCATCTTCTGATTATCTACATTACATTCCTATGATAAAACTGATCATTGCGTGCAACCCCTAAATATTATCTAATCTTCTTGAAATTTGGCATATTTATCTTTTACATCACTTAGACTCGGGGCGTGAGAAAAGTCATATGAAAATCACATCTTTGGAAAAATGAAATACCCTACTGCAGCTCCCTGATCCTCCTTCCCATCTGTGTCCTGTGACATTGATGCATTTTCTGTTTCTACAGGGACTGCTCGCTCAGACAGTTCAGTTAGTTTTTGGGCATAATATCACATGTCCTTAGGAGGGTCCCCTGTCTGTTCTTTCGGGGGTTTCAGCTGTTTACTTCCACCCTGCTTTTTCTTCTCCCCTCGTGCATGCTGTGCAAGGACTGCTGTGGCGCCATGTGGATCGGCCGCAGGCCTTCTCCTTTGTTACCTACGATCGTGGCAAGACTGTCCGATAGCTGTAGCAGATGTCCTGAGACTTATGGGAGCCAAAACGGGAAGCTAAGTTCACTGGAAACTGGATAAATTCAGGATGGATATCTGGAGCTTTTTGAAAACTCTGCTGCTCACATGCCTTGTTCGGCTACGCTCACCAGTCCTATTCACTTTAATGGGACGGTTGGTGACGCGGCACTGACAGAACAAGGTGAGGAACGTGGCGGCAGCAGGTGAGTGGATGCCCGCTAACAGGTGCTGCCATGATTGATCTGAAATAACAGGTGTAATTTAAATCGAAGGATTTATTATTATTATTATTATTATTATTATACAAGATTTATATAGCGCCAACAGTTTATGCAGTGCTTTACAATGTATAGGGGGAACAACACAAGTAATTATTCTTGCTGGTAGTTAGAATCTTTAATATTTGCAAACAAAAGGTTTCCTATTTAATATAATAAGCTGTCGAGTCAGTAAAACGGTGATATCAGAACCAATTCAAGTTTGTAGTGTACATAGATTTGCAAAGCACTGAGATAAATGAATTTTCCTGAACTGATCTCATGGTTACTGTGAAATTGTGTGAATTTATCAATGCAGTGCATGTTATCTCAGCTTACAGAGCTTGTATTCATTAAGTGAGTTTACTAAAAATTTGAACATTGCAGAATATATAGCCTTATGCTACATAACCAAGTTTCATGTCATGAATAAACAAAATTATTAATATATCTTCAATAGAAAAACATTTTTAGATTTTTACTCCAAAAGCATTTTATTAAAATAAGTTTGATAAATAAAAACAATCGGATTCAAATCCCCAAAAAATATAAATTTTTTTTTGTTTAAATCATTGTTCTTCATCCTGGTTAGGGGTATCTGAGTAAAGGGGGCCAACTACAAATGCACGCCACACTTTTCAGATATTTATTTATAAAACAAATTGTGAAAAGTTTTTATCATATTCTTTCCACTTTACAATTATGTTTTGCTTTGTGTTGATGTTTCACATAAAAAAAAGAGTGCACATATCGGTGACCGAATTTGTCTCACCCCTGTGTACCATATATGGTTTAAATGCCATAAATTGTCCTCATTGACCAAGGTAAATATTACATGACTTCAGTGTAAACATATATTCACATATATACAGAAAATATGCAAAAAATAATAAAATCACTCAAAAACTCAGTCCTTTTTTCAAGAAAACAATTCAAGTCCCACAGGCGCAGTAGAGAGAAGAGGATACACCCTCCTATATTCAGGATTATGATATACGAACACCCTTGTGCCAATACCCCCACCTTAGCAGATCCAGGCTTACCGAATATATCTGACCCAAAAGAATATATATTCCAAGGGTCAATCACGCTTTTATTTGGAATGACTGTAGATCAATCAAACCAACAGACACTGGAACTCCAAACTCAGTTGGGAAATTTCTTCTAAACACAAATGTATAGATCAGGTATCGTCCAATCACATAACAGGCCAAGCTCCCAAGGATGGACATATGGGATGAAAAGATGAGGCCATATAGCGTAATTCCATAAAACAATTAAATTTATTAAAACAACTATCAAACTCACATTTAAGTAGTTGATCAAGCGCTTTACATAAAAAATTTCGGCAGTGGAGTCCGCCCGATGCATTTCGTCTTCATAGACATCGTCTGGGGTGTCTCTCCACTGCAGCCGTACTCACTTATATAAACCATTGAGCTCAATGGGTGAGATTCCGCCCTCCCGTGTCACCGCGTGTCACTTCCGGTTTTTGGGCCAAAATGGCCGCCTGGTGGGCGTTCCATACCTCGAATCGTACTCGGCTCTGCTCTGCCCCTACATTTAATTCTTGGGGTCATCAAAATGAAAAATAAAAAATTATAGTCAGAATGTAATGCACCCAGTCATCAAGGGTGTGTTCAACCCCATTAGTCATTAAGACTTCCCATGCTTCGGATGTAATTAAATACTGGAGCGTGTAAATCCCCGGAAGTGGCGCAGCATTCCACTCCTCGCCATTTCCAAATGTTTGCCGCATGGAACGAAACATGTGGGCCGCCTCTCTTAAAATGTACGGGCTTTTCCGCTGCATTACATTTATCGACACCTCCGGAAGTGATGTGGTAAATAGTACCATGCCACTTCCGGACAGTACCGGAAGGAGCGCCTAAGCGTGCGATACACGCCTCGGTTTCGCTACACTGTTTGTGTGTCGCCTGCACTCCACGTACAGGCTTACGTTCCACCCATTATAATAGGTCCATTATTTACCTTCTCGTTTATTTGCAAGTTAGAATGTATTGGGCAACTCAAACTAGTCAACCCATATAACTGATATTCTAATTATTAGGTTTTCACATAGCGGAACAACGAATTAACCTAAAATCAAATAAAATTAAAAATATTACATTTCCATAGTTTCATATACTCTGTATTCAGTCAAGCCAACACTTATAGAATGGATGACCATATTATGTTGGTATGCCTCAAAATTTTAAAATATATCCCCCAATAATTTTATTATTTTAACATGCTTTGACACGGGGAGTGGGGCAAAACCAACAATAGAGCAAAACATATACAAAGCTATCTCAAATGTATGTAAAAAAGAATATATAAAAAAAAAGGATGTACATTAAAGTATTTTTTTTGTTTTTTTGTATTTCTGTTCTATGTCTTCTTTTTCCAAATGATTTTGTAAATTGGAAGAGAGAGAATTATACTCTGGGGAATTTTTCTGTACCACCAGTTTCTCTTAAATTTCTTTGATTTCCTTATCCAGCGATAATAATCTGTTATTCTTTATAGTGATCAAAAAACGTAGAAAATTTATACCTGCATCATTAAAGTATTTGAACCAAGAGTCCAAATCCAATTCGCCCTGTTGGGAGTGTACATCCCACCTCAGGCTCCTAGGGACCATCTGTTCAGCAACGTATTGTTGCAAGAACACCAAGTCCTAATGTAAATGGAGTTCGGTTGACATAATGTTTTTCGGTCTTATAAATAATCCTCTAATTTCGGTGTTGATGCCTGTTGGGATAAACACACCTTCAGTGTTAACCTTGTGTTGCACGATATTCAAATATGTCCATTTTCACAGTGATGTGTGTGGATAAAAGCTTGCAGCAATGCATATCCAAAAATGATATACAAAAGATTTGCGTGCATTCCATACCTCGATTGAAACTCGGCTCTGCGTTCCGCCCTAATGCCCCTACATTTAATTCTTGAGGTCATAAAAATAAAAAATTATAGTCAGAATGTAATGCACTCAGTCATCAATAGTGTGTTCAAGCCTGCATCTGCTAAGGTGGTGGTATTGGCACAAGGGTGTTCGTATATCATAATCCTGAAGATAGGAGGGTGTATCCGCTTCTCTCTACTGCACCTGTGGGACTTGAATTGTTTTTTTGAAAAAAAGGACTTTATTGAGTTTTTGAGTGATTTTGATTAATTTTTTGCATATTTTCTGTGTATATATGTGACTATATGTTTACACTGCAGTCATGTAATATTTACCTCTGTCAATGAGGACAATTTATGGCATTTAAACCATTTATGGTACACAGGGGTGAGACAAATTTGGTCACTGATTTGTGCTCTTTTTTTTAGCGCTACACTTTTGTATTGTTTATATTACAACCAAAAACGTGAACATATTTTATTGGGATTTTATGTGAAAGATCAACACAAAGCAAAACATAATTGTAAAGTGGAATGAATATGATAAAAACTTTTCACAATTTGTTTTATAAATAAATATCTGAAAAGTGTGGCGTGCATTTGTACTTGGCCGCTTTACTCAGATACCCCTAACCAGGGTGAATAAAAAAACAATGATTTAAACAAAAAAATATATTTATTTTTTTATTTTTTTGGAGTTTTGAATCTGTTTTTATTTTATCAAACTTATTTTAATAAAATGCTTTTGGAGTAAAAATCTAAAAATGTTTTTCTATTGAAGATACATTAACCACTTGCCGCCCGCCCTATTACAAATTGACGGCGGCAAAGTGGTTTCATTATCCTAACCGGACGTCATGTGACGTGATTAGGATAATAAGCCGCTGCGCGCCCCCGGGGGCGCGCATCGCGGCGATCGTTGTTGCGGGGTGTCAGTCTGACACCCGGCAACTACGATCTCGGTAAAGAGTCTCCGACGGAGACTCTTTACCATGTGATCAGCCGTGTCCAATCACGGCTGATCACAGTGTAAATGGGAAGAGCCGGTGATCGGCTTTCCCTCACTCGCGTCTGTCAGACGCGAGTAGAGGAGAGCCGATCGGCTGCTCCTCTGACAGGGGGGGTCTGTGCTGATCGATTATCAGCACAGCCCCCCCGAGGATGCCCACACTGGACCACCAGGGACACCACTAGACCACCAGGGAAAAGGTAATAAAAATACATAATCCTCCCTAGACCACCAGGGTGCCAGTCAGCACAATGGGTGCCAATCAGTGCCCATAATGGATGCCAATCAGTGGCCACAATGGGCATCACTGATTGGCATGCATTATTGTTTGGCACTGATTGGCATCCTTTACTATAACACCGATGCCGCCTATGAGTGCCCACCTGTGCCGCCTATGAGTGCCCACCTGTCACCGTCATTACGTACGCCACGTCACTTCCGGTGCGCCTGACCCGGTGGAGCGCAGTTGGAGCGCACGCCGTTCGAATAGGGGATTACCCCTGTGGATGGGCGAACCGGGCTGGTGCCATAATTTCTTTTAAACCTCCGTCCATTGGAGGAACATTGCTTTATTGCTTTATTAATTTAAGTAGATCTGCATCCAGTGTATGGGAAGCCTGTAGTGCCTAAGCAAACGGAACCCTTTAGAGAATTGGGTACTAAGGCTCCATATATTTGTGTATAGCGCTGGTGTGCACTAAAAAGGACTGTTGTTTTTAAAAATTTTTATTTTTTATTCATTTTTTAATATTTTTCTGTTGTTCGGGTTTATTTTAGTTTTGCTTTTGGAATTCCTGTATTTTTTCCGAGATGCATTACTGGTATATACACATATACTAAATGTACAGGCTTATAGCGCAACTGCTGTAGATCGCACTTTTGGTCCAAAAGGACATCTTTGTAAAAAAAGCGGCTTTTTGCACTAAGCACTGTAGAATAATTTTTTGGTATATGTAAATGCTCTCTCTCTTTTTTGTATTTTTTGTATTTTTTGTAATTTTTGTAATAAAGCATTTTAAGTGATCATTAGTCCTCTGCTATATACACACTAATAAGGTATAAATTATTGCAGAAGCTATTTTCCTGTGAAAGCCTATTTTTGAAGAACCCTTTTTTGTAGCCCGTTTCCCTTTCTCTCAAGTGGTCAGTTATTGAGAATACTACACCATGAGTAGACTTTTTCTTTCTTGAGGACCTATTGGCGGATAACAAAGCCTCCTTCGTTCATCATTTCCAACCAACCTTGGGGAAGATCAGCTGAAGACAGAGCTAATTAGAAGAATCCTCAACCTAGTGGAGCACAGATTACAGGCAATATACCCCCTAGGGGGTGCGTGGATTCGGTGAGTGGGGACCCTTGAGGGGGAACGAGCACGGAAGTCACCAATAAGCAGGCTTAATCACAAAAGTCACCTTCCTGTTATTTGAAAAGGAATAATCGCATGGTTGAAAGCACATTTATGAGACTTTTTGTGGACCTTATATGAATAGATATATAAACCTATTGATACGTTTTGGATTCTATTTACACTTTTTTTCAGGTTTTTGCACACTCGCAAGGGGGTTAGGAATTACCCCGCACATTCATTATTTATATTTTTTTTATTATTATTTTTTTCTAGCTTTTTGACTTTTTTCTTTATTGTTTGTATTTTTCATGGTTTTGGTGGGTTTTATTTCTTCATTGTAATATATTTTTTCACCCACGGGGAGTATAGTGGTAATATAAATTGTGCATAGGTATAGGAATTGCACAGGTATTGCACAAACGCAGTGCGATTATAAGTGTAACTTTTTCCCCCGAATAGGGGTTTTGTATATTGTGTGTGGTAGTCGGCTATGTAGTATAGTAATATATATTTTTTGAGATCACAAGAATTACTATCACAAAAAATATAGTTTGAATATTGTTTGGGATCTTTGGATTTTATATGTGGTTGTGGGGGCCTTTTAGGGTTTAACACATTTTTTCTTTATCCCTTTTGATTGAGTGTTCGTTCACGTTAGTAAGGATCTGTGTGCACTTACCCTTTTTAGGGTAAGGAATATAACAGATTTGTAGTGGCACTTGGTTAAATTTGGTAACAATAGAAAGAATTAGTTGGATATAAATATATAACAATAGGTCTGAGGTAGCGCCATCAGCCCATTATTATCATTTAGCCTATGAGTGCCCACCTGTGCCGCCTATGAGTGCCCACCTGTGCCGCCTATGAGTGCCCACCTGTGCCGCCTGAGTGCCCACCTGTGCCGCCTGAGTGCCCACCTGTGCCGCCTGAGTGCCCACCTGTGCCGCCTGAGTGCCCACCTGTGCCGCCTGAGTGCCCACCTGTGCCGCCTGAGTGCCCACCTGTGCCGCCTGAGTGCCCACCTGTGCCGCCTATCCATGCCCACCTGTGCCGCCTATCCATGCCCACCTGTGCCGCCTATCCATGCCCACCTGTGCCGCCTATCCATGCCCACCTGTGCCACCTATCCATGCCCACCTGTGCCGCCTATCCATGCCCATCCGTGCCGCCCATCCGTGCCAGCTATCAGTGCCAATTTGTGCCACCTATCAGTGTCCGTCCGTGTCGCCCATCCGTGTCGCCCATCCGTGTCGCCCATCCGTGTCGCCCATCCGTGTCGCCCATCAGTGCCGCCTATCAGTGCCGCCTATCAGTGCCACTTCATTGGTGCCACATTGGTGCCCATCAGTGCCACCTTATCAGTGCCCATCAGTGTAGCCCCATCAGTGCCCATCAGTGAAGGAGAAAACATACTTATTTACAAAGTTTTGAAACTGAAACAAAAAAAAACATTTTTTTTTTCAAAATTTTCGGTATTTTTTTATTTGTAGCGCAAAAAATAAAAACCGTAGAGGTGATCAAATACCACCAAAAGAAAGCTCTATTTGTGGGAAAAAAATGATAAAAATGTCATTTGGGTACAGTGTAGCATGACCGCGCAATTGTCATTCAAAGTGCGACAGCGCTGAAAGCTCAAAATTGGTCTGGGCAGGAAGGTGTTTAAGTGCCCTGTATTGAAGTGGTTAATTTTGTTTATTCAGCATGACCTGAAACTTGGTTATGTAGCATGAGGCTATATGTTCTGCAATGTTCAAATTTTTGGTAAACTCATTTAATGAATACAAGCTCTGTAAGCTAAGATAACATGCACTGCATTGATACATTCACACAATTTCACAGTAACCATGAGACCAGTTCAGGAAAATTCCTTTAGCCCAGTGCTTTACAAATCTATGTACACTACAAACTTGAAATATATGTTTACACTGAAGTCATATAATATTTACCTCTGTCAATGAGGACAATTTATGGCATTTAAACCATGTATGGTACACAGGGGTGAGACAAATTTGGTCACTGATTTGTGCACTTACTTTCTTTTCTTAGCGCTACACTTTTGTATTGTTTGTTATCTGAACTAAAATATCAATTTTAGTGTGTTAGCTGCTCTTCTTTGTTTAGCTAGCGCAGTGTTTTTTGGTATTAGAAATTTTTTGGTTGTAATAGACAAAAATTTCAAATATGAATACTTTTTGAAGGCACTGTTTTTGGAAATAATGGCCCATCCTCGAGTAGCAGCTTGATGTGCTGCTTTTTCTTGTGTGATTTGCCCAATGGACTGGAGCTGCACATGCATGTTGAACACATTCCCAGTATAGGGCCAATGCACTGCTGCTGTAAGTAGGGCATAGGAAACGGTGGTTGTTGGAGGGGGAGAGTTAATGTCTGGATCCCTCATGTATGAGAGTTGTAGAAAAATGATATGCTTTTTTCAGTTTACCATAGAATGAAAAAAAGATCAAAAGAAGAGGAATCTAAGATTAACACATAAAGAAATGTTTGTTTTTTCATTCAGAGTTTAAAAGATCGCTCTCTGAGCTTGTTTGATACAGAATTGGAAACCATTGCTAAAAGAGCACACCCTTCCTACTTTCTTTTAGAATATGAAATCAGACAGTCCAGCTTGCTATCATTTCTGACATCTTTGGAAAATGATTCCTATCCTCTCAGCAAAAAAATGTTTCAAACCTTTCAGGTTTTCATTGCTGTACATGGAGAGATTTCATATACGGTAATGGGACGTCCGACTAAACAACATATCTCTGGTCTAATTGCAATTATATTTTGTTGAATGGAAAAAAAACACACTCCCATCACTTTAAAACAGATCATGCAGCTCAAATAAAATTCAACCTATCTGTTTAAAGTGGTTGTAAACCCTTACAACACACTTTGACCTACAGGTAAGCCTAGATTAAGGCTTACCTGTAGGTCCAAGAAATATCTCCTAAACCTACACGGTTTAGAAGATATTTGCCAAAGGACAGGCACCACTTTCTACGGCGCATGCGCCGTAGACAGCAGTGCACTGAGCACGCCACCATCAAGGGCGATATGCCACGTGTGGCAGCTCCCGTGCCGAATGATGGCGGCGGAGCAGCGAGACCCACCAAGAAGATGAATGCGCCAGACTACAGGGGACAGCGGTGACTTCGCTGGCTCCTGTGTCAGGTAAGTGACACATAATGGACTACTATGCCATGCATAGTAGTCCATTATGCTTTACCTTTGCAGGGAATGAAAGAGGAAGTAAACTGATCAGGGTTTACTTCCTCTTTAAAAATTTAATAAAATGTGAAAGTTCTTTATACTCCTGCACTGTGCAGAAGTGCATTCACCTAAAATTTCCCTAAGGTTTCCCAAGAGTTTGCTAGAAGCCTGCAAATCAGATTGGTACTAGTTAGTAGGGGTGCAACGGATCGTCACCGATCCGCGATCCGAACGGGTCACCTTGCTGGGATCGGCACATGCCACGATCCGCGGAGCGCTCAGCGGTCTTGGTCTTAGGAAAGGTCGCGGCTTCGGCCTAGCTCCGAAGCGGCGGCCATCTTTCTACACCCAGGGTGTTTACACAGTGATCGCGCCGACGGAGCGATCACTTGTAAACAAACCGGCGTCATGTCATCACGCCGGTTCCTCTCTCCCCTCTCTGTACTAATCTGTACAGTGGAGGGGAGAGATCAGATGGAAGCAGCCATCCCTTCATACCCTGAAGTACCCAGCAATACCATGCCTGCCAATACTCTGCCATACCCTGCCTGCCAATACCCTGTCTGGCCATACTCTGCCATGCCCTGCCTGCCAATACTCTGCCATACCCTGCCTACCAATACTCTGCCATACCCTGCCTGCCCATACTCTGCCATACCCTGCCTGCCCATACTCTGCCATACCCTGCCTGCCCATACTCTGCCATACCCTGCCTGCCCATACTCTGCCATACTCTGCCATACCCTGCCTGCCCATACTCTGCCATACCCTGCCTGCCCATACTCTGCCATACCCTGCCTGCCCATACTCTGCCATACCCTGCCTGCCCATACTCTGCCATACCCTGCCTGCCCATACTCTGCCATACCCTGCCTGCCCATACTCTGCCATACCCTGCCTGCCCATACTCTGCCATACCCTGCCTGCCCATACTCTAACATACCCTGCCTGCCCATACTCTGCCATACCCTGCCTGCCCATACTCTGCCATACCCTGCCTGCCCATACTCTGCCATACCCTGCCAGCCCATACTCTGCCATACCCTGCCAGCCCATACTCTGCCAATATTACAGTGGGGCAGATTGTGGATATTACAGTGGGGACTATATGGTGGTGGAATTTTCACAGGTTTTTGCAAATTAAATTATTTGCTGATCCGAAAAATGATCCGATCCGTGACTCTGATCCGAGGAACGATCCGGTCCATGAGTTTTTTGATCCGTTGCACCCCTACTAGTTAGTCATAGCTGCGAGGTCTGCTTTTACTCTCCTATACTGGTAGGTCAACTAACCTGCATCTTGGGAGATGGTAAGAGTGGCTGCTGGCAGGAAGAAAAAAATATCCTCCCGGTGGCTTCTGCCAGTCAAAGGCAGGGAGATGCCATTAACCACTTTAGCCTTGGACAATTTGGCTGGGCAAAGACCAGAGCACTTTTTGTGATTTGGCACTGCGTCACTTTAACTAACAATTGCGTGGTCGTGCGAAATGGCTCCCAAACAAAACTGACGTCCTTTCCCCCCCCCCCCCCCCCCCCCCCACAAATAGAGCTTTCTTTTGGTGGTATTTGATCACCTCCTGCGGTTTTTATTTTTTGTGCTAAAAAAAACCCCAAAAATAGCGACAATTTTGAAAAAAAGCATTACGATACGTGTTCTACTTATTTTTGGTAAAAAAAATCGCAATAAGCGGTTGGTTTGCACAAAAGTTATAGCGTCTACAAAATCAAGGATAGTTTTATGCCATTTTTATTAATGCGTTTTTTTTTTTTTATTACTAGTAATGGCGGTGATCAGTAGAGCTGCACGATTCTGCCCAAAATGAGAATCACAATTTTTTTTTGCTTAGACTAAAGATCACGATTCTTGCGGTGTAAAAGTTTTCACATTATACAAAAATAATTGGGCTAACTTTACTGGTTAGTTTTTTTTTTTTTTAATTCGTGAACGTGTCATTTTTTCCCCCCAAAAATTCCCATTTGAAAGACTGCTGCACAAATACAGTGTGACATAAAATATTGCAACAACCACCATTTTATTCTCTAGGTTCTATACTAAAAAAAATATATATGTTTGCTCTAAGTAATTTTCTAGCAAAGAAAAAAAATTTTTTTAACTTGTTTGTTTGTGTTTAAGTGGCAAAATTTTCCTCATTTACATACCAAAGTGTATTCCTTTCATCTAAAGGACAAATCGTTACAATGTTTATACTTAGTTCCACTACTAAACAATGTTGTAATACTTGGCAGACCGCCCATTTTTTCCTCTTTCTTTTGACAGCTGTAGTTTCAGCAGAGCAGAGAGAATTCTCTGCATAGAAAGAATCGGAAAATACTTTGTCAAGATCGCAAGGGGGAAAAAGAGCGATAACAATTCTTAAAGCGGAGCTCCAACCGAATTCCTAGTCCTATGCCTATGTGATCATCTGCTTCCCTAATCGCTGGATATCCCCCTTACCTTGCTAATGTCTTCTATTTTTTTTCTTATTTCAAATCTCCTGCTCCTGGAGATTACGGAAAGGGCGGTGCTGCTGCGGATATGGGTGGGGCTTCAGCTGCAGGTCAGCTCTTCCTGTCGGCCGCACGGGCTCCTGGGGTCGTTTTTTTAATTTCCCAGGAGTCTGTGCGGCGCCCTGAGTTGTTGTCAGCCCTCGTTTTTTTTTCACCTTTTCACAAAAAATGAAAAGCTGAACTAACTCTAAGTATCCTGGCCCCCCCCCCCCCCCCCCCGGACCTCGCTGTTCATAGTGCCCATAAGACCCCATGCTTCCAGTGTAGAAGTCTGTGGTCTTTACACAATTCATGACCCTGGAGGAGGGAAGGTGAAGAGGACAGAGGAAGGGGAGTAGAGAGGATATGGGTAGGGAAAAGAAGACAGAAGGAGGGGGGGAGAGAATGGGGGGGTAGAGAGAGAAGGGGAGAGAAGACAGAGGGAAGGGGCGGGGGAGGGTAGAGAGAGAGAATGGGGGGAGAGAAGAGAGGGAGGGGGAGGGTAGAGAGGATAGAAAGAGGAAGGGGGAGGGAGGAAGAAAGGACAGAGGAGGTGAGCGAACGGAGGGGAAGAAAACGGGGAGAGAGGAGGGGGGGGAGAAGACAAAGGGAGGGGTGATGCAAATAAATGGGGGGGGGGGGGTGATGGGAAAGTTGGTGGACAGAGCAAGGGGGGATAGTGGGAATGAGGGTAGGTAGAAGGAGAAGAGGGGGAGGGGCTGACATTATAATTAGGATAGGTGGGCAGTGTTGTACCCCTGTAGGATTGTAGATGGTGGTGGCCCGTCCATTAGGGGGTCACAGGCGTTGCCCCCTACCTATATGCCCGGCCCCCTGATCTACATATAGGGTGCTGAATGCATTGATTCTAATGGGGGGGGTGGGGGGGGTTGTTTTTTTTTTTTGTTTTTAAGCACATGATTAGCTCTGGAGACTCCAATAGGTGGCACATAATTGTGAAGTGGAAGCAGCTCGATAAATGGTTTTCTAATTTTTATTTTTTTATTTTATTTTTTTACAAATATCTGAAAAGTGTGGTGTGCATTTGTATTCAGCCTCCTGAGTCAATATTTTGTAAAACCTCCTTTCACTGCAATTACAGCTGCAAGTCTTTTTGGGTATGTCTACCAGCTTTACACATCTAGTAGAGCTGCACGATTCTGGCCAAAATGAGAATTTGTTTCTTCTCTGTGCATCATCTGAGGCTGTTCACTTCACTGGTTATATGTGAAGGTTTACATCCACTGACATCTGTTTTGGATACCTGAGATTTTACCAAAACTGAAGTCATTTGAATATTAACCTGGCACTGTAGCAGATGTTAACAGATCCAAGTGGGGGGGAGGGGGGGGGGAGGCCAGGGAGGAACACCCAAAAACATACCTATGCTCCCTGTTAACCAAGTACCACAACCACCCAGTGCATAGCCTAAAAACAAAACCACAGAAAAGTGATAGCAGAGAAAAAGACCAAGTGGTCCATCGAGTCTGCCCACCATTTTTTGTTTTTATTAAATTTACAAAATGTTTTAGTGTGTGTGTGCGTGCATATATGTTGTGTGTGTGTGTGTGTGTGTGTGCATATGTATGTATAATATAATTTTATTTATTTTTTTGCTTCTGTAGATCTAGGTTTGTACTAAGCATATTTTAATCCATTTACTGTGGACTGAATCACTACCTCTGCTGGAAGTCTATTCCAAGCATTAACTACACTTTCAGTAAGATAATACTTTCAGAGATTCGTTTTGAACTTTTCTTCTGTTTGAGGTCATATTCCTGTCTTGGTTTCCATTGAAAATACTGATTTTATATATATGTGTTTTTTGGCAACTGGACTACATTTTAGATGGGGGTTGCACTTGCAGTGCTTTGTCTCGGTTCTTTCTTTGGAATGCTTTCTGATTTCACTGTCTGAGTCTGGTGGGTTCAATTGCTGGATTTTGCAAATAATTCAGGGTCTGCTGCTCAAACCGGCAAGTGAATTTATCAGCTAATGGTCTCTTCTTCCTTCTACAAAGTGCTCTGTAATACGTGTAATCACAATGCTTTCACATTATGGTTATATTGTAAATCATGATGATGTTAAAAAGATTTCCTGTGGTCTCTCTGGATCATCCAGCTCTGTCCTGCCTACTACCGCAGCATTGGAAATCTGCCACAATGACCTACTTCTTTCCTGATAACAGCAGTTATATAGGTGAGAATATTCAACACTATTATAACTGATCTTTTGGGGGTGGTGGGGGTTTCAATGAATCATCCTACCGTAAAAAATAAAAAAAATAAAATAAAGAAAAAAGTGCAATTAAAACATACATTTGTCCATTGGCTCCAAGATCTCAACATAAATCCTGTGGGACCTATACATTAAAGAGGAAGTAAACCCTGATGGGTTTACTTCCTCTTTTTTTCCCTGCAAAGGTAAAGCATAATGGACTACTATGCATCGCATAGTAGCTCATTATGTGTCACTTACCTGACACAGGAGCCAGCGAAGTCGCCGCTGATCCCTGTAGTCCGCCGCGTCCATCTTGCTGGTGGCGTCTCGCAGCTCCGACCAATGACAGCGGCGAAGCCGCGATGACGTCACTCCCGCGCATGCGCACGGGAGTCGCGCCTCGCAGCTCCGCCGCTGTCATACGGCGAGGCCGCGATGACGTCACTCCCGCGCATGCGCACGGGAGTCGACAAATTTGGCAAATCCATTCTTGGACTTGCCGCATTTAGTGCGCATGCGCGCCGCTGTCTACGGCGCATGCGCCGTAGACAGCGGTGCCCATTTTCGGGCAAATATCTCCTAAACCATATAGGTTTAGGAGATATTACTTGGACCTACAGGTAAGCCTTAATCTAGGCTTACCTGTAGGTCAAAGTTGTTTGGAAGGGTTTACTTCCATTTTAAGACTTGTGCAAATGTGTACAACACTGATTAAAATCTTTTTGATTTGTTAACCTCTGAAAATGGAACTTATTTATCAATTTCTGTCTTCACAAACCCAACATGATCTTCGTGTTGCTCTAAAGGCCCATTCACACCAGATGAGCTGGGCTCCACTGGACAGCCTTCCCCAACACATAGACCAATGGGATAAAACATAGGCACCCCAGATGTTTTGAAACTACATTTCCCATGATGCTTAACTACACTGCAGAGTGCATGCACATCATGGGAAATGAAGTTCCAAAACATCTGGGGTGCCAAGGTTTGCCATCACTGCCATAGACAAAGCAAAAAGACCTTGCTCCCTACATCAATCGGTACTTTTTTCTCATCATAGTATGGAGCGACAGATTGCAGCTGCAGCCTATAGAGCAGCATAAAATATCACTCTAATTTTTTAATAAAGTTAGAAAAAAAAAACCATTGCGATGGCTGCCTTCACATCGCACAATAGTGCCAGTGCGATGGTGCACACTTCTGGTATAAACTGGCCCTTTAGTGGCCCCTCTTCCTGCATGCTGATGTAATGTTTAAAGGTAGGGGCTGTACTAATTTTAACTCCTTCACATCCATGCTATAGCCGCATGATGGCTGCAGTGCAGAGCTGCTTTGCCGGGAGAACGTCAGTAGACGTCCTCCCCTTTGCACGCTCCCCGCGCTGTGATCACTGGGTCAATGAGCCGATCCCGGTCTTCAGTGCTTTGAGTGACAGTGCTAAAAGCTGAAAATTGTTCTGGGCAGGAGGGGGGTTTAGGTGCCCAGTAAAAAAGTGGTTAAAGCAAATGTAGACTAGTTTTACTAATCTGATAATATTTATTTTATGCAAAGAAAAATCATAAAGTTCTCTTGAGGTAAAATAAACTTGGTTAAGTCAGAAAAATAATTTCCAGGGTTCTGTCTTATGCCCAATGTTGCATTTGTTGATACAGAGGTTGGAATCATGAGCTTAATTTTTTTTAATTTTGTGGATGATACTAAATCATGCAGGAAAATAACTTCAATACAGGATGTAGCATCATCATTGGAAGACCTTGATAAAATAGGGGTTTGGTCAGCTACCCGGCAGATGAGGTTCAATATTGAGAAATGTAAGGTTATGCACTTGGTTGCAAAAAAAATATGCAAATTACATTTTAGGAGGTTCTCCTCTTGGAGATCAGTGATGGAAAAGAATCTGGGGTTGCTTGTAGTCACAGCCTTAGCAATAGCATGCTGTGCCAAGCCACTACTATCAAAGCTAGCAAAACCCGTTTGGTCCCATCTTCATTATGCAGTTCAGTTTTGGTCACCAATCCTCAAAGGAAAACAAAATTTAATAAGGCGGGGGAGGACCTTGGCTACGAGGATTGATTACATAGATTATTTACTCTAAAGAATACTTACCTCAGAAAGCAGAATATACAGGGCAATGAGCTTGGAGAATTAAAATCACACATACGAAGTATGAACAACGATCGGTCTCCTCATCCAGTCAGTCCCTTCCCCCTACAGTTAGAATTATTCCATAGGCAGCACAGTTAACCCCTTGATTGCCCTCTGGTGTTACACCCTTTCCTGCCAGTGACATTTACACAGTAATCGGTGCATTTTTATAGCATTGATTGCTGTATAAATTACAATGGTCCCAAACATGTCAAAAGTGTCCGATCTGTCCGCCATAATGTCGCAGTGCCAATAAAACCCTCTGATCGACAAATCTATAGCTATGTTTTGATGGGAGGTGGAGGTGGATCAGGAGATCTCGTAAAGGACTGTTATGACATGGTCTCAAATATGCATAAATGCACACGCTCTATCTCTAATAAAGAGACCGTAGTTAAATTACAAATACGTTGGTATTATACCCCCTCCAGGCTGCACAGAATCTGCCAACTGGATCCCAACACATGTTTTAGCAGATGTCGGGACGGGGCACTCTCCTACATATGTTCTGGAGCTGTACGGTTCTGGAATCCTTATAGCGGTGAACCTCCTCACTTGTGCTCCAAATAACAGGGGTACCTGTGACCTTGACCTATGAAATGTGCATCTTATTTGCTGAGCTCACGGAGGTGTCTCCCCTCCATCAAAGTTTGGTACATACTCTTTAGTGGCATCCAATGGGCAATTACCCTAAATTGGCGATGCCCTTCTGTTCCTTGGTCACCGGTGCTCCTACGCATGGAATCCATTAGACTAATGGAAAGAGTGCATCACACTGTCATGGATTCCGTGCACATCTTCGAGCCCAAGTGAGCGAACTGGTCAGCCTTCCAGGCTTAATCAATTAATGGGGGTTGCCTCCCTCCCCCCAATCTATAATGTTTGGATTGATGGTTTTGTCAAATAACTTAACTCGCACTGTTGTTTCTACTACATAGTTTTTCTTGAAATGAACATACCTTATATGCAGTCATCTATTTGTCATCTCGCAGAAGTTAGAATGTTTCCTTTGTTAAATTTATTTTGTATTGCGTTCTTTTACAATTTTACTATGCTATAGCCTCAATGAGAGATGTATACTGTTTCAATCACACTTGGATTCATGAATGTACTTCTTGTTCTCTATGTATTTTGATTGTATACGAAACAAAATTAATAAAAATTGTTTGTAAACAAAAAAAAAAAAATCATGCTGCCATTACTAGTAAAAAAAAATAAAAAAAAATGTAAATACCATAAATCTTTCCCCTATTTTGTAGATGCTATAACTTTTGCGCAAACAAAACAATATAGGCTTATTGCGATTTTTATTACCAAAAATATGTAGAAGAAAACATATCTGCCAAAACTGAGGAAAAAATTATCTTAAAAAATAAATAAATTGAGGATATTTATTATAGCAAAAAGTACAAAATATTGTGTTTTTTTTAATTTGACGCTCTTTTTTTTGTTTATAGCGCAAAAAAATAAAAAACACAGAGATGATCAAATACCACCAAAAGAAAGCTCTATTTGCAGGAAAAAAGGTGTCAATTTTGTTTGAGTACAGTGTCGCAATTGTAAGTTAAAGAGACGCAGTGCTGTATCGCAAAAAAATGGCCTGGTTGTTGAGCAGCCAAATCTTCCAGGGCTGAAGTGATAAAATTAAAGCGAAGTCTCTTATGAGACAATAAGGTTACGTTCAAATACAAAAAAGAGACAGAGCTTTGAAACAGTTCTGGCCCTATGGGCTGACGGGGGAAAAGATTCTGGGACTGAAGTAAAATTGTTAGCCAGCGTCTGCGTAATATCCCTTTTTCCTTATATGTGTGGTTTGAGTTTTTTGTTGAAAGGATAGCTTTGCTCTTATTCTGTTATTTCTTAATGTTTGGTGTAATAGAATTGCCAGTGCATGATATTTCAGAGGTGAAATCTTCCACTGTTCTGCCACCCACGTATTTCTTCTTCTCTACTTTTACATGCTTCCTGTTATGGCTGTAATGAGCTTCTCTCTATTCACATTGCTCTGCACACTTATTCTATTACTTCTGCTTCTCATTAAAAAAGTGACTTTCTCCTTTCATTCTGAAGCCAAACACTGTAATTTAGCAGCTAATGACTCCACTTAGTGTTATTTTTACCAGCATGGATCAGTTAAACTTTTTACATTTCTTTTATGTTCATTTTTTCTCTTGTTCTTTTAGATGTCACAAATTTAATGTCCCATTCCTCTGTTCACGTTTTACATTATAGCGTTGTTGAGATATATATATATATATATATATATATATATATATATATCTATCTAATATAGCAATAGGGGCAGTGCGCCTCTTTTTGGACACATCACCTCACCATGGGCTGCTTTATGCAAATATAAATTTGTATTTATGTGAATAAACAGGATAGTATTCATTCACCCCTGTTTAAGCAGGCTAGTTTTTCCACTTAAGTAACTCTGAAAAGGGAAAAATGGCGCTGTTCAAATGTAACTGGTGCATGTCATGTATGCAAGTGCGTGTGCACCAGAGAAAAGTGAATGAAATCAATATTAAGTAAAATGCAATCAGAGTATATATAAGTGTGTGTGTGTGTGTATATGTATGTATATATATATGTATATATATATGTATATATATATATATATATATATATATATATATATATATGTATATGTACCGCTCTATAAAGTGCAATGTGCATATAAATAAACCATTATATAAAAAAATTAAATTAATAATATACGGTGACCAGTAGTGTACCAAACGCACCATAGAACACAAATGTGTCATATAAAGTCCCCAAAGTCCCAGTACTTCAAAAATAGTAATAGAGTCCTGAACAGCAAAAACCAGCAGAAAAAAGGTGACACTTCAGTGCTTCCCTCCTTCATAACTAGAGGTCGACCGATATGGGTTTTTCTCTGGCCGATGCCGATATTTAGAAATCATGGCGGCCGATAGCCGATATATGATGCCGATTTTTTTTGGGCCGATATGTTAGGCCGATTTTATTTTATTTATTTATTTTTTTTCCTTTTTTATTTTTTATTTTATTTTTTAATCCCCCTTGATCTAACACACCTTTCCCACTGGGGCGTTTTTCAGGCGCTTTTGGGCTAAAAATAGCGCCTGTAAAATGGCTCCCCTGCAGTCTGTGTGAAAGACAGAGTGCTTTCACACTGAGGCGATGCGCTGGCAGGATCTTAAAAAAAAAAGTCCTGCAAGCAGCACGTTTGGAGTGGTGTATACCGCTCCTCCACCACTCCTGCCCATTGATATGAATGGGCACCACTGCCGAAGCGCATGCAATGCGATTTGGCAGCAGTGCTTCATGGGCGCATTTAACCTCTTCCTTGGCCGCTAGCTGGGTTATATGTGCCCCACTAGCCAAATAGCACCGCTAAAATGATGGTAAAGAGCCGCTAAAACTTGCGTTTTACCATCAACGCTCCAGTGTGAAAGCAACTTCATAAGTGATACAGAAAATTTCTTACATTTAAACATTTATTAAACAAAACAAAACCCCCAATCTGTTTACTTGTATGTATGATTTAGATAAAAAAAAAAAAAAACCTATATATTAAATAAAAACAGGTAGTCAAAACTTTTGGACGAAAAAAAAAATGGGCTAACTTTACTGTTTTTATTTTATTTTTATCTTTTAAATAGTGTATTTTTTTCCTAAAAAAAATGCATTTGAAAGACCTCTGTGCAAATGCTGTGTGACATAAAATATTGCAACAACCGCTATTTTATTCCCTAGGATCTCTGCTAAAAAAATATATATCATTTTTGGGGGGTCTAAGTGATTTTCTTGCAGAAAATACAAGATTTTTACTTGTAAGCAACAAGTGTCAGAAAAGATTTAGTCTTTAAATGGTTAAACTGAGAACTTCTACACACAGAGATGATTTCATTCATTCAAGTGTAAACATTGTATCTTTTAGTTCTTTTCTTGGCAGCCTGCCCAGAGAGGAGGAAAGGGTTGCTATGACGACTCAGTCAACTTACACTGACTGAAATGACTTCTGTAATAGAAAAGTCCCGCTGTAGTTCTAAATCTGCTTTTTATCAGCTCAAATCGGCCGATGCCGATTATTTAAAAAACGGCAAATATCGGCCGCAAATATCGGCCGATATATCGGCCGGCCGATATATCGGTCGACCTCTATTCATAACCACTTGCCTACTGGGCACTTAAACACCCCTCCTGCCCACACCAATTTTCAGCTTTCGGTGCTGTCACACTTTGAATGACAATTACAATTACAGTCATGCAACACTGTACCCAAATTAATTTTTTGTCCTCGTTTTTCCCACAAATAGAGCTTTCTTTTGGTGGTATTTGATCACCTCTGGGTTTTTTATTTTTTGCGCTATAAATTACAAAAAGACCGAAAATTTCAAAAAAAAAGAATTTTTCTTCGCTTCTGTGATAAAATTTTGCTAATTAATTTTTCTACATAAATTTTGGCCACAATTTATACTGCTACATATCTTTGGTAAATATAACCCAAATTAGTGTATATTATTTGGTCTTTGTGAAAGTTAGAGAGTCCACAAGCTGTGGTGCAAATCACACAAAATTGATCACATCTGATGTACTGGTGGCCTATCTCAATTCTTGCGACCCGAACAAGCCAGGAAAGTACAAATACCCCCCAAATAACCCCTTTTTTTGAAAGTAGACATTCCAAGGCATTTAGTAAGAGGAATGGTGAGCTTTTTGATGTTGTAATTTTTTCCCACAATTCTTTACAAAATGAAGATTTTTTTTATATTTTTTCCACAAAATTGTCATTGTAATACGTTATTTCTCTCACATGGCATGTGTATACTACAAATAATGCCCCAAAATAAATTCTGCTACTCCTCCTGAGTATTACGATACCACGTGTGGGACTTTTCCACAGCCTGGCCACATAGAGAGGCCCAACATGCAGGGAGCACCGTCACATGTTCTAGGAGCATACATTACACATCTAACTTGTTGACTACCTATTACACCTTTGAAGGCCCTGGAGCACCAGGGCAATGACACGTGACACCGACGTGGCACTGAAGACCGATGGCACTGATACGTGGCACTGATGACAGATGCCACTAATATGTGGCACTGATGACAGATGGCACTAGTACGTGGCACTGATGACAGATGGCACTGATACCTGGCATTGATGACATGTGGCACTGATAACAGATGGTACATGGCACTGATGGCAGATGGCACTATGTGGCACTGATGACAGATGGCACTTATACGTGGCAGTGGGGACAGATGGGCACTTTATTTTCATTTTATTTTTTTACACTAACCGCTGCATCTTTGCAGCGGTTCATCTCTCCCTCCCCACACGCTCTCTCTGTGTGAGGAGGGAGAGCCGGCGATGAGTTTACATATGAGATCATCTCTCATTGGGCACGCTGATCATGCTGTAAACGGCCGCTGTGATTGCCCGTTTACAGCGATCTGTGACTGGCTGTGTCCCGGGGGACACGGCCAGCACAGAACTTCCCCGATGCGTGCCCGCGGCGGCGCGCAGAGGGGAAGTTAAAGGGAGGACGTCCAGGGACGCCCTCCTGGCAGATAGTGTCCACGCTGTAGCCGTCTTTTGGCTATAGCAGGGGCGTGAAGTGATTAAGCTTCCCCCTCTTGTGTTTGTACTCACCAGAGCACCTCACCCCTGCAGGGCTAGCTGGCGTAACAACAGTATCCAAATGCGTTATTTTTCCTGAACTCCACCTAGTGGTGGTCTTCTTGGAGAGGCTGCAGTTCCCTTTCCATAAGCGCAGATATTTGCTTTTAAATATAGCTTTTCCACTTCCAAGTCCTTCCTTCATAGTATTTTACTGAATTGTTTTACTTTTTTCATCCCTGCACTGTGTAGAAATTGAACAGCAGGTCTATGAAGCAGTAATATGTAGTATCATTTTCTTTTTTCTGGTAGATGTGCGGGGCAAGTGAAGTATCGCTGTGGAGACTAATAAAATTACCTGTTTACTCTGTCATCTTAAAAATATCCATGATGCATTCTCCTCCACCACCTCTTCCATAATGTATTCTCCTTTTTTTGTTTTTACTGTTTCTAATATGAAACCATGAAATCTCGTTACAATCTAAACCAGTTCCAGATACCAAACTATTCATCTTCTGCTCAGGGTGATATTCTATCACACAGTGGAAGGGTAGTTTTCCTGCTTGTGGGAAAGTTTCATATGACGTTCTCTTTTCTCCACTGTTAAAGGATAACCAAGACCCCTTTCACACTGGGCCATTTTGCAGGCACTATTGTGCTAAAAATAGCACCTGCAAGCCGACCTGAACAGCGCCGTTTTACTGCCGGCTCCGCTCCTGCCCCAGTGTAAAGAGCCTGAAGGTTCCTTTTAACAAAAACAAACCATGGCTGCGCTGCTATCAATCTATCCAATCAGGGCCCAAGACACCGGTTGGGGCTCCAGTGCAGGAAAGAATGGGTTCAGCTAAGTATAAGCTCTGGAGGGCTGCTGCATGACAGGAGGTTTTTCACTTTAGGTTTTTCACCTTAATGCGTTCTTTGCATTAGAGGGTTTACAACCCCTTTAACCACAAATAGAGCTTACTTTTGGTGGTATTTGATCACCTCCTGGGTTTTTCATTTTTTGTTAAAAAAAATAAATAAAAAATTAAAGTCCGATATTATTTATTTAAAAAAAATAATACAAAACCATTTTATATTTTGTTAATACATTTTGCAAACAGGTAATTTTTCTCCTTCATTGATGTACGCTGATGCGGCTATGCTGATGGATGGCACTGAAGGGCACTGGTAGGTGACACCGAGGCACTGATTGGCACCCCTGGTGGGCACTGGTAGGTGGCATTTGTGGGCACTGATTACTGGCATTGGCAGGCGGTACTGGTGGGCACCGAGGCTCTTCCTCTTCGGGACGGGTGTCCCTTCAAACAGAAGCCGGCATTCGGTAAAAAAAAAAAAAAAAATTACCGATCCTCTGTTTACATCATGTGATCAGCTGTCTTTGGCTGACAGCTGATCACGTGGTAAGGGGCCGGGATCGCTCCCTTACTCTGATCTGTGATCACCCAAGTCTCATTGACTCGGGTGATCACAGCGCACGCTGTGTGCCCTCTTCAGGGAGGGCGTGACCAGCTTTGATAGGGGAGGACCTCAATAGACGGCCTCCCAGCAAAGCACATCGGCGCTGTGTGAGTCATTCGCTATAGCGTGGATCTGAACAGGTTAAATCATACGAGGAAAGTAATAAAATGCCTGTGAGCCTCAATCAACCCAAAGCCTAATGGATATCACTAACCAGTTACACACGTCTCATAAGCTTGCACACTTATACAAAAAATAGTAAATTATACGCTGCGTTTTAGAATATTGCACAATAAATGCGTGCTAAAAACAAACAGGTGTAGTGTTAATGTGATGTAAGTGACATATATGACATAGATGTGATATGACCAAATAAAAACAATAAATATGTCAATTAACCACTTACCGATCCCCACACGACAATGTACGTCCCTTTCGTTTGAAGAGGAATATCTCGGTAACGGCAGCACCTGCTGCCACAATCAAAGTATACATCTCTTCAGGTGGCAGTTCGGTAAACGATCATGATGGTCTCTGCGGCGGATTTGCTGTGAGATCACCGTTATCGGCAGTGGGAGAGGGGCCCCCCACCGCTCTCCAGGAGCGGTCAGTAGCGGTGGAGGCGATCGGATCCTATCCGTGGCTGGGTATGGAGACGAGTGATGCTAAGATGGCCCCCACCCATCTCCTTACCATAGCAGGGCGGAAGCGATGTCAAATAGTTACTTCCGCCCATACGTTTTAAAGGCCCATTTTTCTGTTGTAATTTTTTTAAATGACACTCTTTTATTTCTGGGAGAATTGTCTCTTCACCCAGACATCTTCCTAGCGATATGTCAGAGATGGGGTAATCCAGACGTAGACCTGTTTGCGTCCAGATTCAACAACAAGGTCGACAACTTTGTGTCGAGAACAAAGGATTCGCTAGCTTGCAGAACAGACACATTAGTCTTCCCATGGGATCAGCTTGCTCTGATCTATGCATTTCCTCCAGTTTTGCTGCTTCCGGATCTTCTTCGCAGGAACAAAAGGAGGTGATTCTGGTGGCCCAGAAGATCTTGGTTTACCGAGATCATAAAGATGGTAGTAGGAGTCCCTTGGACTCTGCCATTACAGCTAGACCTTCTCATGCAAGGTCCGGTATTCCATCTTACCTTACAGTCACTAAATTTAACGGTCTGGCTATTGAGACCAGCATTCTAAAGGAACGTGGGTTGTCTCCTTCGGTAGTATCTATTTTGATTAATGCCAGGAAGCCAGCTTCCAGGGTAATTTACTATAGAGTCTGGAAAGCATATGTTTCCTGGTGTGGATCCAGGGGTTGGCACCCCAGGAAATATGTCATAGGTAGGATCCTTGCTTTCCTGCAAATGGGATTAGAAATTAAGCTGGCCTTGAATACTATCAAGGGCCAGATCTCGGCCTTATCAATATTTTTTTAATGGCCTCTGGCTTCTCTTTTGACTAGAAAGATAGTCTTTCTGGTTGCCATCTATTCTGCTAGAAGAGTATCAGAACTAGCGGCTCTGTCTTGTAAAGAGCCATATCTGATCATGCATAAGGATAAGGTGGTGTTACGTCCTCATCCTGAATTCCTACCAAAGGTGGTGACAGGTTTTCACTTAAACCAAGATATTGTTCTTCCTTCTTTCTTCCCAGAGCCTCAATCTAGGGAAGAAAAGGCACTACATTTCCTTGATGTAGTGAGAGCGCTCAGAGTGTATTTAAAGGCGACTGCTCAGGTTCGTAAAACAGATGTTCTATTCGTACTGCCTGATGGTCCAAAGCGAGGACAGGCCGCGTCAAAATCCATTATTTCCAAGTGGATTTGTCAGGTCATTATTCGGGTTTCTGGTTTAAAGAAGAAAATTCCTCCTTTTCATGTTAAAGCACACTCAACCAGCGCGATTAATGCCTCTTGGGCGGGGCATCATCAGGCCTCTATGGCTCAGATCTGTAAGGCCGCAACTAGGTCTTCAGTTCATATGTTTACCAGATTTTATCAAATCAATGTTAAAGGTCATGAGGATATTGCCTTTCGGAAAAAGTGTGCTGCAGGCTGCAGTATGAGTCCTCTGGCTTCCTTTCTTTTTGTTGTCTCCCCCCCCTCCTTCAGTTGCCATTGCTATGGGACATCCCACATAGTAATTACTATGGCTCTGTGTCCCCTGATGGAAGAATGGAAAATAAGATTTTTAAAACTGCTTACCTGTAAAATCCTTTTCTTTGATGTACATCAGGGGACACAGAGTTCCCTCACTTCTTGGTATACACTTGTATTGCTTGGCTACAAAACTAAGGACTCACAGTAATGGGGGAGGGGTTATATAGGGGAGTACGCGCCTTAGTGGCATGCCAGTGTCTATCACCTGTCTGTCCGATATAACCCACATAGTAATTACTATGGCTCTGTGTCCCCTGATGTACACCAAAGAAAAGGATTTTTACAGGTAAGCTGTTGTAAAAATCCTATTTTTTGACCCCAGATCTCATATTTAAAACGACCTGTCATGCTTTTTTCTATTACAAGGGATGTTTACATTCCTTGTAATAGGAATAAAAGTGACCCAAATATATATATTTTTTTAAAAGAAGGAAAAAATTTTTTTTTTAAGTGCCCCGCCCCGATGAGCTTGCGCTCAGAAGCGAACACATACGTGAGTAGCACCCGCATATGAAAACAGTGGTCAAACCACACATGTGAGGTATCGCCCGATAGTTTGAGCAAGAGCAATAATTCTAGCCCTAGACCTCCTCTGTAACTCAAAACATGCAACCTGTAGAATTTTCTAAATATCGCCTATGGAGATTTATAAGGGTAAAAGTTTGACGCCATTCCACGAGCGGGAGCAATTTTGAAGCGTGACAAGTTGGGTATCAATTTACTCGGCGTAACAACATCTTTCACAATATAAAAAAAAAATTGGCCTAACTTTACTGTTTTATTTTTTTAGAATTCAAAAAAAGTGAATTTTTTTTCCAAAAAAAGTGCACTTGTAAGACCACTGCACAAATACGGTGTGACAAAATGTATTGCAATGATCGCCATTTTATTTTCTAGGGTGTTAGAAAAAAATTTATAATGTTTGGTGGTTCTAAGTAATTTTCTAGCAAAAAAACATGTTTTTAACTTGTAAACACTGAGTCTATAAAAGAGGGCCCGGTCCTTAAGTGGTTAAAACATTACTAATAAAGTGCTCATGTGCATCCAAGTGCTTTGTAACAGATATTGGTGTCTGGTGGTATATTGGGAACAACACTAGTCCCAATTTAAATAGCAAAAAGTGCAATTGTGCAAAAACAAGTCTTTATAAAACAATACTGTGGCAGTCCTGTTGAAAAAAGTGCATATGCGTGCTATCCAGTAATAGCACTGCTGACATGTTTATAAATCCGTGCGTCTAAAGATGATTGACAGGTGTTGCAGATCATGCATTGGTGCTCTTAATCCAGTGACCCCCTATGTATTAAATGCTCACCTTGAAGCGTGTGACTTGGCAATTACGCTCAGTCAGTACACGCTTGTGAACCACCCCTGGGTTCTGTAATGGTAACAGGATCCTGGGCTTCCCACGCAGTATCTTGGAAATGATAGGAAATAAAAATCCTCGATAGTGTGATATCGATTAAAACATTTTATTAAACAAGAACAATCAAGAACAATCCCCCAATGGGGTACTCACATGTACCAGGTGCATCAGTGCAAACAATTAACTCCTGCAAGGCTATAAAAAATGAGTTGAATGTAATTTTTGTATGTGTGCTCTGTCATATTTTATTCTTTTTGTGTGGTCTTATGGCTGCACCACCTTTAATGTATTTTTAGGGTGTGCCCCCAAGTATTTGTTAGACCAACACAAAGTGGCACATAATTGTCAAGTGGAAGGAGAATTATAAATGGTTTTCAAAATGTTTTACAAATATGTGAAAATACTTTGTAGGGCCACCTTTCGCTTCAATAACAGCTGCAAGTTTTTGGGGATGTCTACCAGCTTTGCACTTCTAGAGAGTGACATTGTTGCCCATTCTTGTTTGCAAAATAACTCAAGCTCTGTTAGATTTGACGGAGAGCTTCTGTGAACAGTAATATTCAAGTCTTGCCACAGATTATCGATTGGATTTACGTCTGGGCTATTCTAACACATGAATATGATTTTCTCTAAACCATTCCATTGTAGCTCTGGCTATATGTTTAGAGTCATTGTGCTGCTGGAAGGTGAACCTCTGCCTGAGTCTCGTCTTTTGCAGACTCTAACAAGTTTTCTTCTAAGATTCCTCTGTATTTGGCTCCATACATCTTTCCTTGCTAAAGAAAATCATCCCGGCATCACGATGCTGCCACCACCATGTTTCACAGTGGGGATAATGTGCAGTGCTAGTTTTCTGCTGCACGTAGCGTTTTGCTTTTAGGTCAAAAAGTTCCATTTTGATCTCATCTGACCAAAGCACCTTCTTCCACATGTTTGCTGTGTTCCCCACATGGCTTCTCGCAAACAGGACTTCTTATGGCTTTTTTTATTTTCAACAATGGCTTTCTTCTTGCCACTCTTCCATAAAGGCCAGATTTGTGGAGTGCACAACGAATAGTTGTCCTGTGGACAGATTCTCCTACCTGAGCTATCGATTTCTGCAGCTCCTCCAGTTACCATGGGCCTCTTGGCTGCTTCTCTGATTAATACTCTCCTTGCCCAGCCTGTCGGATTAGGTGGATGGCCATGTCTTGATAGATTTGCACTTGTGCCACACGCTTTATATTATCAAATGATGGATTGAACAGTTTTCTGTCATATGTTCAAAGCTTGGGATTTTTTTTAACTTAACCTGGCTTTAAACTTCTCCACAACTTTATCTCTGACCTGTCCGGTGTGTTCCTTGGCCTTTGTAATGCTGTTTGTTCACTAATGTTCTCTAACAAACATCTGAGAGCTTCACAGAACAGCTGTATTTATACTAAGAATAAATTCCACACAAATGCACTTTATTTACTAATTAGATGACTTTTGAAGGCAATTAGTTCCACTAGGTTTTAGTTAGGGATATCAGAGTAAAGGGGACGGGATACAAATGCACGCCACACTTTTCTGATATTTATTTGAAAACAAAAATTTGAAAACCATTTTATAATTTTTCTTCCACTTCACAGTTATGTGCCACTTTGTGTTGGTCTACCACATTAAAGCCCAATAAAATAACATGGTTGTAACATGACAAAATGTGGAAAATTTCAAGAGGTATGAATACTTTTTCAAGGTACTGTAGGTTGTTCCATACATCTTGGAGAACTAATCTCAGATCTTCTATGGGTGTAGGCTGCCTCAAATTCTTCTCTCTCTTCCTGTAATCACAGACAGACTTGATGGTGTTGAGATCATGGCTCTCTGGGTGCCAAACCATCATTTTTGGGTTGTCCTGCTGCAGAATAAATGTGGGGCCAATCACACACCTCCCTGATGGTATGGCATGATGGATTAGTATCTGTCTTTATTTCTCAGCATTGAGGGCACCGTTGATTGGGAAATGTTGAGGACTGTAGACGCAGTGATCGGCCAAGGATTTATACATGGTTTAAAAAAAGTGCTTCAGATTTTAATGCTATTACAAGAAAATTGTCAGTATCCTTTACTTGTAAATGACTGCAGTTGTGTATGCTCTACTACTTAATTTTTTTTTTTCTGGGTCAATTTGAATAGGAGATGGGGGAAAAAATATACAATAATTCTCAAAACAGAATGATTTATTGTGATTGATTTTCTCCCTGTAGCAGCAATCCTTTGCCTGTCCCAATTACTTAACTATCTTGCACCGGTCCAAATGGATCCTAGTTTTCAGCTGTATATTTGACTGCAGCTTTCCAGGCTTCAATGACAAGTAATGGGTCTAACTACGTTGTTAGAAGTCTCTTGAGTTTCACCAGAAAACCTTTTAAATGCTTTCTTTCCTGCAACAGTCTGCACATGCATCTGCCAGGATCAGGATAAAGCTTGCAGTGGTTACAAGGAGATGAAAGTGTGTTTTTTCCTTCATTCTCACACAGTATTTTTCATCAAGACAATATGCAAAGCTTAAGTGATTATACAGCTTTGCTGAGATTCTGAGCAGTGTAAGTGAAACACTGCCTGGATATCCTCCCTCCATAGCAATATCAACTCTTTTAGCACTGGAAGCTCTAAGGCAGTAATGTTTTATAATGTTTCTAATTCTTTTGTATGTGTATTTTTTTTTAATAGATAATCACCCCTTTTAGAAGACTAATATTGTGTGCTGAGAACAGAAAAGAGATGGAAGACTGGATCAGCTCACTGAAGTCAGTGCAGTCCAGAGAGCATTACGAGGTAAGCTTGTTTTTTATGATTTGCAGTAAACCTGTGTAATGTTTCTGGAGGTACTGTGAGGTTCATGGTGATGGGGGGGAAAAAGCAAGATATAGCAAGAATGTTGTGTGATGGTCCCGTCTTTAATACTAGGAAGTACTACAATCTATAAGCACTCAAAGTTTCATATTGTAATTTACCCATTTTCAATGAATCTACCTAAAGATTTTTTTTTTACTGATGTAAACATTGCACCATGTAAGGCTTTGCAACTGAAAGTGCTTTGATGTAATACTATCCACACAGTGCAGTTTATACTTCTTTTGCTCTTGTACGTACTTTTTATTCATGGTTTTTAAACATGGGATGAATAACAGATGCATGATTCAGTTAGTGGTGCACCAAAAGGAAAATTCAGGTGCCAAAACTGAAACCAATAATTCAGGGTGCATTTGGCCAAAAACTGAAATGGACAGTTTTCTTTTATTATTATTTAATTAATGTGGCTGGCAGTTTTGCATTGAAGTCAATAGGACGTGGTTTTGAGTTGAAGTCAATGGGGTGTGCTTTTGCTTTTAAGTCAGTGAAGATTAATAACCATGTACCTTCCGGTTGTGCAAATATAGCTGCAGTCCTAGTAACTTTCTGTACAATTCTGTTTTTGTAAAGGGTGTAGCAAACTAAGGTGCCCTGGCACATTCAAATACCTTTTTTTTTTTTTCTTGGGTACATCTTCTGTATTTTGTTTTAAAGGTTCAGCTCCCTTCCTTTGGCTTGTACTTTAATAAAACAAAGTGTAAGCTTGACTCCGGATTGCCTCATTAAACTTATTTTGTAATTATGAGAAATGTTTATAATAGATAATGAGAATCTATCTCTGTGTCTTATTGGTAGTGTTTTTTCCCCCCCTAGAATATTATTCTTTTGCTGTAATTTTAATGTTTACTTGGACTCAACTGTCATGTTCACAAGGAGTGTGTTAAATTATTTTTCCACCAATTTATGCTTAAAGGTCATGTAAATGCATAGAAAATGTTTTAGCTGTACTGCCAAATTTTGTCTTAACTTTTTCCCTGTTAGACCGCACAGTTTAATGTGGAACATTTCTCAGGAATGCATAACTGGTACGCCTGCTCCCATGCCCGACCTACCTTCTGCAATGTGTGCAGAGAAAGCCTGTCAGGGGTCACCTCCCATGGGTTGTCTTGTGAAGGTAGGTTCCAAATCTTTTTTTCACAGGCATTACTGTTGTATAAATCGATGCTTCTTTAAAGTAGTTGTAACCCTTCCCAATAATAAAATTGTCTCAACAGATAAATACAAGGTTAAATAGGCAGTGACCTGCCGGGGGCCTGTTCACTGGTGGGGCATTTACGGCAGAGCCGTAAATGATGTGGTCACTGAGCTTCTGTGTTTTCATAACAATTTAACACAGTTAGACCTGGCAACAAACGTATACCCCTTAAACACCTTAAATATGCTTTGATTTCATAATAAATGCACATAAAATTAAAGGAGAAACATCTACAAATGCATATGCTTGTTTTTTTGTAAACCTCACCCATATGACAAATTGGCTTATGGTTCACATAGTAGACAATTGTTGACCATGAAGCAATCTATGGGCCCCATGTGTTAAATTTGCTAAAATAAATTATTTTCTCTTATATTCACCGATCGACACAGCTCCTCTCATAACCATTGGGTTATTACGCCCTATTACTAGGAGATACTAGGCATTAGTTGTAATACAACACTCAGCACTCTTAGTTCCGCTCAGGGGGCGGTCCCTTGGGCAACAACCCTCCACCCTGCCATGCAGTCATCAGTTTTATTTTGCCTAGTGAAGGAGAAGAACCTAGGAACCCTGCGGCTCATCGGTCCATGCTTTTTTTCTGCAAGAAGCGTGATTTTTTTTGCGCAAGATGATAGATCCGGTGATCTGCTGTCAACAGCCGGCTGGGTGACAGGCTGGATTCTCTTATCCTTGTAGTCTCCCCAGTCCGGCAATCGAGAGTGTGCAGGCCGCAGCAACATGCAAGGCAGGCCACGACGAAACCTCAGCTCCAGAGGTGGTTGTGAGCTTTTATGCTCCGGGGCATACATATGATCGGGCTACTGATGTCTGCATCACAGTATGCCAGGCCAGCAGCCACCCTGTACTGATTGAGTGGGTCTGTGATGGAATGTCTCCTAGCTCTTTAGGACTGATAAGTACAGCTCTCCCTGCCTCGGCGGGGCTGAGCAGCTGGGCATCCCCTGGGAGGTCGATTCGGGGGTCCATTGGACGCTGACCAAGACAGTGTGGATGAGCCCCCGTCTGGGTCCGTGCGCGACAAAGCGCTTGTTGGCGCACTTATCACAGCTGTGCGTGATACCCTGAAGATTCAGGAGCCAGCAGATCCCTCTGCTGATGTAGCGGCCCTTTTTGGGTCCCGCAAGCCAGTACGTTCACCTAAGGTGTTCCCGTATCTGACTTATTTTGACAAGTTCATTTACAAGGAATGGGGTTGCCCGCAACAGACCTTTTCGGTTCCCAAATACATGGCGTTGCGTTACCCTTTTGAGGAGACCCCTCAGTATCCAGGTTAAATAAAGTAACCATGATCCCGGTAGAGGAGACTCCTGCATTTAAGGATCCCACGGACAGGAAGGCTGAGGCAGTGGCTCGTTCCCTGTTTATGGTTGTGGGATCAGCCGTGCGACCAGTACTGGCATCCGCACTTGTGTCGCAGACACTAACTGAGTGGGACTTTTGCACCACGAATTAGGAGGGCAACAGGCTTCTCCTGTCTGCGTGGAACTAGCAGACCCAACTAGTGCAAGGCCTTAAGTAAGTCTGTGAACTGGCCCTGGATACTCTCCCTCTGTTATCCAGGGCTTCAGTGTCCGCAGTGGTGCTGAGGTGCCTGATTTGGCTAAAATGCTGGTCTGCTGACCAGGCATCCAAAAAAGCCCTGACGGATCTTCCCTTCCTTGGCAACCGGCTCTTTGGAGCCTCTCTGGATGACATTATTAAAGCGGGATTCCACCCTTAAGTGGAACCTCCGCTGATCGGAACCCCCCCCCCCCTCCGGTGTCACAATTGACACCTTTCAGGGGGGAGGGGGGTGGAGATACCTGTCAAAGACAGGTATTTTCACCCACTCCCGGGCATAGACTCCCATGGGAGTCTACGCCATTTCCTGCCCTGCCGCGCTGTCTGCTGGGACACACACGGGTCCCAGTGACAGCGCGGAGATTTCCTATTGCGCGGCGCAGCTCGCGCATGCGCAGTAGGGAACCGGGAAGTGAAGCCGATTCGCTTTACTTCCTGATTCCCTCACCTCGAATGGCGGCAGCAGCAGCCGAGGCCCGAGCGGTCGCTGGAACCCGGGACAGGTGAGTGTCCATTTATTAAAAGTCAGCAGCTGTAGTATTTATAGCTGCTGGCTTTTAATATTTTTTTTGGGGCGGAATCCCTCTTTAAAAATGCCACTTGTAGTAAGAGTACCTTACTCCCACAGGCCAGAAAGGCTAAGGATCCACGCCGTAGGCAAGGGCCCTCTTTTTCCGCTCACAAATGGCTTTTTTGTCCGCCCCGGAGCTTCGGCAAAACGCCCCCAGCCCGACAGGACAGACAAAAATGTCCCTGGAACCACAAGCCTGCAAATAAAAGTGCTACCGCATGAAGGTTTGCCCCCACCCTCTCGGGTGGGTGGTCGCCTTCAGGAGTTTGCAGCCCAGTTGTCCTCTCGACTATCCGACCAAAGGGTCTGCAATCAGATTTCCTCAGGCTACAAGATAGTTTCTCTTTTGGCCACCAAACAGATTCTTCCCCTCCAGCATACCCGTATCCCTGGCTCACCAGGAGGCCCTCTTGGGGGCAGTAAGGGACCTGCTGAGTCATGGGGTGGTTGTACCGGTTCCGGAATCGGAGCGTTTCCAGGGATTCTACTAAAATTAGTTTGTAGTTCCCAAGTAGGAAGGGGTACGTCCAATCTTGGTCCTAAAAGCCCTCAATCACTTTGTGAAAGTGCAGAGGTTCAGAATGGAATCAGTTCGCTCAGTAGTCGCTTCACTCCATCAAGGGGACTCCCTGGCGTCCTTGGACATCCAGGATGTGTACCTGCACTTGCCCATATGTCTTCGGCATCAAAAGTTTCTTCAATTTGCAGTCAGGGAAGCCCACTACCAGTTTGTGACTCTTCTTTTTGGTCTGGCATCAGCCCCCCCCCCAAGTCTTTACCAAGGTATTGGCTCCGGTTTTGGCATTGCTGCGGCAATGTGGGATACCTAGATGATCTCCTCCTAATGGCATCTTCCACCTCAGAATTAGAGGAGGATGTGGTGATCACCATGCAGACCCTGCAAGAATTTGAGTGGCTGTTGAACCTAAAGAAGTCGGTGATTGTACAGACCCAGCGTCTGGAATACCTAGGCTTGCTGCTGGGCTCCATGGAAGCAAGTTTTTATCCCTTCAGACAAAGCGCAGACTCTCAGATCCACGGTAAAACTGCTTATGAACCGCAAGTGGTCATCGCTGCGCTTTTGCATGCGAGTCCTGTGACTCATGGTAGCCTCCTTCGAGGCAGTACCTTATGCCCAGTTCCACACCACGGTCCTGCAGAAGGAGATTTTGACAAAATGGGACAAATCTCGTTTGTCCCTGGATCGATGGATCAAGGTGAGCCAGTCAGTCAGACTCTCACTGATATGGTGGCTGAGGTCCCCGGTGATTCAGTCCGTGAAATCGTTCCTACCTATGAAGTGGACAGTGATCACAACGGACGCCAGCCTATCCGGCTGGGGTGGAGTGATGGGGGTTCAGTGGGCTCAGGGCCTCTGGTCGACGGAAGAATCCAAGTTGCCGATCAATCTGCTCAAATTGAGAGCGATCAGGCTGTGCCTCTCCACATGGTCAATGAGAATTCAGGGGCGTCCAATCAGGATCTAGTCAGACAACACCACAGCTGTGGCATACGTCAGTCACCAAGGGGGAACAAGAAGCTCAGCCGCTGCATGGGAGGTCGCTCGCGTACTTCGGTGGGCAGAGTGACCTGTACTGGCCCTATTGGCCATTTACATCCCAGGATTGGATAACTGGCAGGTGGACTATCTGAGTCGCCAGATGCTGGACCCAGGAGCATGGGCGTTGCATCCGGAGATATTCGGGTTACTATGCCTGAGGTGGGGCACACCAGACGTGGATCTTCTGGCCTCCCGTCTCAATCAGACGTGCAAACATTCATGTCCAGGACAAAAGATCTGTGGGCAGACGTGTTAGACGCGCTGGTGGCTCTGTGGGATCAGTACCAGCTGGTCTACGCCTTTCCTCCACTGAAACTTTTACCACGTCTGCTTCGCAGAGTGGAACCTGAAGGGATCCCTGTAATACTGGTTGCCCCAGATTGGCCTCAGTGTCCTTGGTACGCAGACCTAGTGCGTCTGGTGGCAGAGACGCTCCCTGGCAACTGCCGTTGCGAGAGGACCTTCTGTCTCAAGGTTCGATTCTCCATCCTGCTTTACCATCGCTGGCTTTAACGGTATGGCTATTGAGAGCCAGGTGTTGAGGAACTGGGTCTGTCGGACTCGGTGATGCCAACTATGTTGAGAGCACGGAAATCATCTTCTCGGAAGATATACCATTGTACCTGGAAGGTCTACATCTCCATGTGTGAGGAGAAAGGATGGCATCCGCACTCCTTTTCTATATCCAGGATCCTGCTGTGCAAGGAGTAGACCAGAAATTGGCGTTAAGCACCATTAGGCCTCATGCACACGAGACGCAGTTAAACGCGCGTTCAGATGCAGTTAGACAGTTTTTTCAACTGCCCCTGAACTCATTCAATGTTATCCTATGTGTCCATGCACACAGTCTCGTTTTTTTCCGTTTTTATGCAGTTGCGTTTAATCTAGTTTTTCCAGAAGCAAAAAAATGCGTTCAGAAGCAAAAATTTCCACGTTTCAGACACGAAACGCGGCAAAACGCCGCTACCGCGTTTAGCCGCGTTTGCGTTTATATGCGTTTTTAAAGGTGACCTTTTTTTACATTAAAAATCTCAAAAATGATTGCAAATGATGAAAAACCATTAGAAAAATATTTTAAACAATTGTGGCAGGGGACGTGGCAAGTGACGTGGCAAGTGGACAATCCACTTGTGGCAGGGGATGTGGCAAGTGACGTGGCGATTGGACAATCCACAACTTGTGGCAGGTGATGTGGCAAGTGGACAATCCACTTGTGGCAGGGGACGTGGCAGGGGACGTGGCAAGGGACGTGGCAAGTGGACAATCCCCAACTTGTGGCAGGTGACGTGGAAAGTGATGTGGCAAGTGGACAATCCACAACTTGTGGCAGGTGATGTGGCTGGTGACGTGGCAAGTGGACAATCCACATCTTGTGGCAGGTGACGTGGAAAGTGGTGTGGCAAGTGGACAATCCACAACTTGTGGCAGGTGATGTGGCTGGTTCTGTGGCAAGTGGACAATCCACAACTTGTGGCAGGTGGCATGGCAGGTGACGTGGAAAGTGGACAATCCATATCTTGGGGCAAGTGACGTGGCAGGTGATGTGGCAAGTGACGTGGCAAGTAGACAATCCACAACTTGTGGCAGGTGATGTGGCAAGTGACGTGGCAGGTGATGTGGCAAATCACGTGGCAAGTGGACAATCCACAGCTTGTGGCAGGTGGCATGGCAGGTGACGTGGCAGGTGATGTGGCAAGTGATGTGGCAGGTGATGTGACAAGTGGACAATCCACATCTTGTGGCAAGTGACGTGGCAGCTGACGTGGCAAGTGACGTGGCAAGTGGACAATCCACAACTTGTGACAGGTGACGTGGCAAGTGATGTGGCAGGTGATGTGACAGGTGATGTGGCAAGTCACGTGGCAAGTGGACAATCCACAACTTGTGGCAGGTGACGTGGCAGTTGGACAATCCACAACTTGTGGCAGATGACGTGGCAAGTGACGTGGCAAGTGGACAATCCACAACTTGTGGCAGGTGCCGTGGCAAGTGACACGCTAAATACAAGTACACTGCAGCTCTCACAGCTGCTGCTACTCACTCTGGTCTCACAAAATTGCTGAAATAGTTAATAATACTGTTTTTTTTGAGCTGGGGAGGGTCTATGATGTTAGCTTAACTAAACGCTTCTAGATGCAAACGCGGTAAAGCGCCGCTAAATCGTGGTAAAAATCGCGGCAAAACGCGTTTCTAAACGCCGGTTTCAACATGTGTCCAGCAGCGTTTGCATCTGCGTCTCGTGTACATGAAGCCTTAAGGGGCTAATTTCAGCCTTGTCTGTATTTTTTTTAGTGACCCCTGGCGTCTCACTCACTAGTTAGTACCTTTGTTCAGGGTGTACGACATGTAGTCCCTCCGGTGCATCCACCGTTACCCCTGTGGGTTTTGAACCTGGTTTTATCGACGCTTCAAAAACCGCCGTTTGAAAATATCAGGGAGATTCCCCTGTTGACCCTTTCCCAGAAAGTAATCTTTCTAGTGGCCATCACATCGGCCAGGAGGGTTTTGGAACTGGTGGCCTTGTCTTGCAAGTCGCCCTATCTGGTTATCCACAAGGATAAGGTGATGTTGCGTCTGCAACCTTCTTTTCTACCGAAAGTGGTCTCGGCCTTTCATATCAATGAGGACATTGTATTACCATCTCTGTGTCCTAAACCGAAGCACCCTAAGGAAGAGGCCCTTCACGCTCTGGACGTGGTTCGGGCTCTGAAGGTGTATTTGTCTGCCACTGCTCCCTTTTGGAAGTCAGACGACTCGTTTGTTTCGGTGGCTGGCATGGCAAGGCAGGCAGCCAAGGTAGGTGCACCCCTTTCCGGTCACGGTCCACTCCACAAGGGCAATCGGAACGCCTTGGGCCTTCCGACACCAATCGTCTGTCGCTCAGGTGTGTAAAGTGGCGACCTGCTCATCTGTCCACACGTTTACCAAGTTCTACAAGTTAGACATCAGTGCATCGGCTGATGCCTGTTTTGGCCACCAAGTGTTGCAGGCGGCCGTATAGTTGCAATTGAATATGCAATACATTTCCTTCTTCCTGTTTTTTCAAAAAAACGCAGTACCGTTACTTTAATGCGCTATTGCATTACATTCTGCATTTTTTTGTGCGGTTGTGGGTAGTCACTCCTGTTGAGGGTACCCTAGTTTTGTGCTGGATTTCTCCATGCACTTTGGTTTTTTTTGTGAGTCAAATTTCACTAGTTCCCACTTGCCTTGGTGGATGAAGCTTTTATGCTTTTTTCCCACCCCTCCTTTTGTCACTGCTTGGGGACGTCCCAATGGTTATGAGAGGAGCTGTGTCAGTCGGTGAATATAAGAGAAAATAGGATTTTTTGTACTCGCCGTAAAACCCTTTCCCTGTAATTCACCGACCGACACAGCACTGCCCCTCCTTTTTCTCTTTACGTTCTACTGCTTGTTGACGTACTGATGACTGCACGGCAGGGTGGAGGGTTGTTGCCCAAGGGACCGCCCCCTGGGCGAAACTAAGAGTTCTGAGTGTTGTATTACAACTAATGCCTAGTAACTCCTAGTAATGGGGCATAACAACTCAATGGTTATGAGAGGAGCTGTGTCGGTCAGTGAATTACAAAGAAAAGGATTTTACAGTGAGTACAAAAAATTCTATTTTTTCCCATGTGTCATTGTACAACTAGTTGTATTTTTTGTCACTCTATTGCTATAAATTTGTAGGCAAAAAAACACTTCCTAGTATAATTATAAGGTTTCACCATATTGATTACACCCAAAATACATACTTGCAGATATTTGAAAGTACAAAGGAGTCCTATACACAGTGCATGTTTTGTGCCCAAAAGTCGCTCACAATCCCTGATAAACTGTTTTGAAATTTGAAACCAATCAAGTCAAAAGGCAATGCTTGGCCACCTCAATACAGTGCTCTTACATCCCCTTCCTGTCCAAGCCAATTTTCATCTTTCGGAGCTGTCTCTGTTTTAAATGACAATTGCACGGTCATGCCACACTATACCCAAACAGAATTTTTATCATTTTGTTCCCACAAATAGAGCTTTCTTTTAGTGTAATTTGATCACCTCCTGGGGTTTTATTTTTTGCTAAACAAATAAAAGACCTAAAATTGTGAAAAAAAGGTTTTTCTTTTGTTCATGTAATAATATTTTGTCAATAAGTACGTTTTCTCCTTAACTGATGAGCACTGATAAGGCGGCACTGACAATGGGCTCTGGTAGACTGTACTAATGTGCACTGGTAGGTGGCACTGATGAGTGGCACTCATATTCAGCACTGATGGGCATTGATAGGCGGCACTGATGGGCACTCATGGGTGGCACTGGGCACTGATATGTGACACTGATGGGCACTTAAAAGGCTGCATCGATGGGTACTTATGGGTGGCACTGATAGGCAGCACTGATAGATGGCATTGATAGGCATCGCTGATAGACGGCATTGATAGGCATCATTGATTGCATGGCAGGCATTTGGGATGGGCACTGATAGGTAGCTGCCTGGGCACTGATTGGCATTTCCCTAGTGGTCTAGGGTGGCTTACCTGGTGGTGCAGAGTGGTGCCAATCCCTGGTGGTCCTGACGGCATCCTGGTGGTCCTGGGTGGGCTGTCCTTATAAACAATCGGCACAGACCCCCCTTGTCAGAATGAGAGCTGCGCCGCCTGGGCATCATTTGGATGTTTGTATAAAGGCAAGATGGATGTTTAGGACCCTGTATAATAGTATTTCATTAAAATGAACTGATGTTTGTAAGAGTATCTCTACAAACCTCTTCAGATAAGAAAAGATCATATGCCACTTAATCCAGTGGTGGACTATCCCTGGGGTGTCTAGTATAGTAATAAAAACCATTAAGTGAGTTGGTGCTGGAAGGTGTGTGTGTGTGTGTGTGTGTGTGTGTTTTCCATGTAGGGTTGTTCCCAATGTGTATTGATACATTTTTCTCTCGCTATTGAAGTTTAAAATTGTATTGGGGGCATGACATTTGGTTTGGAGCATCTCCATAATTGTTGGGCACACTCAATCCTATATTGGACACCTTGCCCCAGGAGTTCTTTTGAATTGTGGAAACGTGGGGCTGAAATAAAGGGGATCTTTAGACAAATTAGTGTGTTACGTGATGGATGCAGCATTGGTTCCTCGCCGACTCTAAGGCTGAGAACCAAGCGGTCAAATGTGACCAATCACTCGGTTCTCAGAGCTCCCTGAGCAGAGATCTGGTGACTCGGTCACCGCTGTCTGTGCTGTCCCTTCAGCGCTCACTGGAGCACTAGGCTGTGGAGGGGGTGGGAGCTGCTCGCTTAGAGGCTGAGCCGAGTGCCGGTCCAGGCATGTGGTCAGATCCCAACCATATGGTTGCAATCTTTTCTGAGCCTGGAGTGGCTCTGTGATATCAGCTAACAGCACTCTTCAGCCCACTATCTGCTGAAAACGGGTCATAGTGCAGAGTGAACTGCACTCCTGTGACTCACAGGAGATGTAAAGCCAGAGGAGCTTTGGCTGTTCTTTTAAGTATGCCATTTACGTTTGAGTAGGTTGGCTGTATAAGAACTCGATTTTATTGGTTAAAATGGTGGTTAAGGGAAAAATGTTGGTGTAAAAAAAAAGACTAGCATCTTCTTTGAACATTCTTACTTCTTCTTTTAGTAGTGAAAAGGATCAGTACATTTGAAATGTTTATCTTAGCAATACTTAGAATTTCCTCTCATTATGTTTAACCCCTTCACGTCTAAGGTTAAAGCAAATGTTAATGCTTAAGCATAATTTTGCAACTTTGACATTTGTTAGTAAAACTGTACATATCACCACAAATAATTTGTGCATCCAGGGGAGTTATACCTTAGGACAAATTGGGCTTTCATTTGGTCATAAATGGTAATTGATATCTCCTGATTTTTTAAATTTTATATTATTTTTAACCGCTTGCCACCCGTCGGCTGTCCGTATGACTGCCAGGTGGCGCGGCTCTCGTTGTGGGAGGGCGTCATATGACGTCCCTCCATTTAAGCAGAGAATGGGCGCAATCGTGTGCGCGGATCCCTGTTCCTTTGGCGCCGTGTCACGGAGACACCGCTCCCCACAGAGGGGGATGAACAGCCATTGGGCATGGCTGTTTACTACGTGATTGGCCGTAATGAAGTTACAGCCAATCATAAGTGGTCATGCCCCACGTTGCATGGCGCATGGCACGATCTCGAGCGTGCTGCGCGTTGGTGGCGGCGTGTTCCCGGGAACACTGCTTGTCACCGACGCTGGTCAACAGCCATTGGCTGGCAGCTGTTTGCCACGTGATCAGCTGTGAACCTTTCACAGCCGATCACTAAATGTCAACAATCCGCGGTAACAAGATGTTACTGGGTTCTCCTCGCACACCCACCAATCGTGTGAGAATGAGATTGCGGTAACATCTCGTTACTGCTTACAATGTACACCAATAACACAGATTGTCCCCCCAAATAAAGAAGACCCCATCCATCAAAGTACCTGTCAGTCCATCTGAGTACCTGTCACCCAGGCCATCTGAGCTCCCGAGTACCTGTCACCCAGGCCATCTGAGCTCCCGAGTACCTGTCACCCAGGCCATCTGAGCTCCCGAGTACCTGTCACCCAGGCCATCTGAGCTCCCGAGTACCTGTCACCCAGGCCATCTGAGCTCCCGAGTACCTGTCACCCAGGCCATCTGAGCTCCCGAGTACCTGTCACCCAGGCCATCTGAGCTCCCGAGTACCTGTCACCCAGGCCATCTGAGCTCCCGAGTACCTGTCACCCAGGCCATCTGAGCTCCCGAGTACCTGTCACCCAGGCCATCTGAGCTCCCGAGTACCTGTCACCCAGGCCATCTGAGCTCCCGAGTACCTGTCACCCAGGCCATCTGAGCTCCCGAGTACCTGTCACCCAGGCCATCTGAGCTCCCGAGTACCTGTCACCCAGGCCATCTGAGCTCCCGAGTACCTGTCACCCAGGCCATCTGAGCTCCCGAGTACCTGTCACCCAGGCCATCTGAGCTCCCGAGTACCTGTCACCCAGGCCATCTGAGCTCCCGAGTACCTGTCACCCAGGCCATCTGAGCTCCCGAGTACCTGTCACCCAGGCCATCTGAGCTCCCGAGTACCTGTCACCCAGGCCATCTGAGCTCCCGAGTACCTGTCACCCAGTTCATCTGAGCTCCCGAGTACCTGTCACCCAGTTCATCTGAGCTCCCGAGTACCTGCCACCCAGTTCATCTGAGCTCCCGTGTACCTGCCACCCAGGCCATCTGAGTACCCGAGCACCTATTTTCAGCCCATGCCTCGTAGAATATACATTGGGGTGTTTGCTTTCCAAAATGGGGTCATTTTGTGGGTAATTCCATTGTCCTGGTGCTCAAGGACCTTCAAAATTGTGACGGGTAGGAATTAAATGAGATGTGTAATTTATGCTGTGTAAAAGTCTCACATATGTGGTATTGCCATACTTGGGAAGAGTAGCAGAATGTATTTTGGGGTGTCATTTTTGCTATATACATGCTATGTGTTAGAAATATCTTATAAATTGACATGTAAATAAATAAATAAATAGCACTCTCACCTAGCAGTAAGAAGGGTCGCTGGTTCAAATCCCAACCACGACACTACCTACCTGGAGTTTGCATGTTCTCCCTGTGCCTGTGTGGGTTTCCTCCGGGTACTCCGGTTTCCTCCCACACTCCAAAGACATGCTGGTAGGTTAATTGGCTTCTGTCTAAATTGTCCCTAGTATGTGTGAATGTGAGTTGGGAACCTTAGATTGTAAGCTCCTTGAGGGTAGGGACTGATGTGAATGTACAATGTATATGTAAAGCACTGCGTAAATTGACGCCGCTATACAAGTACCTGAAATAAATAAATAAATAATAATAAAAAAAGTTTTCATTTTTTTCGACATTTTCCAAAAACTTCTGGAAAAAAATGAACCATTCAAAAGACTCATTATGCTTCATAGATTATACATTGGGGTGTTTGCTTTACAAAATGGGGCAATTTTGTGGACTATTCCATTGCCCTGGTGCTCCAGGGCCATCAAAAGTGTAATAGGTGGTTGAGAAATGAGATGTCATTTATGCTTGTAGAACACCTAAAGATGCTACTTCAATGTTGGTCCTCTGTACAGTAGGGCAAAAAAGTATTTAGTCAGCCACCAATTGTGCAAGTTCTCCCACTTAAAAAGATGAGAGAGGCCTGTAATTGTCGTCATCATAGGTATACCTCAACTATGACAATTATAGGCCTCTCTCATCTTTTTAAGTGGGAGATCTTGCACAATTGGCGGCTGACTAAATACTTTTTTGCCCCACTGTATGTGGCCAGGCTGTGTAAAAGTCTCACGTGTGGTATTGCCATACTTGGGAAGAGTAGCAGAATGTATTTTGGGGTTTAATTTGTTGTATGCATATGCTGTGTGTGAGAAATAACCTGATAATATGTAAAATTTGCTAACAAAAAAATAAATTAAAAAATCTTCATTTGGCAAAGAATTGTGGGAAAAAAATTACAACTTAAACTCACCATGCTACTTAATACCTTGCACTGTCTACTTCCTAAAAAGGGGTCATTTGGGGGGTATTTATTTGTACTTTCCTGACTTGTGTCTCAAGAAATGAGATTTCACCTGATGAACTGAAGGCCTGATCAGATGTGATCAATTTTCAGTGATTGGCACCATAGTTTGTAGACTCTCTAATGCCGCGTACACACGAGCGGACTGTATGGCGTACTTAGTCCGTCGAAACGCATTTCAGCGGACAATCCGCTCGTGTGTGGGCTTCAGCAGACTTTTTCAGCGTGCAGTCCGGCGTACTAAGAATTTCGGATTTTTCGAAATTCTGTCTGTCGTACTTTGGTAAGAATGGCGCATGCCCAGAAAGGATTTACACGGCGGAAGGGTGCTTTGCTGTGTCTTGGACTTCCTATTTCTAGTCCCGTCGTACGTGCTGTACACGTCATCGCGCAAGCTTTCAACGGACTGTTTGTGCATCCGTGTGTGGTCAAGTCCGTTCAGTCGAAAGTACGACGGACTGTCCGTCGGATTGTATGACGAACTAAGTACGCCATACAGTCCGCTCATGTGTACGCGGCATAACGTTCACAAAGACCAAATATACACTAATTTGGGTTATTTTTTTTACCAAAGATATGTAGCAGTATAAATTTTAGCCAAAATTTTATGACAGAAACAAAGAAAAGGGCATTTTCTTTACAAAATTTACAGTCTTTTTTTGATTTATAGCACAAAAAATAAAAAATAAACCCACTAGTGATTAAATACCACCAAAACAAAGTTCTGTGTGGGGGGGGGAAAGACACAAGTTTCATATGGGTACAGTGTTGCATGACTGAGTCATCCCAACTGTGGGAGCGCTGAAAGCTGAAAATTGGTCTGGGCAGGAAGGGGGGTGTAAGTGCCCTGTATTGAGGTGGTTAAAGAAAAACTGGTCTAAAATGGTGTGTAAAAAAAAGAAAAAGGAAAAAAAATCATGTTTTTTTTTTTTTTTTTTTTTTATTTAGTTTATATTTCTTGTTACTACCATAACCTACCACCAAGGTAAAACCCAAAATAAATTCCTCTGCTCCCAACGATCGCAGTGATGTCACGTATGTGTATGTTATTTGTTGTTTGTACTCATAGTACAGCCCAAATCAGTGTGCTTTTTTTTTTTTTTTTTAATTATCCAACCTAAAACACACTGATACTAATTAAAAAAAAATTCTGCCCAAAATATACTGACCTTTAACGCTGACCTTTGACTCAAACACTAACCCTGGCACTGGTATTTTTTCTTTCTTATTTTTTATTATTTATTTATACATTTTTTACACACACAACAGATTGGTGGTGGTTCTATTTTCCACTTGTCTGGCAGACAGGATGGAAACTTACAGGCGGTCTGTCACCCTCCAATTGCCCTATAGAGGAGAGCGGGACATTGTCTGTGTTTGCTCTGCATAGAGCATATGCACCCACTCAGTGGAGTCATCCATCTCGTTGAGGAAGCGGATTCCGCTTAACGAAGGTGTCCATGTGAAAAGGGGCCTAAGGTGGCATAATTCTCTGGATCTCCTATTGCTCCTACCCTGTTGCACTGTCCTTTCCTAGTGAGCCGCTTCCCATTACACCATCAAGCCTAGTACACAGGGGTCGAATGCTGGGCGACATCGGCCAGTCAATAAAAACTGTCCGACTTTCGACCCAGGTGTATGGCAGGTAGTCTCACGGAAGCCGACTGTTCAGCGGGCATCATTCCCCTTTCAGAACACATCAGCTAAGCAGTGGAGATCGCTTTATGTGCATATGGTGGGCAGGTGACGGACAGGCTGTGATGCTGCTTGGGCCTGTGTCCTACTGGGGATTGTCCATTTGTCTTCCGCTGGGTTGCATAACGTGTCCCCCCCTAAGCCCTAGTATGTATCCGGGGCTCCGCCTGCCCATCCACAGGGGAGGGAGGAGAGAGGATACAGGTCTGCTTTCCTCATCTTGTTCCTGACCCAGAAGCGATGTGTATGATGTCACTTCCTGATCCCTGTTACCAGTTTCCCTGGCCAGCATGGCAGGGAAAGAATGTAATGCAATGCGATCTGCACTGCATTACATTCAGTGGAGCACAGGGGAGACCTGCACATATACGCACATACAAACGTAAACGAAACGCAAGCTTTGGGGTGCCTACACCTAAGATACATTGCTTGAAATACACATTACATACCGCCATGCATAAATGTTCCTAACTTTTTAGATGGCTCCTAGAATCAAAACTAATTTTTCAAACACTGGTTGGTGTCAGTGGGAGGAATAGCGCTCCAAATGTCTTAGACTTCCACCATGTGTTTATTAGATGTCGATTTGTCAAATATGGCAACTTCTGCATTTTTTTATTTATTACCTGCCAGTATGTCAAAAGATAGGCTTCATATTTTTAGAATACATTTAAGGCTTGTATGTGTTCAACTAATGACCAAAAGCATTTAAAAATACAGCAAAGGTGATGCTTGAGAGAGCTTGTTTATGAGATGATATCGGAATCACTGAGGCAGTAAAGCAACTATCTGTGTACAGCCAATTTCTCTACTCCACTTTTTCTAGAAGATTGTAAGTAATTGCTTCTCAGTTTTTTCTTTTTGATATACGTGAAAAGCGAATGGCTTCAGGACTGTTCTCATTTGGCACCTTCAATTTTATTTTTGAAGAGCTGTACAGTTTTCTAAACACAATAGATATTTAGAGCCTATGTTGGATAGAATGTTTGAAGCCACATCTTGATAATAACTGTCAGTCACTGCTCTCCAGCCTTTTTACAGAATGCGAAGGATTAACACCTTAGGTTCAGCAGTGAGTATAATAAGCATGCTTTAGTGCATATACAGACAGATTTTACTGTTGTAGGTTTAGGAACACTTTAAATGATTCTGCAAGTAAATAAACCTACAGCATTTAATAGAAATGGAGAGGATTCCATTATGAATTCCTCTAATGCAATTGTTCATACTTGATATTTTGACTTCACCCTCATTTTTTCTAGAAATTCCATCCTAAGACAGGCGTACAGCGATTCTGTATGTGCGATTTTACAACAATTCGTCGGGCGACAATCACAGCAAAATTGCGCTGTTTGGAAATTATGGGGATCACAAGGGCGCAATTTGCCTTGATTTTGGATCCCGGGCAGAATCTCTGCGATTGTGCCCATGATCCAGGTTGCCTAGATGTAAAAGGAGCAATCGTGTATCGGATCTGTTAAAAAAAAAAAAAAGTTGTTAAATTATAAGTTACATTGTCTAATAACATATAAACATGCCTGTTAGTATTGTATAAATTAAAATGCAAAACAATTATAGAATCAAATGTAATGAGCATTAAGTTTTTAGTTTTGTTTGTTCTTTTTGCTTTTCTGTTGGTATGCCATTATAAGGACCATTCTGTTAATCTGGTGTAATTGCAAATGAGAAAGTATGCCTTTTAAAAAAACCTTCTTTGTGTATTTGTAGTATGTAAATTTAAAGCTCATAAGCGGTGTGCTGTAAGAGCAACTAATAACTGCAAATGGACAACGCTGGCCTCCATTGGGAAAGATATTATTGAGGATGAGGACGGTGTAAGTATAGAGCATGTGCTATAAATTAATACCTTATTGTACATTTATTAGCCCTATTGCTTAGTATAATGATGTAATGTTAACACCCCCCCCCCCCCCCACCGAAGTAAGCACTTATAAAGTTCATGTCCCTCCCTCACGAGAACTGCAAGGGCGCTGAAACCCCAACAAATTATCATCATACAGGATTTAACAGTTCGTGCAGCACTTTACAATGTTAGGACAGACATTACAATACAATTGCATGCAAGAGGAATCAGAGAGCCGCTTCTCGTTAGTGTACAATCTAGGAGGGAGGTTCAAGTGATATGAAAGGGTAAAAAAAAAAAAACTCTGGGGGATGATCTAATGAAGAAAATTAAAGTACATTTGTTACATGGAGGCAAAATAGGCTTCTCTGAAGAGAGGTTTTCAGGTATCGCCTAAAAGTGGATAGATTTGGAGATAGTCTGACAGATTGGGGTTGGGAATTCCAGAGGATGGGAGAGGCTTGAGAGAAGTCCTGGAGGCGAGTATGTGAAGAGGTTATGAGGGATCTAGAGAGCAGGAGGTCTTGGGAGGAACAAAGAGGAAGATTAGGTTGGTATTTTGAGACTAGGCTAGTTTTGTAGCTGGCGGCAGAGTTGTGGATGGCTTTGTAAGTTGTTAGTATTTTGAACTTAATTTGTTGGGGCAGCAGACAGGCAGCAGCGTTCATTATAGACTGAAGGTGGATAGCATATTTAAAGGTAAGCCAATGAGGAGGGAGTTGCAGTAGTCACGGCAAGAGATAACCAGGGAGTGAATCAAGAGCTTTGCAGTTTCATTGGTTAGGAAGGGAGATAGTTTGGAGATGTGGACGTTTAGGCGGCAAGCTTTGGAAAGACATTGGATGTGGAGAGTTCAGAGTCCAGGATAACACCTAGCACCCTGACATGTGGGGATGGGTAGATGATTGTGCCATTGCTCTTGACAGAGAAGTCAGGGGAAGAGGCACATGGGGGAGGAAATATTATAAGTTCAGTTTTGGACAAGTTGTGTTTGAGGAAGTTGTGTGAAATCCACCCAGATATGTCTATTAGTGATGCGGGAGGAGACTGATGGAGTGAACTGAGGCATGGAGAGATAGATTTGGGTGTCATCAGCATTGAAATGATATTGGAAGCCATGGGAGGCTATCGGCTGACCCAGGGAGGAGGTGTAGATTGAAAATAGAAGAGGTCCAAGAACAAAAATATTGACTAATATTATATCTCTGAAGGTTTGTAAACTTATAGCTAGTGTTGAAAGACTGGGCTGGACTGCCCTCTCCACACACGTTCTATTGATTCATCACAATCATGGACAGCCAGTTAGTGGTAGAGGGTGAGATGGTTTTCATCACTACTGGGAAGTGTTAAAACTTGCAAATTAGTGCAGACTGTGCTCTGTAGTTTCTGTGGTGCTCTTGACGACTTTTAAAGGTACAAGCATGGACAAATTTGTTGGTATCATTACAGCTCATTGAAACAAATCTTTATTCCTCCTGAAAAGAGATGAAATAAGGAGCAATTGAAGCTGAATTTCAATGTCAATGGACAAACAGTATCTTTGTCACTTTAAAAAAAAAAAAAAAAGAACCAAGAAGTTTCTACTTTTGAAAAATTGTTCCTATTGTAAAAACTTGGAGAAGGCTTGGATACATTATGGGGCTCATATACTGTGTCCGACACTGCAGGGCACACTGAAATCTTAGGACTATCAAGAATTTCTGGAGTAAATCGTACTGCTCAGGTTGAAGGTCAGGGGTCCTCCAAATAGGATAATGACCAAAATTACACAGCTAACGGCACCTAAAAATAGATTTTGTTTGTATCTTTATGATCATATTTCTGTTGCAGACCTAGTATCTGGTAATGTTTCTTAATATGTTTGCCTTTTCAGATAGCAATGCCCCATCAGTGGCTTGAGGGAAACCTTCCTGTTAGTGCCAAATGTGCTGTTTGTGACAAAACCTGTGGCAGTGTCTTACGTCTACAGGATTGGCGGTGCCTTTGGTGTAAAGCAATGGTGAGCATGAGCAGACTATGAATTCTACTGGATGAGAATATAAAACATTACCAACACATAGATGCATTGTTTGCCCAAGCACAACTTCACGTCTCTCTTGAAGGTTGACTGCTTTCCAATTTTCCTGAATGTTCATGTTTTATTATCTAGGTTCATGAAAAGTTGCTTTTGCACATGACAACACGATTGAGAACATTGATCTCTTTGTTAAAGCGGTGTTACAGCCAAATTTATACTTTTTAAATAAAAATACCCCTATAATACACAAGCTTAATGAATTCTAGTAAAGTTAGTCTGTGGACTAAGGTCCGTTTTGTTAGTTTATAGCAGTAGTTTGTTATTTTATAAACTTCCAGCAGGCCGTGGCCATCTTAAGTGTGGGCATCTGAAGCCAGACTGTATTTCTGTATTTCTTCTTCCTGGATCTCATCCATGCAGATCTCGCACATGCTAAGTGCAGCAAGTTGTGTGATAGGCATCAGGTCTGGTTTCCATAGCAACGGCAGTGTCAGAGGAAGTTGCCACCCCTTAGCTATGCAAACGTCTCCTCCCCTCCTGGAGGGACCAGGAACCAGGAAATAACTTAGTTGCATTATTTCTTGTATTTCCTACCTGCAAATGGCGTAGACCAAGTAAAGATGAATTTTTAGGACATCACAACCCCCCCCCCCCCCCTGCAAAGCGCATCACAACACCCCCAGTGAATCGCCCATCTAATGCAGCCACCTGTGCCCGTCATATGAAGCCACTTGTGCCGCAGAGAGCACCCTCTCTCCATACATCAGGGTCCCCAAAGAGCACCCCCCTCCTCACATCAGGGTTCTCAGAGAGCACCCCCCTCCTATCAGGTTTCTCAGAGAGCACCCCCCTCTCCTATCAGGGTTCTCAGAGAGCACCCCCCTCTCCTATCAGGGTTCTCAGAGAGCACCCCCCTCTCCTATCAGGGTTCTCAGAGAGCACCCCCCTCTCCTATCAGGGTTCTCAGAGAGCACCCCCCTCTCCTATCATCAGGGTCCCCAGAGAGCACCCCCTCACATCAGGGTCCCCAGAGAGCACCCCCCTCCTCACATCAGGGTCCCCAGAGAGCACCCCCCTCCTCACATCAGGGTCCCCAGAGAGCACCCCCCTCCTCACATCAGGGTCCCCAGAGAGCATCCCCCTCCTCACATCAGGGTCCCCAGAGAGCACCCCTCCCTCCTTACATCAGGGTCCCCAGAGAGCACCCCCCTCCTCACATCAGGGTCCCCAGAGAGCACCCCTCCCTCCTCGCTTCAGGGTCCCCAGAGAGCACCCCTCCCTCCTCGCTTCAGGGTCCCCAGAGAGCACCCCTCCCTCCTCGCCTCAGGGTCCCCAGAGAGCACCCCTCCCTCCTCGCCTCAGGGTCCCCAGAGAGCACCCCTCCCTCCTCGCCTCAGGGTCCCCAGAGAGCACCCCTCCCTCCTCGCCTCAGGGTCCCCAGAGAGCACCCCTCCCTCCTCGCCTCAGGGTCCCCAGAGAGCACCCCTCCCTCCTCGCCTCAGGGTCCCCAGAGAGCACCCCTCCCTCCTCGCCTCAGGGTCCCCAGAGAGCACCCCTCCCTCCTCGCCTCAGGGTCCCCAGAGAGCACCCCTCCCTCCTCGCCTCAGGGTCCCCAGAGAGCACCCCTCCCTCCTCGCCTCAGGGTCCCCAGAGAGCACCCCTCCCTCCTCGCCTCAGGGTCCCCAGAGAGCACCCCTCCCTCCTCGCCTCAGGGTCCCCAGAGAGCACCCCTCCCTCCTCGCCTCAGGGTCCCCAGAGAGCACCCCTCCCTCCTCCCCCCTCGCCTCAGGGTCCCCAGAGAGCACCCCTCCCTCCTCCCCCCTCGCCTCAGGGTCCCCAGAGAGCACCCCTCTCTCCTCACCTCAGGGTCCCCAGAGAGCACCCCTCTCTCCTCACCTCAGGGTCCCCAGAGAGCAACCCCCTCCTATCATCAGGGTCCCCAGAGAGCACCCCCCTCCTCACATCAGGGTCCCCAGAGAGCACCCCCCTCCTCACATCAGGGTCCCCAGAGAGCACCCCCCTCCTCACATCAGGGTCCCCAGAGAGCACCCCCCTCCTCACATCAGGGTCCCCAGAGAGCACCCCCCTCCTCACATCAGGGTCCCCAGAGAGCACCCCCCTCCTCACATCAGGGTCCCCAGAGAGCACCCCCCTCCTCACATCAGGGTCCCCAGAGAGCATCCCCTTCCTCACCTCAGGGTCCCCAGAGAGCACCCCTCCCTCCTCCCCTCAGGGTCCCCAGAGAGCACCCCTCCCTCCTCCCCTCAGGGTCCCCAGAGAGCACCCCTCTCCTCACATCGGGGTCCCCAGAGAACACCCCTGCTCCTCACATCGGGGTCCCCAGAGAGCACCCCCCTCTCCTCACATCGGGGTCCCCAGAGAGCACCCCACCTCCTATCATCAGGATCCCCAGAGAGGGCGGGCAGCAGAGAGATGATGCAATCTCTTTGCTGCCTGGAGCTCTACATAGTGAGGGCGGAAAAGCAGTGAGACATTCCCGTGGCACCGCTCTCTGTCTCCGGTTCTCCCATGCTGCCCGCTCGATCTCCAGAGCTGTCTGCAGAAAGTAGGGGCTACCCCCTGGCTCCAGTCCTAATGCAAAACTCTGTGTTTCTCTTCCATCCCGGCTGACGCCGAAACTCCGCCCGCTCGCGTCATTTCCTATCTGCCAAAAAACGCAAGATTACGGCAATAGGCGATTCGCAAGGACTCCTGGGATACATGACGAAGCTACCCCAGAAACACTTGCGCATCGCCTAGTGACATAATCCCCTAGTCGAAGTGATGGAGAAGAAACTAAATATAAGGTATTTACAAATAATAAAATAAATGGCCATTGTGAACAGTATAATCTAAGGGCATGCAACACAGACAAAGTCTGTTAAATGGGTGGAACTCCACTTTAAAGCAAATATCTCCCCAAACGGGGGGGGGGGGGGGGACGCTTCTCAAAGCAAAACTTGCCTCCTTCCCATTTTTTGGAGTGTTTTTTTTTTCTTTTTCTTTTAAAGAGTGTGGGTAACTAGTTTTAGCAGATACAGTGCCTTGCGAAAGTATTCGCCCCCCTTGAACTTTTCAACCTTTTGCCACATTTAAGGCTTCAAACATAAAGATATAACATTTTTATTTTTTGTGAAGAAGTGGGACACAATTGTGAAGTGGAACGAAATCTATTGGATTTTTTAAACCTTTTTTAACTAATAAAAAAATGAAAAGTGGGGCGTGCAAAATTATTCGGCCCCCTTGCGTTAATACTTTGTAGAGCCACCTTTTGCTGCGATTACAGCTGCAAGTCGCTTGGAGTATGTCTCTATCTGTCTATATGTTTAAGCAGTGCTTTTCGGCCATTAGTGGGGCACATTTAACCGCAAAAAAGGGTTTAAAAACTCCCTTGTTGCACTTCCGATTGCAATGGGGAGGGGCATTTTGGGCACGCTGTATACAGTGCTCTCCAACTGCCCCAAAGATGTTGCTTGCAGGACTTTTACGAACACCCCACAAGTGCACCGCCCGGGTGTGAAAGCACCCATTGTAAAGGAATGGGTGGCAGTTTTCAGGCGCTTTACAGATTTTTTTTTCCAGCGCTAAGCTAAAACACCCGAAAACTGCCTCACTGTGAAAGGGGTCTAAAGGCAAGGCTTTTTTTTTTATTTGGTTAGTGTAAAGGGAGATAAGAACACCTGTCAGTTTTTATTGCTGTGTCCCCATTAGGGAGATTCACTCCCTATTTGTCCTATTTTGTCATTATCAGTGAAAGCAAAAGAAAATCAAAATTTTTGGCTTGTCCCCAGAAAAGTAATAGGGGGGAAATCTTCCAATGAGGACACTAGTTCTGGTGACCTGGGTTAAGGTTCCTCTAATTTACAATAATTTCCTGTCACTTCCTGTTTTGGCTATGGGACAGGAAGTGAAGGTAAATCTCACCAATGGGACCAAGTGAGCAAAAATAAACCTTACAGGGGTTATACCCATAGTTCTACTGCTAAGTACTGTCTGATCTTAGCTCTGCAAAATAAGTACCATATTTTCCGGCGTATAAGACGACCTTTTACACTTAAAAAAACTGGGCAAAAAGGAGGGGTCGTCTTATACGCCGGGTCAGCTGCTGGGATGCTTTCTGGATGTCCGGTAATAATGTATGTAGCTTCGGCTACATACAGTATATACCACTGAGCCAATCCCAGTGAGCGATGTATTCAAATGAATACAGAGCCTGCTCGGATTGGAGTAACAATCTCTACCAATCCGAGCAGGCTACACACAGTAGCCTGCTCAGATTGTTTTTGAGAGTGAGAGAGGCGCGGGCTGATGTTACAGCCTCTGCCAATCCAAGCAGGCTTTGTATTCATTAATAGAATACATTGCTCGCCGTGATTGGCTCCAGCACTAGCAAGAAGAAAGAAGGAAATGGCTCCAGCAAGAACAAAGAAGAGGGATATGAAGCGTCGGAAGCCTCGGAATGGGGGGTCGTCTTAAACGGTGAGTACGGGCAAAACATTTTAAAAACCTGTACAGTTAGGGGGTCGTCTTATATGCCGGGTCGTCTTATACACCGGCAAATACGGTAGAATTTAGTGCTGTTTTTGTGGATGTATTCAGTGCATCCGGAAAGCATTTACAGCGCTTCACTTTTTCCACATTTTGTTATGCCTTATTCCAAAATGGATTAAATTCATTATTTTTGTCACAAGTCTACAAACAATACCCCATAATGGCAACGTGAAAGACATCTATTTGAAATCTTTGCAAATGTATTAAAAAAAAAATACAGCCAAGATAACACAGGAGTGGTTTTGGGGCAACTCTGTGAATGTCCTTAAGTGGCCCAGACTGGAACTTAATTGAACATCTCTGGAGAGATTTGAAAATGGCTGTACAAGCTTGATGGAGCTTGAGAGGTCCTGCAAAAAAATTAGACACTGGCCAAAAATAAGCGTGCCAAGCTTGTAGCATCATATTCAAAGATACTTGAGGCTGTAATTGGTGTCAAAGGTGCTTCAACAAAGTATTGAGCCAAGGCTGTTAATACTTATACGCGTGGGATTTTTTTTTCCATTTTCTTTTTAATAAATTTGCATAGAATTCAAACTTCTTTCACGTTGTCATTATGGGTTATTGTTTGCTGAATTTTGAGGAAAATTATCAATTTAATTTATTTTCGAATAAGGTTGTAACATAACAAAATGTGGAAAAAGTAAAGTGATGTGAATACTTTCTGGGTGCACTGTAACCCAAGATGCAAGTCTGTATATTACCCTTTTTTTGTATCTGTGTGTAGCCTACTAGCAAAAGTGTACCCATTTTAACCCCCTAGCAGGAGGGATTTCCCTGTCAGCACTGTGTGTTGATGGGGGAATTGTGCAAATTTTTTTCTGCAACCCATTAATTTTATACATGTCACCCAGCTAGCCCCTGTAGGCAGTAGAACATTATCCCACCAGGGCCAGATTTAACCTGGGGGTGCAGTATTCCCTGTTCACTAGGCATGCTTCTCTACCAGGAATCACAACCCAGAAGTAATATCGGACAAGAAGTGCAGAGACAATACAGGAGTGAACAGGGAATGCTAGTATGCATTGGGCTGTCACTAGATTAGAATGATTAAACATAATTTGTGACCCTTAATATCAGGGGTCCCCATCAGCGTGCCCCCTTACATCAAATGTCCTCATCAGCGTGCCCCCTTACATTAAATTTCCCCATCAGAGCACCCCCGTATATCAAATGTCCCCATCAGGGTGCCCCCTTACATCAAATGTCCCCATCAGGGTGCCCCCTTACATCAAATGTCCCCATCAGGGTGCCCCCTTACATCAAATGTCCCCATCAGGGTGCCCCCTTACATCAAATGTCCCCATCAGGGTGCCCCCTTACATCAAATGTCCCCATCAGAGTGTTCCCTTACATCAGTTGACCCCATAGTCTCATGTATTAGTGGATACACTCTCACAAGACTGGGGTTCCTAGATCCAGACTAGTATATCACCCTTTTCAGTACAGCTGGTTTTCTGAGCACTGCACCTGACAGTGGATGAAGTTGCTTTACTTGAACAATTTCTACCTAATGAGGCTCTGCTCATGTTGGAGAATATGCTGATGGGATTGCAGGAGTGCTACACTGGACCAAAGCTATGCAGAATTCAGAAGTAGGTGGAGATAGTGGGTGTCCTGTGCTAGACCAATGCTTTGCTAGTAGTGGACAACTATAAGGCTGTGTGTATGGATAGTATACCAGATCAAATGTTGCTACTGATGCCCTGTTGGTCTTTCTGCTGCTCTTTTATATGGTTACCAACCACCTGGCCTTTAGCTTTCTTCGTAGTGTAGAGCTGGGCCACCACAAACTTGTAGAGGTGTTGGCCCAGGTGCAATCCATGAAAAAGATATGTAGAATAAGCAGCCGGCAGTAGGTGCCCTCAACAGTACTTGCAGCATAAGGAATTTTCCAATGTAGCTTAATCCTTGTCAACGTTTCTGCAGAGCACGGCTAGCCTTTCTCAAGACACATTCAACAGTGACACACGCAAAGTAACAAAAAGAGGGAAAGGCAAAAAACACAATGGAGGTGCTAAAAGCATAGGGAGCAAAGCATATGGTGCAATTCGAAAAGAACCAAACAAAAGCTCAGTATTGCATTACATCAGTAGGCAAAACTGTGAAAGGAGGAGGGAAAAAGTAACAACCTGCCATAAGATATAGCCTCAAAATAATTAATTATAGCAATGAGAATTGGCATTGCCTGACTTTTTGCAGTAAGTTGCCATAAAATGTGACCTGATCCTCATCTGTCGTCATCTGTATAAACATTTGCAAAATAAATGATGTTCCCTAAAGAAAAAGGTAGAGCATAAAGCAGGATAGAGACCCCCTAGTGTCAGAAAGGAAAGGGCATCATACAGGAAGAAATGCAATTGATCAAGGATATCAAACAGAAGCACCATACACAGTACATCCCACTCTAAACAAAAGCATGAATCGGGAGGAGGCTAGAGCCCCCAGCCAATTCCATGTCCCACCATATCACCAAGCTTCAGGCGATGAAGTCCCATAATAAGTAATGATAATGAGTGTCCATAGAAGCCTGTTGCCATGGCTTACAATGGAATCCTCAGTGGAACAGGGTTTGGTGCATAAAAATTAAACTAGAGTCACAGAAAACTGTTTAACCCAACTGCTCATTCATGCCCCTTGGTGATGGCTTGTCAAAAATAAGAATCTGCTGACATTCCTTTTGTAACAAAGTCTAATGTCGATCACCACCTCTTGGTGGAATCAGAACATGATCTATAAGCATACACCCTACAGTAGATATTAATTATTGCGGTTCAAGAAATTGTTAGGCCACTGGCTGGTTGCTGGCTTCTGAAGCCATGGCTTGTCTAATAGCCGCTTTGTTATTCTGAAATCATTATATAAAAATAGTGTTAGTCTTTCCCATGTAATAGAGACTGGAAGGGCAAATACGTATAAAGGTAATTAAACTTGAGGTGCAGGTGAGTCTGCATTTGATAGATATATATATATTGTAACGGCTCCCCTAATATAAAGGGGGTTAACGCCGTTTGCGATGTTCCCTCTCCGAGACACACATCCAATCGGTACCAATATCCACAGTTAAACGACCCTTTCCTATAGGAGCTGATCCCTCTGGCAAAAAGACGAGACGCACTCTGACTCTGCTGAAGTAGGAATGACTTTATTAAAAACCAACATTGTATTTTTATACACAATTCTAAGGCACATGCTTTAACATGAACAAGAGCCCAGCATCCCAAGACGTCTGCTATGCTTCAAACGATCCCACCCAATACACATCTTTTCACAAAGGGTTAGCAGCCAGTCTGTCTGGCACTTTACACTACACACAAGGATAGACTTAAATGAACAATAGAAATGCAAAACAACTTAATTCCTCACAACAATGACACTTAACCCCCACATACAGTATACAATGTATTATACAGCCTTGAATATGGCTATCACAGACCATATCGGGGGTTTCTTTTATTCACCCTGTGTCCCAAAGTGACCCCACTGTCACATATATATATGTTTCCTAGTTCACGGGCACGTGAAGTAGGTAGCTACTAGAACTGCACGATTAATCGTTACAAAATTGCGATCTCAATTCACCCTCCCGACGATCTCTCCTGCTGAGAGTAGGCGATTCTTTCATATAAACAAGTGGAGAGATTATCTGCTCACTCCCTGTCAAAAGAAAGCATCCTGGGCAGTCAGCCAAGTTTAGAACTTGAAACATTGTAACCAACACTTACTTCTTAGATCAAACTGATAGAACTTCTTGTGTAATATATATATATATATATATATATATATATATATATATATATATATATATATAATTTTAGCAGAGACCCTAGGGAATAAAATGGTAATTTCTGCAATATTTTAGGTCACACTGTATTTGCCCAGCGGTCTTTCAAATGCACTTTTTGGGGAAAAAATACACTTCGATAAAAAAAAAAAAAGAAACCGTAAAGTTAGAACATTTTCTTTTTTTTTTTTTTTTGTTTTAATGTGAAAGATGATGTTACGCTGCGAGAATCGTGAGAATCGCGATCTATCTTCTTAGCAAAAAAAATTGTGGTTTTCATTTTAGCCAGAATCGTTCAGCTCTAGTAGCTACCGTGAGGTCTACAAGTGGCGCAATCAGGACGACCATAACATCCAGGTCGTCCAAGGTCTAGGAGGAGTGAAGTCAGTCTTCATTAACAAATCCTTAATAGAACACCCACTACAATAAGAGTAAAAGATATCTGTGATTTAGTTATTGGTTTTAGTATTTTGTATTTATTTATTCTTTTTCATGTGCTTATTTTTGGTGATGGCATCACTGTGGGTTAGTTGGGGGAATTTATACCTGTGCGTGTCACTACTATGTCTTTTGAGGAAGGTGGGCTGTGCTCTGCTGAAACGTTGACATTAATTAAACTATGTCTTCCTGCTGTAAGTCCTGTTGAGTGCGCCTGCTTCATTTTCTATATCTATGTATAATTTTTATATTTGTATGGGCTACAATAAAGATTCTATTTCCCACTGCATTTAATTAAAATTGACCCTTTGATCCTTTCATAAAATGGTCTGCAGGTACATACAGCATGCAAGGACCAGTACCCTCGAAAGTGTCCGCTTGGCCAATGCAAGGTGTCTATAATACCTCCAACAGCACTCAACAGTATAGATTCTGATGGTATGTATCCAAAAAAACTTCTTGTCCTTTTTCTGCCTCCTTTTTATGCTGCATTAAGGTACTACAGATGATTTGTGAAGACTCTGCACACAGTTTAAATATCTTCCAATGTTTTGCAGAAAACATTATCATTATGTTTAAGGCAGACATTGTTTCCTTAATTTGAAGTCTTGTAATAGTTAAGTAAAGATGGCTTTACATGGATCAAAATACCACTGGTTCAGCAGAAATGGCTGAATTTCAATCCATGTATGGGGCACTGTGGCTGTACAGAACTCTGTCTACTGATCAAATTCTCTACAACTGCCATAACGGATTTTCCCTGCTCGAACAATGATGCAGGCTTTTAGCCTGCAACGCTGATCAATGTATTCTGATGGCGGGGTAAGTCTCCCTGCTATCAGAATACAATATCTCAGTAGGGAGGATTCCCCCATCTATAGTCTGCCTAAAATTCTGCAGCCAAATTGAGTATGACTCTTTGGCTCTTTGAGAAACTAAAACGTACAGCCAAAGCTTGTTTGGCTATACTTTTCCTGTGGATCACAGTAGTGCAGTTTGTTCTGCATGGCTGTGACCCGGTTTTAGCAGATAGCGGGCTAAAGCCTGCCGTCGGCCAACATCACAGAGGCAGTCCAGGCTTGCACAAAATCTTGATAATGACCTGCACCCTAGCAAGCTGCTGAGAGCCTGAGCCGGCCACTCCCACCCCCTCCACAGCCCAGCTCTCCAATGAGCGGGGGGGGGGGGGAATAGTTGGGCAGAGCAGAGAGCTGGTGAATGGAAGTGACCAGCTCTCTGCTTGGGGAGCCCTAAAAACTGAGCGATTTGCTGTTTTTTTTTTTTTTTTTTTATTGCTCGGTTCTCAGTGTTAGAGCCGGCGGGGGATGCTACGTTCACCTAGATAAGTATAATTCTGCAAAAAAAAAAAACATACTTTTCTTTTAATGTTCATAATTGCTTACTGTGTGCATGTAAGCTCCTATCTCGGGAATGCTCAGTGTATTCATTACCTAAAGTGGGTGTGGAATGAGAAAATGATTGATTTACTGATCAGGGATGTACATCATTTAAATGAGAATGTGCCAAAGACTACAGTGAGGGGAAAAAGGTTTATTTTAACAGCGAGAAGTTTTGAGGCTGACGTTTGGTAACCTTGAACCTTCAGGATATTTCCACCTCCATGTTTGATGGTGCAGATGGTGTCCTTGGGGTCATAGGCAGCACTCTCCTCCTCTAACCCTGAGTTGATGCCAAAGAGCATGATTTTGGTCTCATCTGACCACAACACTTTCACCCAGTTCTCCTCTGTTCATTAGCAAACTTCAGACGAGCCTATACAAGTGCTTTCTTGAGCAAGGGGACCCTGTGGGCGCCACAGGATTTCAGTCCTTTGCTGTGTAGTGTGTTAGCAATTGTTTTCTTGGTGACTATGGTCCCAGCTGCCTTGAGATCATTGACAAGATTCTCCCGTGTAGTTCTGGGCTGACTCCTCACTGTTGGTCACAATCTTTATTGAAACTCCACGGGGTAAGACCTTGCATGAAGCCCCAGACCGAGGGAGATTGACAGTTATTTTATGTTTCTTCTATCTACAAATAATTGCACCAACTGTTGTCACCCTCTCACCAAGCTGCTTGGTGATGGTCTTGTAGCCCATTCTAGCCTTGTGCAGGTCTACAATCTTGTCCCTGACATCCTTGGACAGCTCTTTGGTCTTGGCTATGGTGGAAAGATTGGAATTGATTGCTTCTGTGGACGGGTGTCTTTTATACAGATAAACTGAGATTAGGAGCACTCCCTTTTAAGAGAGTGCACCTAATCTCCGTTCATTGCCTGTATAGAAGACACCTGTGAGCCAGAAATCTTGCTGATAGGGGATCAAATACTTATTTCGCTAATTAAAATGCAAATCAATTTATAACTTTGTAGAAATGCATTTTTCTGGATATTTTTTTTTCCTGTCTCTCACTGTTAAAATAAACCTACCATTAAAATTATAGACTGATAATTTTTGTAAGTGGACAAACATACAAAATCAGCAGCGGATCAAATACTTTTTTCCCTCACTGTATATAGTTCAATGTATCTACTGTGTACAATACTGTTTATTGTCTCTCTGATGGTCAAGATTTTCTGGTCTTTTGTGAACGCAGTCTTGAAAAGTCAGAGTCTTCCCAACATCAGCTTGCTTTGACTTCTTGTACTTTACAAATTACCGTAACCTTCACAAAGATATGTAATAAATGTATCTCTCTGTATACCTTTTCACTTAAAATGTTAATGTTTGATTTTTACATGTGTGTGTTTGCTATCATTTGGTTAACTAGTAACTTAGGAACAGTGGAACTAAAAATTCCAGCAAGCAGAAGTTTGCATGGCTTGTTATAATTTGTAGTTCACTGCTGTAGATCTGCATATTGATACGGACTGTTTCAAGAAGTACTTGATACATTATATATCTGTAAGTCTTTTTAGTGTTTTGTATAGTATCTCAGGATATAAGTCAGTTATTCTAAGAGGCAGGGCCTTAGGCTGCATTATATATAATTGTTTGCATACATGTAGTAAAGTGTTGATAATTTTTTATTTTTGTGTTATGCCAGGGTTCTGGAAAGCAACATGCCCGCCTTCTTGTGCCAGTCCGCTGCTTGTATTTGTTAATTCCAAAAGTGGAGACAATCAGGGTGTGAAATTTCTCCGGAGGTTCAAGCAGTTGCTAAATCCTGCTCAGGTGTTTGACTTGATGAATGGAGGGCCTCATTTAGGGTGAGGACATGTGAGCAACCATGAAGTGATTTGGATTTAGTTGTGGTATAGGTTGTATTAAAAAGCTCCTTTGTGTGCATACTTTAGTTTGACTTTAATGATTATTTAAATGTCACATAATGATTTATCTTTAATTTCCTTTTATTTTAGTTTACGATTATTTCAGAAGTTTGATAATTTCCGAATTCTTGTGTGTGGAGGAGATGGAAGTGTAGGCTGGGTTTTGTCTGAGATAGATAAGCTAAGCTTGCATAAACAGGTTAGTATGTACAATATCTGTAACTGGTAGAAAAAGCAAAACTCCTCTTGACCGTTTTAGTAGCATGTTCACGCTTAAATTACCATTTATTTAATAAACCCCAACCGTTAAAATTGGCCAATTTACATCTACAAACTTTTATATGCATGCATTTGAAGCATGTTTTGCATGGCTTGGTGTGTCCTATATTTGATTTTTTTTCTACGTCATTTTAAATGGTATTTTTTTATTTTATTTTTGAGGGGCTTACCTTTGGAGAATGTCACCCCATGTGTATGTTCTTGTGTAAGAATACTACAGTATAAAGACAATATGCAGATATAAGATACAGTATTTAGCATGTGATAGCACTGCTGTGCTAAAGGCACAGTAATGTATGATTACAATAATAATAATTTTGAAATTACATCTTTTCTATGAAAGTTTCTCTGAAAATGTTTCCGTTGAAATGAAATGTTTCTCTGAAAGTGTTAAATTGATTTATTATGATAGGAAAATTACTTGTGTGCATGATGATCTACAGCCTAATTCCTTATAAATATGATGTAATAAACATGAGAAATGGCAATAGAGGCAATACAGTTTTTTTTGTGTTTTGGTTTGTTACCACAAACCAGTTTCATGAAGTTACAAGTTCATTATTTCCTGTATGGTTGTGAGCAAGCTAATAAGATCTCTATGGAATGATTAAAGTTTATGTACTTATTCGTGTCCAATTTTTTTCAATCTGTTTTTGCAATTGTAGTGTCAGCTGGGGGTTCTTCCATTGGGTACTGGAAATGACTTGGCACGAGTTCTCGGCTGGGGTAGCACCTGTGATGATGATACACAACTTCCTCAGATTCTAGAAAAATTGGAACGTGCAAGTACAAAGATGCTGGACCGGTAAATTGTCTTGGGAATATTTTAAAGTTACACTAAAGAAAATTTATGTTGGCATCACCACATGCCAGATATATATCTCTAAAATGACCTTATGCTTTAATATCTTATACTGTGTGCCCATGAAAGGATAATGGTCTATCTCTAGGCTCAAATAGACACGCTTGTACAAAAAAAAAAAGCAGTGTACTTTCTTGCATAACTTCCTATCGTGTCTTGTAATGTGACATTAGGAAAATAAGATTTTTGACTTACGGTACTTAATGTGATTGTAGCCGTATTAGTGCAATTGTGACAGAGAAAATTGAGTACTGTCCATGATACTTTTTTTATTTGCACTAACATACAATTTTTCAGGACAAGCTTTCGGGGTATGTCCCCTTCAAGGTCCAAGCATTACTGATTTACAAATTTTTAAGCAGAATGTAAAAAGAAAAAAAAAAAAAAAGAAAAGAAAAAAAAAAACACCTCTGAGGGAAAGAAGAGAAAAAAACAACAACCAAAAAACCACATACAATTCAATGGCAATAAAGATAACAGAAGAGTTAGTGAAATAAGACAGAGGGAGAGCTATGGAATGGAGGGGCGGGGGGGGGGGGGGGGGTTTGCTAGTCACAGAGGGGGTTGTAAAACTTTAGTATAATGAGTAAGGAAACCTATATCTAAATTCAAGCCATTATTTTTTGTGTCAAAAAGAATTATCATTCTTAGTTCAAAGGTTTTCCTTTCCTGGATAGTTCTGAAATTCCCTTTAAGAACTAAAACATTGAGGTCTTCTATAGTCTGGTCCGGTTGTGAGAAGTGATGTCCCGTTACACAAACGGGACCTTCAATATCATGGGATCTTACAACTGTACCTCCAGCAATGTTGTGTACCTTATTCCAATGCAAAAGGTGCAGCAAAGGATCTTATGTTGGTGAAACAGGACAGAAGTTGCAAACGAGGATGAATTTACACAGACATACCATCAAGGAACATAAAGAAGACAGTTTATGTACACCTGTGGGACATCACTTCTCACAACCGGACCACACTATAGAAGACCTCAACGTTTTAGTTCTTAAAGGGAATTTCAGAACTATCCAGGAAAGGAAAACCTTTGAACTAAGAATGATAATTCTTTTTGACACAAAAAATAATGGCCTGAATTTAGATATAGGTTTCCTTACTCATTATACTAAAGTTATACAACCCCCTCTGTGACTAGCAACCCCCCCCCCCCCCCCCTCCATTCCATAGCTCTCCTTCTGTCTTATCTCACTAACTCTTCTGTTATCTTTATTGCCATTGATTTGTATGTGTTTTTTTTGTTGCTTTTTTCTCTTCTTTCCCTCAGAGGTGTTTTTTTTTCTTTTTCTTTTTGTTTTTACATTCTGCTTAAAAATTTGTAAATCAGTACTGCTTGGACCTTGAAGAAGGAGACATACCCCGAAAGCTTGTCCTGAAAAATTGTATGTTAGTGCAAATAAAAAAAGTATCACGGACAGTACTCAATTTTCTCTGACTTACGGTAAATTCATTTTCTCCTGCTGTTGCTTGCTAATAAAACTTGAGCCTTGCTGATAGAGGGGTTATACTGAGTGGTCCTTACAACTTTGTTTTGTCGTTGTCCAAGAAAAGGACCTTACAATTGTTTAAAACACCTATGTATGGGACACATAGTATTCATATACCCTAAGTTTTAAGCTCATACTTTCAGGTGACTGGATGTTGGCAAAGCTTTCAAGGATACTCCTACTGCCTCCCTTTTTTAACCCTAGCCCACTCCATTGTTTTGTGCTAAAGTCTCAAGTTGATGGACCTCTTCTGGGAGCAGTGTTGCGGTCGCTCACTGTCCAGGGAACATGGTCACCTGTGGAAGCCAAGCTCCCTCATCAACATTTTGGAGCTCAGAGCTGTTCAAATGACTCTGCTACACTGGGCCCCACTTCTGTGAGGATACTCAATCAGGGTGTAGTCAGACAATGCTTACATCATATGGCTTACATCAACCAACAAGGGGCCCCTGGGGGTCTTGCAGCCCAGAAGGAACCAGATTATCTCATGGACAGAATTTCACTGTCCAGTGATCTCTGTGGTCCACAGCTCAGCAATAAACATCTGGAAAGTGGACTGCCTCAGGCATCACCACCTGAATGAAGGGCAATGAGCCCTTCAACCAGACATCTCTAAACTGTTAGGTGTCAAAAAATTTTAAAAATTACATTCTTCTGTTCCAGCTGTGAATTTAGGCACTTTAGTCCCAGAGAATACTCTGTGCCTCACATTCTGACCTTCTTACGATCAGGTCTTGACCAGAACTTAGCCTTAAGAACTCTGAAAGAAAAATGTCAGCCTTGTATATACTACTTTAAAGACCCCTGGCTTTACTTTCCCTTGTAAAATCTTCTCCTAGGCATGTTGGCACCAGGTCCCATGGTCCTCTGTTTATACTTTTGATTAAGGTTTTACCACACGAATGTCTAATTTTCTACAGAAGCTGCTTTTTTTCATCGGGTTCTTGCAGCGGCACTCTGAAATTTTATTTTTTTGCTGCTGTTTCTTTTGGCTTCTGTTTTGACAGTTGTTGCCCAGCCTTCTCATTCATTGCTTGGGGATATCTATGAATACTTTTTGAGGTTTATGATAGTGGAGTGGGATTAGAGCACTTGTTCGTTTTTAATCCTGTCTATGCTTCAGTTAGGGAGATTCATACTGTCTTTTTGTACCATTATCATTGAAAGTGAAAGTAAAAGAAAATCCCACATTTTGGGTTGTACCCAGAAAAGTAATATAGTGGAAGTCTTCCAATGGTGACTTGGTGATCCCCAAAGAATTCCCTTTGCGGGGGGTTCCTCTCACTTCCTGTTTGGCTATGGGATAGGAAGGGAAGGGAAAGAGATAGTGAAAGCTTTGCCAGTGTCCAATCACCTGAAGGTACACACCTATCACCCAGGGCCTGTTTATACTTTGCATGGGTCTTGTGCTTCAAGATACCACAAATATAAATTCCTCAGAACACTGGAGGATTGAGAAATTAAAAATTAAAGGGACCAGCCCCAGGTAAAGTATAACCTTATCCTTCCCAAACCAGTTTGTTTAGCTTGGTGTCCTAAGGAGGTAGAATGTCTCACTCTAGCTTTGCTGGATCCAAGGTATTGTGGTTTATTTACTAATGGAGTAGAACATATATACTTTCAAAGTGAATTTTTACTTTTCTTAGTGAATGAGGTGAAGCAATAAAGATTACTGTGCAAAGAAAATCTAAGCATGCAAGTAAAATAATTATAACACAAAACTTTGCTTGCAGATGGTTGGATGATTAAAGGCTGCACAACTTCACCTCATTTACTAAGCTTATTAAGAACTTTTTCTTTTGAGTTCATCTAATTCTCAGGCCTGTAAGGTAACAACCTGGGTTTTGGTACATACATTTACCAAGCTCTACAAGGTGAATGTGGCTGCATTGGTGGATGTAAGCTTTCAAGTTGTGTTTTTTTTTTTTTTTTTTATAAACGGCAAGAAGGGAAACTGGTGCATTATATCCTTGTTGTGGTTCCTTTTCAGACTTTCATCCATATTGGATGGAAGTTCTTTTTCAGGATCCACTATATGTCCTTTATGCTGTAGGTTTACTATCTTTCCCATATTAATTTAATTGTTCTTACTGTGTTTTTGTCACGGCTCACAGAAGCACATTTCTCACAAAAATTTAGATTGTCTGAAAAGGTAAAGCCATCCGATGACAGCGTTGTTTACAGTGTTTGTTGCTGTTTTAGGCTGGCCATATATTTAGCAATTTTCTTTCCTTCAACCACAGGTTAAAGGAAAGAAAACTGCTATATTTCCCCATCAACACATTAAGTGTTGATGGAGGAATCCCTCCCGCTGCGTTATATTCTGATGGTGGGGTGGGGGTTTCCCTGCTATCAGAATAGGATTTCTGCTGCCAGCTATAGACAGCGACAGTATTTGCATGTAAATTAAATGACAACTCACCCAAAAATGGATAGATTTGGCCAGTTCCCCCTGAACCAGGCAAATTTAAAGTGGTTGTATAGTCAAATTGGGGACCTCTACCTACAGGAAAGCCTATACTAAGGCTTACCTGTAGGTAAAAAAAATCTCCTAAACCTGTACAGTTTAGGAGATATTCCCCTCGCAATGCGCCGCTGACTGCAGCGGCGCATGCACACGGGGGTTTCCCGGCTGGAAGCCCGGCAGACACCAGACCCTGCCAGAGTGAAATCTCTCGTGCGCATGTGCGGGAGTGACGATATCGCAGCTCCGACCACTCACAGCGCCGGAGCAGCGATACCCGGAACATGTCAGCTCCCTTGGCGTGGACTGGGACAGATGTCGGGGCCTCGTTCTAAGGTAAGTATTTCATAATGAGCTAGTATGCGGTGCATACTAGTTCATTATGCCTTTTGCTTAGCAGGTGAGCAAAAAAAATTCAGCGGGTATGCAACCGCTTTAAATCAGTCTATGGCCGGCTTAAGTGTTGCGGTCATATACATGTGTTATGGATGGCTACAAGGCAAATCACAGTGTTGGTACTTGCAGTAGATCTCCAAATTGTATTTACACTAAGGTTTGTTTTAGGACATAGAGCAGGGGTCCCCCACCTTTTTAGTAGGAGGGCCACATTGTATATTTTTGGGATCGAAAAAGTCAGATTGATTTATAAATCAATACAATTTAAATTAATAAATATGTTTTACTTGGAGCTTTTTTTTTGGAATCGGCATGATGTATTTCAGAACACCATAGAAATAACTACAGTAAAACAAAGCAAAGATCTTAAATACACTTCAGCCCATCGGAGTCCCAATCAAACTCTGCCCTTCCAAGGAGTACTCCTCCCTACATTAGGGTCCCCATAGGAGTACCCATCCTGCATCAGGGTCTCTCCTACATCCAATCCTTTTTGCATTAGGGTCCCCATCAGACTCATCAGGTTTGGATACTGGAAGTGCCATCTGTTGAATGTTGGGGCAACCACATGTTTGGTTGTTAGCACGCCGTTGGTCCCATCAGCCATCATTGGTACAATGACAGCTGTGCTGAGGGTCGGTGAGGGGGCTGTCAATTTGTTGGGGAGAAACCAAGACCAAAGGCTGACCCGAAGTCCTGTGTGAGAGTCCACTGATCCAGAAGAAGTCTGGCTAAATTTATGCAGTGGACCAGATTTGGAATGTGGGCCATAGTTTGGAGACCCCTTCATTAGAAGGACCCATGAGCAGCTCACATAAATCCAATAAATTGTAATCAATAATGCAAATGACTGCAGTGTTTTGCATCTTCATGATCTTTACATAAATATCACGACCTTCTATTGCACCTTCTAACATCACTCTGCAACTTTGCTGGATCTCTAATCCATAGAGAAAACCCCACACAAAAGGTCAAGATTGAGAATAGAATAAATGCAGATAAATAACATTGCAATTATACTGGTTGGGGGGGGGGGGGGGGGGGGGTAAACTCTTTTTTTCTGCAACACACTTGAAAGAGCTATTCACTTTCCAGCAGGACATTGATCCTAAAATCACAGTGAAAAACACACTGGAGCGGTTAAAAACAAAAACCTGAATGTGTTGCAATGAAGACAAACTCCAGATCTCAGTTCAACTGAGGATCTGTAGCGAGACCTAGAAATTCCTTTTCACCAACATTCTCTGTCCAGCTTGACTGAGTTTCAGCAACTTGATCAAGAATTATGAGCAAATACTTAGAGGCATTAAACCCAAAAGCAAAATTGTATTCTATTGCAGCTTACCAATTCTTAGATGTGATGGCTGCATTTTGTTTTTTACCTGGTGATCCGTATTTATTGGCGTATAACACGTGCTGACGTATAACATGCACCCCAAGTTTAGGAGATAATTTAAAAGAAAAAAACTTTTTGAAGGGAAGTTTAAGGAAAAAAAATGTTTTTAAATGCCCATCAATGCAGCCTTGTTCGTTTCATTTGCAGCCTTCCATTTAGCCTTGTCAGTCATTTGCAGCCTTGCATTTAGCCTTATCAGTCATTTGCAGCCTTGCATTTAGCCTTATCAGTCATTTGCAGCCTTGCATTTAGCCTTATCAGTCATTTGCAGCCTTGAATTTAGCCTTGTCCGTCATTTGCATCCTTGTCTGTGTCTTTGCCATTTAAAAATGGCGCCGCCGAGATACAGAGCGGATGTCCTGTGTATCTCGGTAGTTCTTGGCCGTTCTCGGCGGCTTTTGGGTATTTTTAGCCGCTCTCTGCTATTTTCGGCCGTTCTCGGCGCCTTTCGACTTTCGGAAAGGGGCAGAGTGTGGCTGAAAATAGCAGAGAACGGCCAAAGATAGCCGGAAGCCCCAGAGAACGGCAGAAAGGCTTACAAACAGCGAGGGATTGGCGTATAGCACGCACCCCCGATTTCCCCCCGTTTTTAGGGGGAAAAAGGTGCGTGTTATATAAAGATAAATACGGTATGTTATTTTTCAACAGAACAATATGTCCTACAGTGGTAGCAGTTAGAAGATTGAGATAAACCAATTTATTGACAAGGCTACCTACAATGACCAATTTTTTTCCCCATAATACATTTTTTTTATTTTTCACATGTTTTCCACAGACACATAGAAACCAACCAACCTTGTGATCGTTGCTGTACAATAAGTAAAACATATTGCAGTTAGTATCAGCAGTCCAACACAAAAATGTCTGGAGTCCAGCCCCCAAGAGGCCCAACAAGTAACACTATCACTGGTATATATAAAACAAACGAAAAAGAAAGAAAACCTAGCAGATACACAAAGTATGCACCTAGCTTTTATTTATGTAAAACCTATATCACAAAAGGACAAACTGTTGCTGTAACTGTGTATGTTGCTTATAAAGTATTAGTTGACGTTTTGCTTCAATTTGTTATTGTAATTAAACCTGCTATTACATCTAACACTACTCTCCCCAGGACTGACAATACTGGTGTCCAATGGTGTCTCTGTGCTCCTTCATCCAGAGTGTAAACACCCCAATGAAGGAGGTGTGTTACTGACCAGATCACCAGGTGAAAACAAAAAAGTTCTAACAAAGAAAATGAAAGCAGTCACCACATCTAATGATTGGTTTTGGGGTTCAGTGTCACTTTAATGCTTGAAGTTCTAAACATTCTAATGAAAGTTTGTTATAATAGAAAATGTAGAATGTGTCTATGTATATGTTGTATAGATATTCTTATTTATATTTTCAGGGGAGCATGTGAATGCTTAGACATTAATAAAGATCTATTTATTGCAGATGGAGCATAATGTCATATGAGCTGAAATTACCATCAAAGACATGTATCCTCCCTATATCTCCAGAAGAGGAGTCTGATGAGGTTAGTATCTACTGTTCTGCCAACAGTACACTGGCTGAAAGTGAACTTGTTAGCATCACAGAACAGGTGTGACTGTAGGGCAATTTTTCTTCCTCACCTTTTGTGGCACAGATATTCCCCATTGGACCTCTTGGTGGGTCTTGGGGATTACCTGGAACCGTGACTATTCTGAAACGTGGTAATGTTTTCAATTAAAGGTCCTACAAATGCTCCAGAAGAAGCCATGTTTGTGGTGATAATAAAAAAGTGGTATTGCGCTCCCAAACGTGAATGTATGTATAAATATCAGAGAAAAATTACAATCTTTATTAATAAACCAAACGTGTCACTTTTGCAGTGGTCAATTCGTGTCCAAAACCAATAAAGTGCTGATGTGCATAATATATCCCTACATATAAAAAGTACCCTAATGTTTGTCTGTGCTCTTCCCCGGCATGAACCCAGTCTGGTCCACATGAACCAATTTGGATATGACCGACGACAAGCGAGTGGCCAATATCTTTGCCAGAATCTTGGCGTCCACATTGCTCATACTACAGGCCCATCTCCCTAAACAGTCTTGTGGGTACTTACCAGGCTTGGGTATTAAAAGAATAACAGACTCCTCTATGAACTCGGGTAGGGCCTCGGCCCCCACGAGTCCAGAGAAGAGAGTCCCAAGCCTGGGTGCCAGGAGATCCACATGCTGGGAGTAGAATTCGGTAGGCAGCCTATCCACCCCGGGGGTCTTCCAACCCTGTAGTCCCCCTATCACAGCCTGAATCTCTTCTAAGGAGATATCCCTATCCAACTCCATCCTATCTGCATCAGATAGGGTAGGAAAGGGGACCCTATCCAAATACTCCTGTAGTTCAGCCAAGGAATAGTTCACCCTAGAAGAGTAAAGCCCCTGAAAAAACTCAGAAAATCTATTATTGATGCCCTCCGGGGAAGTCACCAATTGGCCCTGGGCAGTGCGCACTCCCGCAATGTGGAATGCCCCCCCCCGAGCCATCGCCAGCCAAGCTAACAGCCTTCCGCTCTTGTTGCCATGTTCAAAAAGCTTTTGTTTCAAGTACACCATACCCTTTTTAGTCTGCTCAACATGATGCAGATTCAGGTCCCGCAGGGCCCTTTGCCAATCAGAATAAACAGGGTCACAGCCAGAGCGAACATACGCCTCCTCGCAACCAAGCGCCCTCCCCTCCAGCGCCTCCAATGAAGTAGCCGCCTCCCTCTGAATTGAAGAGATACCGGACTCATAGGACCCCATAACCACTGACTTAAATGCATCCCACACCGTATTAGGAGCTGCGGATTCCCCATTTACCAACCAGTAGTTACAAATGGCCTCCGTAATTGGTTCTTGCAATCTATCGTCCATCGCCCAAAACCTGGACAGACGCCACAGCCTCAAACTTGGAGGCTTAGCCTGAAAGAGCATGATATGCAGAGGGGCATGATCCGATATCCCACGTGGCAAATGCTCCGCTCCCCTCGTCCACCGCAAAGCCCCAGAAGAAGCGTATGCCAATTCTATGCGGGATAGAAGGTATCAGCCCAACTCTGCAAAACCAAGGAGGGCCGGCCCACCATGTGCAGTCTGTCCAGGTCCTGGGATGGCACCAAATTAAAGTCTCCAAAAAGAAAACAAAAACCCCAGTGTGTAAAAACTCATCACAGTTTGCATAATGTCATATAGTAATTGCCCCTCAGCTGGGTGGGGGGGGAGAGATGGAGACCCACCAACACCATTTTCTGTTCATACAATATTACATGTAGGATCACATATCTACCCCCCGAGTCTGTACGGACATCCAGTATCTGAATTGGTAGAAACCCGTGGACCAAAACACTCGCCCCCCTAGCGTACGTAGAGTACCTGGAATGATAAAGGGATCCCACCCACGCCCTTCTAAGACCAAGAATCCTACTACCCGTTAAATGTGTCTCTTGCAAGATGCACACATGAGGATTATATTTCTGTAAGTATTTAAAAACCATGGAGCGCTTAGGGGCCGAATTCAATCCTCTCACATTCCATGAGACGACAGATATGGACGCCATAAGTCTCCAGTATTAGAATTTGTTTCAGTCCGCGGGTCCCCCCCCCCCCCCCCCCCCGACACACCCAGAGCCCAGCGGGCAGAGTCTCTAAAACAGTTAAGTGTGGTAGCGTGAAAAACATCATGAGGACAGTATACCATGCAAGAAATAAACATTGAAGGCAACATATTTTCTGACCTCTAAAAAAAAAACCTGTAAATAATGTACCCCTTTGTCTGCAACAGCAGAAACTGTACCCCCCCTCCCCACACCCCCAACAACCGTAGGAGGCGTGTCTTACCCCAAACCCCAACCATAACTAGAACAGTCAGAGCATAGGCTTGTAGCAACTAAAACCTCGGACTAAGCAATAGAGATGCTGGTAGTAGTCATCTTGAACAGTCTCCTGAAAAGTCTCAGGGGCTCAAACCTTGTTTCCCACATGACCATGAGCAGCCAAACCTGTGTCATCAATGTCCATACTCAGGTCTGCCTCTCCCCACCCCCGGGACCGCCAAGCAAACCACCCACCCCAGAGCCCGCTTATGTGTCCCTGTTGCCCAGAGCTCCAGCACCCAAACCTCCCCCCCTGGGGGGCACCAGATTTCCCCCGCAGAAAAGTCACCACTTGAGATGGGAAGTTCAACCACCGGGGGGCTAGAGCAAGGCCAAGGAGGGCCCCCCGAGGGAGAGGGGGAAGCATCGAGACCAACCCAAAATGCGAATATGAGACCTTCAATGCGAAATGAAGTCTTGATATACAGGGCAACCCCAACCTCCCCACTCCACCAAGGCACATTACCACTCTGTCCCTCTCCAAGGATTTCAATGGTCGTTGGGTGACCTATCCACAGGAAGCAACCGTGTCCCTGACCTCTCCGCGGGAAATAGAAAAAACTGAAACAAAAAAGGTCTGTCCTGGATCATGGCAGAAGTTCCCCGCTGTCCCAACCAGGCGGGGGGCGCAGGACATCCTCAGACAGGATGGGGTCCCTCCAAAAGACAACCACACAGGCCCATCCCAAAAGCGGGGTAACCGGGGCTCCAATATAGTTATCAAACACAGTTCCATTTTAGCACAATTCACTCGGCAGCAGGATCACTCAGTCAGGTAGGGTGACATAAGCCACAGCCAGACATCAAAGAAGGGGCGGCAGGGATTCAAGCCATGTGCTGCATCCCGGGGAGCAGTGAAAATGCGCATCACCTCTCCGTCCTGTACCCCCAGTTTAGCCGGGAAAAGGACACTATACTTAATGCCCCGTGCTCTCAGTCCCGCTTTAATGTGGTCAAAGGATCGGCGGAGTTTCTGCGTCTCCATAGAGTAATCCGGGAAAATAAGCAGATTGCCGTTTTGACATTTCAACTCACCGGCCCTCCGGCAGCCCTGAGTATCTCATCTCGGTCCCTGAAGTTGAGCAAACAAAAGATCATTGTGCGCGGACGGGACCCGGGTGGCCCTGGAACCGGAGGTATCCTATGGGCGCGCTCCACTGTGTAGTACGGAGAAAGTTTTGCCGCAGGGAGGAGACTCTTCAACAGATCTTCCACAAACACAGTAGGGTTTCTCCCCTCAGCACCCTCAGGCAAGTCGACAATCCGAAGGTTATTCCTCCGGTTCCTATTTTCGGCGTCGTCCATCTTGTATTCCAGGGCACGGACCCTGGTCTGGAGCGTGTGGGTGGACGTGGCATGTTCCTGGACAGCATCCTCCGCGTGGCCCACTCTCTGCTCCACCTCCGTGACCCGGGAACGTAGCTTATCTAAGTCCTGCTGTATGAGCCCAACATCCAGCTGAACTGCCTCGAGCTTGTTCGTCAGAGTGGCCTGGCAAGTAGCAATTGCCGCCATCACTTCCTGAAATCCCAGCTTCGTCTCCCCCGACTGATCCTCCATCTCTGTTTGCGACGCCATTTTGTGCTCTACCTTAGAGGGGGTCGCCATGTGGGTATCCTCACGTGGAGTAGTTTCCACTGAGCCGGGCGGAAAATAAAGCTTTTTCCCCCTGTGCCGGTCCTGCAGAACATCCGGAGGCTACCTGAGGAGGTTTGGGAAATGTAAATCCAGTGGGAATCAGGATAATTGCCAGATAGCCAGCAGAGCTCTACCTTCAGCGTCCACTCAGTTCGCCATCCAGGCCACGCCCCCTATCTTTGGAATTTAAGTACAAGTCTTAGACAGGTAAATGAGTTTGAGGCATTTTTTGCCACTTTTACAATGCATGAGAGATACTTTCGCATAACCGGTCTATGCAAGTCTATGAATTCCAGGGCATGCATTAAGTTCAAGGAGCTGCATGGCATCTCTTCAACTTATCTCTATTATTCACATTTGACAGGTTTATTGCACTGCTTGAGATACATTCCAGGAGCTGCGAGGAGATGAGCACGCAGAGCAGCTATGCCCGCCTCTCCCCTCTGCTGCCCATTCACAGAAGCCTTTGTGTTTTGGTAAGGTGTTCACATATTACCAAGGCTTTTGTGATTGGAGGAGGAAGGGGCAGACATAGCAGTTTCAGTGACTCTCCTATTCAAGATGCATAGCTTAGAAGTAGGGATGAGCTCAGGCGTGCTTGCAACTGCACGTGCAGAGCCCACCAGGGAGTCAGCACTGCACAGGGCTAATCACAGGCAGTGAGACATTTTCCCGATCCGTGGCTGCACAGATCAGGAAATGTCTCACTGCCTGTGATAAGCGATTCACAGTGCCAACTTCCTGGCAGGCTATGCATGTGCGGTTGCGAACACACCTGAGTGCATCCTTGGAAGAATCAGTGCTGAGCTTCTGGTACTACAGCGATAGCTGTCTTCCAGGAGTACTTTAACCACTAGCTGCCAGCCCACTGTCATATGAGGGCGCGGGACGAGGCAGCTCTCATTCTGGGCCGCCGTCATATGACTTGATTGCTTCCCGGGCCACTAGGGGGTGCGCGTGGCTGCCACGTCACTGTGGTCCAGATGCGCGTGCCCGGCGGCTGCGATGTCTGCCGGGCACCCGCAATTGCCCAGTAACTGAGCAGGATCATGGATTTGTGTGTATAAACACACAGATCCACGTCCTGTCAGAGGAGAGACCGATGGTGTGGGGATACATAGGGACACCGATCGGTCACCTCCCCCAGTGAGTCCCCTTCCCCCACAGTTAGAATCACTTCTTAGGGCACACATTTAATCCCTCGATCACCCCCTAGTGTTAAGTCCTTCCCTGCCAGTCACATTTATACAGTAATCAATGCATTTTTATAGCAAGGATCACTGTATAAATGTGAATGGTCCCAAAATGTATCAAAAGTGTCCGATATGTCCTCCACAATATCGTAGTCACGATAAAAATCGCAGATCGCTGCCATTACTAGTAAACAAAAAAAAATTATAAAAATGCTATAAATCGATTCCCTATTTTGTAGACGCTATAACTTTTGCGCAAACCAATCAATATATTATGATTTTTTTATTTATTTTTTACCAAACATATGCAGAAGAATACACATCGGCCTAAACTGAGAGCAAATTTTTTTTTTTTTTTAAATTGGATATTTATTATAGCAAAAAGTAAAAAAAATTATTTTTTTCAAACTTATCCCTCTTCTTTTGTTTATAGTGCAAGGAAAAATATATAATTTGGGTACAGCGTTGCATGACCGCGCAATGGTCATTCAAAGAGCGACAGAAATGAAAGCTGAAAAATGGCTTGAGCAGGAAGGGGGTGAAAGTGCCCGATATTGAGGTGGTTAAAGCTGCCCGATATAAATAGAAGAGCTAAACCCAGAAGTTGTCATGCACCTCGCTGTTGTTAACTCGTAGTGTGCCTTCATTTTTTACACAGGAATTCAGCTTTAACATTTACTGTAGAATTCTGATGGAAATGACCTTGACCTTAACTAGGCACATCAATCAAGGCCAGCTCCCACACACCGCTTGTCTTTCCACATCTCCAAATAAAACTGCACCCTGTCTCTAGTTTCAGATATCTGCATATGAAGACTCAGTGGCAACTCATCTGGCTAAAATTCTGAATTCCGACAAGCATTCCGTAGTCATATCCTCTGCAAAGTGAGTGATTTTTTTTTCACAGGGTTATCTCCTGCACTGGACTTGCATTTTCCTATATATTTTTTTTTTTTTTCATAGTTTACAAAGGCAATATGCTGTTGGAAGTATAATTGTGTTTATTTTTAAAGTATGACATTTTTAACATGATTTTGTAAATAAGCCTGTTATGTTTGGCACACAGTCTTGCAATTATTGTATAGACTTTATAAGAATAGGCCTTGATACATACATGCATAGTCCATTCAGCCTTGGACTGTATAAATGTGTACAAAGTATGTAGTCCTTTATTGGAACTTGTTAAGTATGAAAGTAAAATGATGAAATCATCTAAATAGAATGCACTGTATTCTTGAATGCTTCAGAAGTGTGTAGCCCTGGTGACCATCACTTTGCCCATAGAACACTTGCTCTCTCCGTGCAGCCCACTGTGCATTGCAGTTAGTAGAGAGGCAGTGGGATACCAGGTGCTGGGATGCTTTCTGCCTTCTCACCTTCTGCTCTGGAATAAAGCCAGTACTGTCATGTGTCTTGATCTCCACCTGGTATTAGATATATAGTCCCAGCCTTATGTCGTCAGGGAGAGAGTGGTGCAGGTACTGGCGATCTGGTAAGTAAAAACTGCTGGGGATGGGGCTTAACAGCACTGCCACTGACCATCATTAAAGTGGGTTATTACTGCAGTCAGTGATCCAAGTCTGGCAGTTATTATTGCTTTCACCAACCCCGATGCCGAGAAATACAGTGGGGACTGATACCAGTGCTGGGTTTTATTTTTGTAGTCACTTACACAAATGCTGAGGGTTGTGAGAACCAACAATGCTGGGGGTTATTATTAGAGGGATTGACACCAGTGCTGGGAGTTATTGTATTGTGCAATCCTCTGGAAGTGTTAAAGGCTACACTTGAGGCCTTCTATAATTTTCAAGTTAACCAACACTGCCTGAAAGGCTCCCATTTTATACCATTGTTAAAGTTTGCCTGCTACTTTATTGTTTACTCAGTGTCCTTTTGAAAAAGTACTCCATTATAGCAGAATAGGCTATATGGTTAAACTTGTTCCCTATGGAAAAATATTGTGCATAGAGCAAAGAAGATTGTAACATTGAGGCCTCTCATTTACACATCCGCTGTGGACTCCTTTTTTTATAGGGCTGTAGAGAAGTAGCTGCAAGGCATTCAGGGGAATGCCTCCTGAATTACTTTTTTTATTTCCAGCTGACAAAATTTTCTATTGAATTGCTTTACCATGCCACAACAGTGGGCCATGTGTTTGGCTTGCGGTTATGGTGCATCCCATTCACTTGAGTGGATCACGTTTGGCATTGGTACTGCCTGCCAAAATGTGTAATGCCGTATAACTTTTTCCAGACCACAAAGGGCAATTGCCTTGTCTGGTGGCCATTGCACTATTTAGGTGAGTGGTCAGGGGGAGGTAAAAGCACAAATCAACCACCTGTTACTGCTAACCAGCTGCCCATGTGAACAAGCCCTTAGCCACTCTTTCTCTTTTGTTTCCTCCTTTAGGGTTTTGTGTGAGACTGTGAAAGACTTTGTTGCAAAAGTTGGGAAAACCTATGAAAAACCAACAGAAAACTTAGAGGAGGCAGAAGCAATGGCAGTAAAGGTAACAGTTATCTTTTTAAATGAAAACTCTTTAATGCTCCCTATAGGCATTTTAGATTTTAACCACTAGGCGTCCACGCTATAGCCGAAAGACGGCTACGACGCGGACTCCAATTGCCGGGAGGACGTCCCTGGACCGTCGTCCTGTTTATTTCCCCTCTGTGCGCTTCCGTGGGCACACATTGGGGAAATTTTTTGTTGGCCTTGTCCCAATCACAGATCGTGCTAAATGGCCAATCACAGAGGCCATTTAGCACTCGATCTGAGTGTCCAATGAGAGATGATCTCATATGTAAACTTATGAGATCATCTGTCATTGCCGGTGTCTTGGCTCTCCCTCCTCACACAGAGACAGCGCGTTAGGAGAGAGAGCGAACGGTTGCAGTGTGTGTGTTAGAAAGAAATAAAAGCGACACTAAAGTGCCCAAGGTGTCGCCTGTCCCCAGTGTCGTCTATTAGTGGCATCTGTCAGTGCCACGTATTAGTGCCATCTGTCATCAGTGCCACGTATCGGTGCCACATCATTGTCATGTGTCATTGTCCTGGTCCTCCAGGGCCTTCAAAAGTGTAATAGGTAGTCAACAAGTTAGATGTGTAATTTATGCACCTAGAACACCTGATGGTGCTCCCTGCATGTTGGGCCTCTCTAAGTGGCTAGGCTGTGAAAAAGTCCCACACATGTGATATCGTAAAACTCAGGAGGAGTAGCAGAATTTATTTTGGGGGGTCATTTGGGGTATACACATGCCATGTGAGAGAAATAACCTATTACAATGACAATTTTGTGGGGAAAAAAAAAATCTTAATTTTGCAAAGAATTGTGGGAAAAAATTACAACATTAAAAATCTCATCATGCATCTTACTAAATACTTTGGAATGTCTACTTTCAGAAAAGGGTTAATTTGGGGGGTGTTTATACTTGCCTGGCTTGTTAGGGTCGCAAGAAATGAGAGAGGACACCAGTACATCAGATGTTAATTTTTTTTGATTTGCACAATAGATTGTAAACTCTCTAACTTTCACACAAACCAAATAATATCCACTAATTTGGGTTAATCTTACCAAAGATATTTAGCAGTATAAATTGTGGCCAAAATGTATGAAGAAAAATTAATTAATTGCAAAATTTTATCACAAAGACTACGAAAATGCATTTTTTCAAAATTGTCGGTTGTTTTTCATTTATAGTGCAAAAAATAAAAACCCCACAGGTGATCAAATGCCACCAAAAGAAAGCTCTACTTGTATGAAAAAAGTTAAAAAAATTCATTTGGTTACAGTATTACATGACTGAGTACCGTATTTATCGGGGTATAACACGCACCCCAAGTTTAGGAGGGCATTTTAAGGAAAAAAGTTTTAGGAGGGAAGTTTAAGGGAAAAAAAACTTACATTTAAATGCCCGTCAATGCAGCCTTATCAGTGTGCATCTGCAGCCTTGTCCATCATTGCAGAATGATCAGTGTCATTTGCAGCTTGCCCACCGCTGTTTGCAGCCTTGCAGAGTGTCATTTGCAGCTTGCCAGTGTCATTTCCAGCTTGCCCAGTGCCGTTTGCAGCCTTCCATGTTTAAATATCCCGCCGCTGAGACAGACTGACCGAGCGCCGCCGAAAAAGACCGAGCCGTCTGCTCGGCTCTGCTTGTAGTCCCGCCTCCCTGCTGTTTTTGCGAGCGCTGCCGAAAAAGACCGAGCCGACTCTACTGTGTATTCGGCTTGGCTCGGCTCGCAGTCATACTGGGCGGGACTGCGAGCCGAGCCGAGCCAAGCCGAATACACAGTAGAGTCGGCTCGGTCTTTTTCGGCAGCGCTCGCAGAAACACCAGGGAGGCGGGACTATGAGCGGAGCCGAGCAGACGGCTCTGTCTTTTTCGGCGGCGCTCGGTCTTTTTCGGCGGCGCTCTGTCTTTTTGCCACACAGACAGTGGGGATCGGCGTATAACACGCACCCACGACTTTCCCCCGATTTTAAGGGGGAAAAAGTGCGTGTTATACGCCGATAAATACGGTAATTGTCATTTAAAGTGTGAGAGCACTAAAAGCTGAAAATTGGTCTGGTCACATGGGGGGGGGGGGTTTAAGTGCCCAGTTGTCAAGTGGTTAAACAAATTAAAGCCTAAGTGTTGTGTAAAAAAAATAAATTAACCCAGTTAATCCAATCTATCCCTTGTGCTGCTGGCTTCTGCTTTCCTTGAAATCTTCATAATTCTCTGACCCCCCCACCCCAGCTACCATAATCTTCCTGTGTGGTGGAGGTTATTATAACAGAGGGAGTGTTGATAGGACTTGTCAAGAAGCTGTACTATACCTTCAGGTAATGAAAAATGTTTTCTGAATGGAGGAGGGGTCAAACCGTTCAATCTTTTGCCTGCTCTCCATCTAGAAATCACATTCATCCATAGAAGCTATAGCACATCTTCCATGAAGGAGCTTGGAATAAAAGGCAGGCAATCTTGATCCTTTCACAACTCCCACAGTTCCATGAGAACTGACGTGTACAAGATGGGGGCTGGAGGATGAAACTCAAAGCAGGAGCCAACAGCCCAGAGGACATCTTTGAGCCTCCATAGATGAGTTTGTCAGGAAACCGGGACCAAATCACATTAAAGTTAATACAGTTGCAAAATTCAAGATAGCCTGAGGTACGAGATAAGGGTTCCCTCCATATTTGCTGTTTCCTAGCTTTTTTTATTTTTTGACAGAAGAAACCGATTTCAACCACTTGCCTCCTGCACACTTCCACCCCTTCCTGCCCTGGCCAATTTGCATAGTTCAGCGCTATCGCACTTTGAATGACAATTGTGTGGTCATGCAACACTTTACCTGAAGGAAATTTTGATAATTCTTTTGAGACAGATATAGCTTTTTTTTTTTAGTCCTATTTAATCCCCACTGTGTCTTTTATTTTTTGCTAAACAAACAAAAAAATACAAAAGATTTTGAAAAAATACGTTTTTATTCGTTTGTTTTAAAAAAAATGTAAATTGCTAATTTTTTTTCCTTCACTGATTTGCACTGGTGGGGCTGTACTGACAGGCGTCACTGATGATCAGTGCCCTCAGACTGTAACCTGTGTGGATTTTCTGGTTATAGACTCTCCTCTATTCACACGCTGTCGGTGTGAGCAAGCGACTGCTAATAACTGGCAAATACTGTTTAAAGGGATGCTACAGTGGATTTTTTTTTTAAAAGTCAGCAGCTACAAACACTGTAGCTGCTGACTTTTAATAAGGACACTTGCCTGTCCAGGGCGCCCGCCATGTACCCCCGCCCCCGAGGCTGATACGTCCTTCGTATCGTGTCACATTACCGCCATCCTCACTAAGAGAATCAGGCAGTGGAGCCTTGCAACCTCACTGCCTGTTTCCTAGTGCGCATGCACGAGTCGTGTGGCCTTTTGTGAATGGGGTGCGCTGTGTTCTGGTACACACACAGTTCCCAGAAGGAGGAGAGAAGAGGCAGGTTAGGAAGACTGCCTAGCAACAGGTAAGTTAAAAAAAAAAAATTCTCTTATATTCACCGACTGACACAGCTCCTCTTTAGACCATTGGGTCATTACGCCACCTTTAGGAGAGGACTAGGCATGACATGTTAACATGTAATATAAAAAAACAGAACTTTCTAGTTCCGCCCAAGGGGTGGTCCTTTAGATAACAACCCCACAGCCTGCCTTGCAGCTTCAGTTTTTTTCTGCCTAGTGAAGGAAAAGGACCTAGGAACCCTGCAGGCCCATCGGTCCATGAATTTTTTGCAGAAGCTTTGCTTTTTGCGCAAGATTAAAGATACTATGATCTGCTATCAACAGCCGGCTGGGTGACAGGCTGGATATTCTATCCTTGTAGTCTCCCCAGCCTGGCCAGCAAGAGTGTGCAGACCAGAGCTCCGCGCTGTGTCGTCCACGAAATGCCTCAGCTCCAGAGGCGGTCGATGAGCGTTAATGCTCCGGGGCACACATATAACCGGGCTACTGATGTCTGCATCATATTGTGCCGGGCCAGCAGGCATCACGTACTGATTGGAGAGTGGGTCTGTGACGGAATGTCTCCCAGCTCTGCAGAACTGGTAAGTACAGCTCTCCCTGCCTCGGTGGGCCTGAGCAACTGGACATTCCCTGGGAGGTCGACTCAGGGGTCTCTCACCTCCCTCTCTTCTCTCCCTGTTCTTCCCCTCCCCCCCCCTTCCTGTGGGGGATGCTGCATAGGCTGCTGAGAGGTGTGTGTGCCATAGACAGGTGCTCTCCGGAGGGGGCTCTCACCTGGCTGGATGTGCCCTGGATGTGTGTAGGTCTCTCCCTGGAGGTATCTGGAGGCTGTGTCTGTTGATCACTGTAGCGCTGTTCACCTCCATTTATCTGCCTGTTTTGTTTCACTGTCCCTCATGGTATATAGTACTCAGCGGCCATCTTTGGGGCAAGGAGCAGCATGCTTCTCTGTAGTTCGGCGGCCATTTTCCCTGTGATTATGTCCTTTATACTGGACGCTTGGCGGACATTTTCTTAAAGCCTGAACTCATTTTTGAACAGTTTCAGCGGCATTTGCAGCAGCTCTGCATAGCACAGTGTGGTCGCCTATGCACCTGGGACACAGGCATTACTATCTGGACAGCGCAGAACCAGTCAGGGGGTGGTGAATCCTGGCAGACAGGGGAGGGTCAGCATGGCTTCAGAAACTGGTGTTTCTTCTCCCAAAATCCAGGTAATTGCAACCGGTTCGCCTGCAGACTGTGCAGTGCCTCTGGACGCTTTGTCGGCGGTCCTTAATTAATTTTTTGCCAAGATGGAGGTGGTGCGTGGGCACAAGGGTGGTAAAAAATTGCCCCTGTCCCCATCCCCGTCCTCCGGGGAGAGCTCTGATACAGACTCTGGTCCTGCTGAGGCTGGTGACCCCTGCTCTGTTGTTTCAGATGACACTGACCAGGACCGATCGGACAGTGAGGATGAGTCCGGGGTCCATGCACGACAAAGTGCTTGTTGGACCACTTATCACAGGTGTGCGTGATACCCTGAAGATTCAGGAGCCAGCAGATCCTTCTGCTGATGTAGCGGTCCCTTTTGGGTCCCGTAAGCCAGTCCGTTCACCCAAGGTGTTCCCCTATCTGACTTATTTTGATAAGTTCATTTACAAGGAATGGGGTCGACTGCAACAGACCTTTTTGGTCCCCAAATACATGACGGGGCTTTACCCCTTAGGAGACTCCCACCGACAGGAAGGCTGAGGCAGTGGCTCGTTCCTTGTTTACGGTTGTGGGGTCAACCATGCGACCAGTACTGGCATCCGCACTTGTGTCTCAGACACTAACCGAGTGGGCAAAACTTTTGCACCGTGGATTGGGGGAGCAACATGCTTCTCCTGTCTGCGTGGAACTAGCAGACCATTTAGTACAAGGCCTAAAGTACATTTGTGATGCAGCCCTGGATACCCTTCCTCTGTTATCCAGGGCTTCAGTGTCAGCAGTGGTGCTGAGGCGCCTGATTTGGCTAAAATGCTGGTCTGCTGACCAGGCATCCAAAAAAGCCCTGACGGATATTCCCTTCCTTGGCGACCGGCTCTTTGGGGCCTCATTGGATGACATTATTAAAAATGCCACAGGTGGTAAGAGTACTCTATTCCCACAGGCCAGGAAGGCTAAGGAGCCACGCCATAGGCAAGGGCCCTCGTTCTCCGCTCACAAACGGCTTTTTCGTCCGCCCAGGACTTTGACCAAGCGTCCCTGGAACCGCAAGCCTGCAAGCAAAAGTGCTACCGCATGAAAGTTTGCCCCCGCCCGCAACTTGGGTGGGGGGGGGGGGTTGCCTTGGGAAGTTTGCAGCCCGGTGGGCCTCTCGGCTGTCCGACCAATGGGTCTGCGATCTGATTTCCTCAGGCTACAAGATAGAGTTCCTCTCTTGGCCGCAAAACAGATTCTTCCCCTCCAGCATACCCGTATTCCCGGCTCACCGGGAGGCCCTATTGGGGGCGGTAAGGGACCTGCTGAGTCGCGGGGTGATTGTACCTGTTCCAGAATCGGAAAGTTTCCAGGGGTTCTACTCAAACCTGAACGTACCCCAAAAAGGAAGGGGTACGTCCAATCTTAGACCTGAAAGCCCTCAATTACGTTGTGAAAGTACAGAGGTTCAGAATGGAATCAGTTCACTCAGTAGTCGCTGCACTCCATCAAGGCGACTTCCTGGCATCCTTGGACATCCAGGATGCGTACCTCTTCGGCATCAGAGGTTTCTGCGATTTGCAGTCGGGGAAGCCCACTACCAGTTTGTGGCTCTCCCTTTTGGTTTGGCATCGCCCATCCCCCCCGAGTCTTTACCAAGGTATTGGCTCCTGTTTTGGCGTTGCTGCGGCAATGCGGGATCGCAATCGTGGGATACCTAGACGATCTCCTGAGAGCATCTTCCGCCTCAGAGTTAGAGGAGGATGTGGCGATCACCATGCAGACCCTGCAGGAATTTGGGTGGCTGTTGAACCTAAAAAAGTCGGTGATTGTACCAACTCAGCAATTGGAGTACCTAGGCTTACTGCTGGACTCCATGGAAGCGAGAGTGTTTCTCCCTTCAGACAAGCTGCAGACTCTCACAGCCGCGGTAAAACTGTTGATGAACCGCAGGTGGTCGTCGCTACACTTCTGCATGCGAGTCCAGGGACTCATGGTGGCCTCATTCAAGGCAGTACTGTATGCCCAGTTTCACACCAGAGTCTTGCAGAAGGAGATTTTGACAAAGTGGGACAAATCTCCGTTGTCCCTGGATCAGCAGATTCAGGTGAGCCAGTTAGTCAGGGATTAGAGCTGCATGAATCTGGCTAAAATGAGAATCGCACTTTTTTTGCTTACAAGATAGATCATGAAGTGTCAGAAAAAAATTTAGACTTTAAGTGGTTAAACTTCCTGCATTTACACATGGTTGAAAGCTTGGCAGACTGCCCAGATTATTTGTTTACACAAGAAGTTCTATCCCCTTGATCTAAGAAGTAAGCTTAGTTACAATGTTTCAAGTTCTAAACTTGGCAGATTGCGGGATGCTTTCTTTTAACAGCTGAGTAAACAGATAATCTCTCCACTTCTTTATATGAAAGAATCACCTACTCTCAGCAGGAGAGATCTTGGGGGGGTGAATCGAGATCACAAATTTTTTTTTAACAATCGTGCAGCTCTATAAGGCATTCCCTGCTCTGGTGGCTGAGGTCCCAGGCACTTCGGTCCAGGAAGTCTTTCCTAGCTCTGAAATGGACAGTGATTGCAACGGACTCCAGCCTAACTGGCTGGGGTGATGTAATGGGAGTTCAGTCGACCCGCAGAGTGGAGGCCGAGGGGACACCAGTAATACTGATTGTCCCAGCGTCCCTGGTACGCAGACCTAGTGCGCCTGGTGGCAGATGCCCCTTGGTGACTGCCGTTACGAGAAGACCTTCTGTCTCAAAGTCCGATTCTCCATCCTGCTTTACCATCGCTGGTTTTAACGGCATGGCTATTGAGAGGCAGTTGTTCACGAACCGGGGTCTTTCGGATCCCAACTATGCTGACAGCACAGTAATCTTCCCGGAAGATATACAGTGCCTTGCGAAAGTATTCGGCCCCCTTGAACTTTTCAACCTTTTGCCACATTTCAGGCTTCAAACATAAAGATATAACATTTTTATTTTTTGTGAAGAATCACCAACAAGTGGGACACAATTGTGAAGTGGAACGAAATGTATTTGATTTTTTTAAAAATTAACTAATAAAAAAATGAAAAGTGGGGCGTGCAAAATTATTCGGCCCCCTTGCGTTAATACTTTGTAGAGCCACCTTTTGCAGCGATTACAGCTGCAAGTCGCTTGGGGTATGTCTCTATCAGTTTTGCACATCGAGAGACTGAAATTCCTGCCCATTCTTCCTTGCAAAACAGCTCAAGCTCAGTGAGGTTGGATGGAGAGCGTTTGTGAACAGCAGTTTTCAGCTCTTTCCACAGATTCTCGATTGGATTCAGGTCTGGACTTTGACTTGGCCATTCTAACACCTGGATACATTATTTGTGAACCATTCCTTTGTAGATTTTGCTGTATGTTTGGGATCATTGTCTTGTTGGCAGATAAATCTCTGTCCCAGTTTCAGGTCTTTTGCAGACTCCAACAGGTTTTCATCCAGAATGGTCCTGTATTTGGCTGCATCCATCTTCCCCTCAATTTTAACCATCTTCCCTGTCCCTGCTGGAGAAAAGCAGGCCCAAACCATGATGCTGCCACCACCATGTTTGACAGTGGGGATGGTGTGTTGAGGGTGATGAGCTGTGTTGCTTTTACGCCAAACATATCGTTTTTGCATTGTGGGCAAAAAGTTCGATTTTGGTTTCATCTTACCAGAGCACCTTCTTCCACATGTTTGGTGTGTCTCCCAGGTGGCTTGTGGCAAACTTTAGACAAGACTTTTTATGGATATCTTTGAGAAATGGCTTTCTTCTTGCCACTCTTCCATAAAGGCCAGATTTGTGCAATGTACGACTGATTGTTGTCCTATGGACAGACTCTCCCACCTCAGCTGTAGTTCTCTACAGTTCATCCAGAGTGTTCATGGGCCTCTTGGCTGCATCTCTGATCAGTCTTCTCCTTGTCTGAGCTGAAAGTTTAGAGGGACAGCCAGGTCTTGGTAGATTTGCAGTGGTCTGATACTCCTTCCATTTCAAAATGATCGCTTGCACAGTGCTCCTTGGGATGTTTAAAGCTTGGGAAATCTTTTTGTATCCAAATCCGGCTTTAAACTTTTCCACAACAGTATTACGGACCTGCCTGGTGTGTTCCTTGGTCTTCATGATGCTCTCTGCGCTCCTTTTCCATATCCAGGATCCTGCTGTTTCTACCGCAAGGAGTAGACCAGAAATTGGCTTTAAGAACCATTAAAGGACAAATATCGGCTTTGGCTGTTTTTTTTTTTTTTTTTTTTTCCAGCGACCCCCTTGCATCTCACTCTCTAGTGAGCACTTTTGTTCAAGGGGTCCGACATGTCATTCCTCCGGTGCGTCCACCGTTACCCCCGTGGTATCTGAACCTGGTGTTATCGGCGCTTCAAAAACCACCATTTGAAAATATGAGAGAGATCCCTCTGTTGACTCTTTCCCAGAAAATGGCCATTACTTCGGCCAGGAGGGTTTCGGAACTGGCGGCCTTGTCTTTTCTGCCGAATGTCTTCATTCCACATCAATGAAGACATTGTGTTACCATCTCTGTGTCCGAAGCCGACACATCCTAGGGAGGTGGCTATCACTCCCTGGATGTGGTTGGGGCTCTGAGTCTGACTCCTTGTTTGTTTCGGTGGCTGGTCCAGTGGTGTCGTCGGCCACCATTTCCAGGGGGATCAGACAGATTGTAGTACAGGGCTACGCCTTGAAGGGGGAGATGCCCCCCTTTCCGGTCACGGCCCACTCCACAAGGGCAATCGGAACGTCTTGGGCTTTCTGACATTAAGCGTCTGTCGCTCAAGTGTGTAAAGCGGCGACTTGGTCATCTGTTCACACTTTTACAAAATTCTACAAGGTAGATGTCAGTGCATCGGCTGATGCCTGTTTTGGCCGCAAAGTTTTGCAGACGGCTGTATAATTGCAATTGCACATACATTTTTTCCTGTTTTTTTGGGGGGTAAAAATGCACTACTTTAAGTAACTGCACTGTTGTGTTTGTTACCGCAGTTCTGGTGCAGTTTGAAGGCAGTGCTTCTGTTGCATAGCACCCTGTTTTTCCCCAAACACTGTCGTTTTTGTCGGTAAAGTTTATACTAGTTCCCACATGCCATGGTGGGTGAGGTTTTATGCTGTTTAACCACCTCTCATTTTGGCACTGCTTGGGGACGTCCCAATGGATAAAAGAGAGGAGCTGCATCAGTCGATGAATATAAGAGAAAGTAGGATTTTTTGTACTCACCATAAAATCCTTTTCTCTGTAATTCACCGACTGACACAGCACCCGCCCCTCCTGTTTTTCTCTACGTTATACTGCTTGTTGACATGCTAAAGCTGCAAGGCAGGCTGTGGGGTTGTTGCCTAAGGGACCGCCTCTTGGGCGGAACTAGAAAGTTCTGTTTTTTTTTATTACATGTTAACATGTCATGCCTAGTCCTCTCCTAAAGGTGGCGTAACAACCCAATGGTCTAAAGAGAGGAGCTGTGTTAGTCGGTGAATTAGAGAAAAGGATTTTACGTTGAGTTACCAAAAATCCAATTTTTTTTAAAAAAATTTAAATTATTTTAAGAATATGAATGCTAAAAAATTGCACTGTAAAAATGTCACTGGCAGTGAGGGGGTTAACCACTAGGGGACTTTGCAGGGGTTAAGTGTGTCCTAGGGAGTGATTCTAACTGGGGGAGGGGCGTGGCTGTGTGTGACACGTAATCACAGGGAGAGCTGATCAATGATAGTGTCGCTAGGCAGAATGGGGAAATGCTTGTTTACATTAGCATCTCCCCATTTTTCCTCACCGTGAGACCATCGTGGGTATCCCTGCGGACATCGGGTCCACGGGACCTGCGATCACGGTCTCGGAGCTCCCGACGTGCGCCTGCCAGCAAACCGCCTCTTGAAGGGCAACGTACAGGTACGTTAATCTGCCTGTACATGCCCTTCTGCTGCAGTATATCTGCATGAGGCGGCCGGGAAGCGGTTAAGTTGTCTCTATGGGATTTTTAATATCGCTATTGCATTTTATCCTGCAGTGTTGCTATATTACCTGGGTGATCCTGACAATTTGTCTTCCTGGTAGTAAATTTACCACGTTAAACATGGCAGCCAACCCATGCTAGCGTGGTCAGTTTACACGCTCCGCCAAACTGCTATTTGATACAGGCACACTGTGCAAGCGCACAGCTTGTCTCTATCATTGTCAGTGTAAATCCACAACCCCAACCTCATCCTCCTCTTGATTGATGGCAACTTCTTCACAAAGAGGAGGACAATCGGCTGGGGAAGCCACCGTCAATCAAGGGAAGAGGGGAAGGTGACGTCATGCCGCCGAGTAAGATTGCATTTCATTACCATGGAAATGCTGATGCTGGGTGGCAAACGTCACTTCCTGCAATAACGTAATTGCCCAGCTACATGCACGCCCACTCCCATGTCCGTAAATCGCTCTGGAATAAACAGCGACCACGAGAGCTGCATTTGCTAGAGGGAAAACAACCAAGTTTTATATAAAATCTAAAGATGGATTGATAAAGGTCATAAATGTATGTACTTTAGAACATGTATGTGTTTACTGAACTTTACAACCACTTTAAAGTGCAACTCTTAATATCTGATAAATGATGTTAAACGGCAGTTCTAACTAAAGCCTCATACACACTATCAGATTTTTTGCTGAGTTTTTCCTTCAAATTTACCAAAACCACATAATATGAGGTCAAACCTTAGGAGTTTTAATGTGTATGCAATCAGGCAGGCCCTTGCACTACATGGTTTTGGTAAATCTGAAGGAAAAACTCAAAATCTGATGGTCTATATGGGGCTTAAGAGGGCTGTAATTCTCCTATTACAGTAAATTTTACTAAAGTGTTCACATTCTTTGCGCCACCTGAACAGTGACTAGATTCTGTCAGATGCAGTTGCTGTTCAGGTATTCAAGTAGTTTTGAATACTGCAACTTAAATACAATAGCGGGCAGTGCAGAATTCTTCATCCACACTAAACAGTAATCTACTCATTTGCTCTTGTTCAGGCCAAGTACAAGGAAACGAGAAATCTAGCCATGTGTGTAGCTACCAGTGGAACGTTTGCAGATGTAATAATAGTCTACTCTCTCAACCCAATCGTTATCTATCCTTGTATTCTAGTGTTCGACACTGAATGAAAAGCTTGATCTGCTGCTTCAGACACTCCATGCTGAAGCACAAGCCACTCCGTTGTTGACGCACTTAACACCACCAATTGTTGAGGAAGAGGTGGAGGAGGAATTCTCAAGTGAAGAATCTCTATCTGAGAGCAAGGAGCATTTAGCAGACAGCATTACAAAGTCTTCCACAGCAAAGCTCAAGTCAAGGGAGCAGCTCATGATACGAGCCAACAGCTTAAAAAAAGCAGTCAGGCAAATCATAGAACAAGCTGAAAAAGGTGGGTGGTTTGTTGTGTCTCAAGTCAAAATTGAAATATGTCACACTATCTCTGTTAATATATTTTTAGCTACAGTAATCCTGGTGTAGTTGTACTTTTTTTTTTTTTTTTTTTTTTTTTTAAAGGTTACTGCTGCTAGTTCAGGTCCATCTGATCTTTTTATTCTGCTTTAGTATTGATGTTCATTCCATAATGTATATGCATTGTATACTGTATACCAGAATGAAATTTCACATTATAGCTACATATATCCCATGTCTTTCTGTTGTGTGTTCCTCTAACTCCTTTTATAAGCAATACATTTCTGTACAGTCTGCAGTATTCTATACTTAACAAATTTAGCCATAACAAAATAGCAATGTTATTTTTGTGGTTTATTACTGTACAGCAATTTTCCTTTCGCTAGCTACATATGTTTTATGTAACCATTTTTCTGTTTTCAGTCTCTATATAATTTGTATTTCAGATGCTTTTTCCCTTGTAAACATGTGCTTATGTGAGAACCCTACCTTACAACTTGCTGTGTGAAGTTGAAATGATTCATTCTGTCTGAATGGCACAATTGCATCTGATGCTTTATATAAAATTTCATACAGCCTGAGAAATTAGGGTACAGCTTGATTAGATCTTGACATGTAGCATTTCAGTCACATTAACACTCCTATATAAAATCTAATCGCCCAAGTTTTTTTTGTTATCATAATACTTATTTATTGTCCTCTTAGTGGTGGATGAGCAAAATGCACACACTGAGGAACAGGAGAACCAAGCTGCAGAGGAGTACAGAAAAGAGTTAGAAGAGTCAAAAGAAGAGGAGAAAGATGAGGACACCAGGGACTTTGATAGCTCATCAGGTAAGTTTAGTTTAATGGCTGTAAATTGTGAATTCAACATATTCAGCACTGGTATAAGTATTGGTTTTACCACAAAAGGAAGAACAGTCTTGCCTCCACTCACTCGGGCAACTTTATATAAATTAAACTGATTGTTTACTACAGTCTCAATGACTATAACAAGAAATCGGTGTGTGGGGTAAAACAAAAAAAAAAACATTCCTGACACGGCTGTGAAGCAGAGCATCGCAGCTGTGGCATGTTGTACACCCCAGCCACTCTGTCTGCAGCTAAAGGGTGTAGTGGTTTGGAGGCAGTAAAACTGGCTCGATCACAAGGTTTTCTGGGTGTTTCTCCTGTCCTGACACTTCGGGGGCTCAAGAAATGTGATAGGTAGTCAGGAAATTAGACACGTCATTTATGGGCCTTGAAAGTACAAAGTTACTACTACTCATACTGAGGAGTAGCAGAATATGTTTCAGGATGTAATTGTAAATATGCCTTTGCTGTTTGTGAGAAAGAAACGTGTTAAAATGATGACAAATTTTATTGAATTTTTAAATTTTCCAAATAATTACAACTTCAAAAAACTTACCATGCCATTACCTAAATACCTTGGACTGTCTACTTTCCAGAAAGGGGTCATTTGGGGGATATGTGTACTGTCCTGACATCTTGGGGCCTCTAGAAATGCGATTCAGGATATATATATATATATATATATATATATATATATATATATATATATATATACATACCATAGTTAGTAGACTCTCTGTAAATTTCACATAGACTAAATACACTGAGCTGGCTTTATTTTACCAAAGAAATGTAGCAGAATTTTTTTTTATTTTTTTTGCAAATATGGTTTTATTGATTTTATCAGTATATACAACAGAAAGAAAACAGTCTGGCTTCCATAACAGATAGGTAAAAGAAAGTGGCGACACCCGGTGCGCAGCACAGGTGGAAAACAAGATCCAGCATTTAGTAAACACAGAGTGCCTGAGAGTTCAGAATAATTCACATATGCACAGGAAAAGTAGCCGCTGCGGCGATCATCATATGTACACATAGAAGCCATCCTAGCTGTATATCACCACTCTGTAGCATCAAATGGGTAATCAGGAATCACCAGAGAACAAAGAGAAGAAATAGTCAGAAGAGAGAGAAAGAAAAATAATAGGTAAAGAAAGGTATTGAGGGAAGGGGAGGGGGGGGGGGCGACGGGTATATATGGCGTTAGCGGCAGGGCTCGACAAAACCCGGGCGCCAGGTCGCATTGGCGACTAGAATTAGCGACTGGCGCCTGGGGCAGCACAGCTGGGGGTATCCTGTCTCCGTGGACCCCCCCAGCGTGATTGCGTCGGGCCGTGCCGCCGGCGGCCGGTAATTGAGCCCCCGGCTTTGAGGCCTTCTGTGATGCTAGCTATTCCCTTCTGTGATCCTATTCCTTCTGGAATCTGGCGCCCTCTTGTGGTGGCCATTGGAATTACAACCATTAATGCTAATAGATCTCCTTCCATTTACTTAGAACACCTAAACATTACATACATATATGTATGTGTATATACACACACACACACACTTTTTTTCTTTTTTATTCTAACACCCTAGAGAGTAAAATGGTGGTCGTTGCAATAATGTCTGTCACACCATATTTGCACAGCGTACTTACAAGCGCACTTTTTTTGGGGAAAAAATAATTTATTTAATAAAAAAAAATAAGACAACAGTAAAGTTAGCCCAATTTTTTTATATTGTGAAAGATAATGTTACGCCCAGTAAATTGATACCCAACATGTCATGCTTCAAAATTGCGCCCGCTCATGGAATGGCGACAAACTTTTACCCTTTAAAATCTCCATAGGTGACGTTTAAAAAATTCTACAGGTTGCACGTTTTGAGTTAGAGAAGGTCTAGGGCTAGAATTATTGCTCTTACTCTACCGATCGCAGCGATACCTCACATGTGTGGTTTGAACACTGCTTTCATATATGCGTTCGCTTCTGCACGCAAGCTTGGCGGGACAGGGCGCATTTAAAATTATTTTTTTTTTTTCTTATTTTAACTTTTATTTTTATTTTTTTTCACTGTTCTTTTAAAAAAAAAATGTGTGTCACTTTTATTCCTATTACAAGGAATGTAAAAATCCTTTGTAATAGAAAAAAGCATGACAGGTCCTCTTATATATGAGATCTGGGGTCAGAGAGACCTCACATCTCATATTTACACTAAAATGCAATTAAAAAAAAAATCGTCATTTGAAAAAAATAAAACAAATAAAATGTCCCTCTAATAGCTATGGGCAATGACTTGGAGACAGGTGAGGGGCTGGGGGCGCTATCTTCCCCTCACTCGTCTCCATGTCAGGCCAGGGACAGGTCCAGATCGCCGTCACGGACTTGGCTCCTAACTTTTTTAGCTGGCTCCTAGATTCCAAGCAAATTTGTCAACCCCTGGTTAGCGGTATGTCATAGGCTCTTTCAGGGTGATTAGTAATATCACCGGATTATGCACTATCAGGTATGCAGGTGCCAAATAAGGATCTCCCCTCAGCAGAGTATTTAAATATGTTCCAGCGGGTCCAGGTCTGAAGATATATCTCATGTTTGTCCGCAGCTGTCAGAATGAGATCTTCCATTTTATTTATTTCTTCAACTTTTTTCAACCACAGTGCCACTGTAGGTGGGTTTTGCTGTTTCCACAGGAGGGGAATGCAGGCCTTGGCTGCGTTCACTAAGTGTCGCAGTATAGATTTTTTTATAAACGATAGTGTTTTATTCCTGCGCTACCACTGGTGATCTATCAAATGTCAGGGGCTGCTGCTACTACCGGAATGGATCACGCCGTATCCACTTAATATGAAACTAAAGATATGTTGGTATTGCGCTGTCCCTATATTAAATAACCCTCCGAGGGTGATAAGTATAATGCCTAGTTACATAAATCAATAGTGTAATATAAAAATATATATCTATAAATGTCTACTGAATAGTATCAAAAAGTGCAAAGTGCTACATTAAATAAAATAAAATAAACACACCACAAAGGTGATAGAATCCAAATAAATGAAAATCAATTGAACAAAGGTAAGTAACTAAAAACAGTCTCTTAAAAAATTACTATTTTGATAAAGTGCAGAAAAAAAGCAAAAAAAAAAAAAAGTAAATGCACTACAGAGTCAATTGAAAACCTCCACGGAAACACAACTGCTTCAGTTCAAAGCAAAGACAAAAAACAGTGAATTGATCATAAAGTGCCAAGTGCGTCTTATAAATGTGCAAATAAGTAAACACTCTCTTGAGGTGATATAAGTGAACCACCCTAATAATAAACAAATGATATACAAGAAAATAAGAAAGAGTATACCTAGACCAAAAAGAGGGTACCCTCTCCTGATCACATGGGAATAAACTTTAGAATAAACAAAAAATATATATAGTAGTAAACGCACTACAGAGCCAGCTGTAACATATGTTATATCAGAATGAATCCGGCCTCTATAGATTAAATATACATAATGAAATCCATCAAAAATAAAAAGATATAAATATTCAAGTCCATAAATAAACAACAGTCTCCTTTAAGTGCAAGTGCTTTGTGCAAATTCAACTGAGGTGCGGATCTCCCAGTGCTTAATCCCGCTGTGATCACACTTTAGTGGGCAGTGGCCCCTTACCTATAGCAAGGAGGGATTCGCATAGAGGTATATAGATTTCTTTATATGTCTTCTCTCCTGGTAAATTTGGTCACCTTCTCCTTTGAATTTTATTCTTATTGCTCCATAGGACCCAATAGATTAATAGAGAGGGAATACCATAGTGTAGTATTTCACAAATAGCATTTATTAAAAATTTTCATACACAGGATACTCACACATTAATAGATAGAAAAAAGCCTTTTTCTAGTAATCAGCAGCAAGTGCATCCACAGTCAGCTTCCTTTCCGTCCTTACGCGTGGCATCACATCACGTGACTTCATCAGGGATCACGAACTCCGTGAAATCCTGAGATATAGTGTGTACAGAGTCCCAAAATGTTAAGAGCTTGGGGCAGGCCCAAGAAATATGTAGAAACGTCCCCTTATCCGTGCCACATCGCCAGCACCTATCTGAGGTCTCGTCATAGCACGAAGTCTGCTGGGGGTCAAATACCATCTCATCAAAACCTTGTAGTTAGTTTCCTGCGTTTTTGTACAAATGGAAGACCTGAGTGACAGGTGGATCATCTTTTGCGTCTGTTGTGTATCAAAGTCAAGGTGGAGATCTTCGCCCCATTTCTTTATGCATGTCAGTTCAGGGAGGACAGGGGGGGTATTGAGAAGAGTATATGCCTCAGAGAGGGTCCGAGACATTGGCTCCCTACCCGAACAAAAGTTTTCGAATGTAGTGAGGGGTCTGCAATATTGATGTGGCCCATGTAAGGAGTGGAGAAAGTGATGCAGTTGTGCTGCCGGCCAGAATGACATGCGGAAGGGACCTTCTGAGTCTGTCAGTTCTGTAATGGTTGGCCATCTTTGTCCTACAACAAAATTGGATGCGATGACAATATCAGATTCCCATAGGGTCCGGAAGTTTATGGGGGTCATGCCCGGGGGAAATTTAGGGTTGCCCAGAATTGGCGTTAGGGGTGAGGTCATGGATGTCTGATGTACATTCAGTACTGCCTGCCTACATTTGCTCAATGAGTTCCCTATTAAAGGGTGTCATTTTAAGGATTGCGGCAGATCTTCCCAGCACCATAGTGCCCTATTTAAAGGGATTGCTCCTGCTTGATCTGCGCCCACAGTTTTAGATTGCTATGGCGCTGCCAGTCAATGACCCTACCCAGATGTACTGCCAGGTAGTATTTCTTCACATCTGGGATCGCAAGCCCTCCGTAACGCTTTGATAACGTCAGCAGCGATCGCGGAATACGGGCCTTCTTACCGGCCCAGACAAAGCGCATAAACAGTGCCTGGACCTGTTGAAGGAACCCCATCGGTATGTTGACTGGCAGTGCCTGGAATAAATAGAGATATTTCGGACATGCACATCTTGAGCAAGTTGCACCTCCTAAACCAGGAGTGCAAGTTCGTTTGCCATTTACTCAATAAAATCTTAGTTTCCGTAAGTAAAGGTTGGAAATTTAATTCGTATATGTGGGACAGGTCAGGTGATATTTTTGTGCCCAAATAGGTCAACGCTGTTGATGTCCACTTAAATCGGAAGTTTGCTCGGAGTGTTTGTATTGTGTTAGACGGGATGGCTATACCCATTGCTTCCGACTTCAGGAAGTTAATCTTCAGGTGGGATAGACGCCCAAAGATCTCAAATTGTTTAAGTAGATTAGGGAGAGATATCGCTGGATTTGTCAGAGAGAATAGGAGATCTGTATACCCTGTATATCCTGGTTAATTCTAATAGTCGCTAGGAAGGGCTCTAGGGAGAGAGCAAATAATATAGGGGATAAGGGGCAGCCCTGTCTTGTGCCATTTCTAATCGGGAAGGGGTCAGAGCACAGCAGAAAACATTTTGACCTAAATGTTTAAAAGAACAATTATTTTTTTGCAAAGTTTTATAACAGAAACTAAAAAAAAAAAAAAAATTTCATCATTTTCTGTATTTTTTCTTTTATATAGCAAAAAAAAGAAAAACTGTAATCATTAAAAACCAAAGCTCTTTGTCTCAGAAATTTGAAAAATTGCCTGAACTGGAAGGTGGGTGAAACAGTCCAGACTTGAAGGGGTTACTAAAGGAATGGCCCAATACTACATTAAACATAACCTGCTCGAACCCAGTGGTTGAAGATAGACCATGTTTGCTACATTGATCTTGGCCACGTCTCAGTTAATGGTTTAAAAACTGTCCAAAAAAGCTTTTTTTTTTTTTCTTTTTGATTTTAAAGTAAAGTCGGTTGTACTTTCCTTGTGTGCTAAAAACGCATAATTGCGCAGAATCCTATTTTAACTTTTCTTTTAAAAAAGAAGTGTATTAACTGTGATTTAAACTGCAGCACCTGAATTAGATCTTAGTGTGTTACCATCCTAGAATACATATTGTATACCTTCCCATGTAGCTGCTTTTCTACAACAAGTTGATCACGTGGACCAGATGGCTTTCTATCTTGTGACCACTAGTGTTAGAAAATACCCCCAACTTCCTATCCTTCGGGATATTTTACGCAAACCCTAATTTGTTGTTAACACAAGTAGAATCTTACATGTTTCCTTGGGAGAAACAAATGTGTGAGTTAAAATAAATAACCTGCTTTCATCTTTCCCTCTGAAATCTTGGTTTAGGGTCCCACCACAGCTGGCCATCATGTATTTGAGGAACTTCAAATACGTGGAATTTGCTTATTGCTGTTACATTACAGGTTAGGTAAAGCCTTCTATCCTCCAATCTCCCCCCACCCCCCCCCCTCTTCCCGTATGTATTTGGACATAAAAATGCTACCAGCAGAAACTGGTGTTCCAAGAGGAATAATGAAATATTAATTCAGGTACCAAAAAGACATGATTTTCACTCATTAAGGCTCTGTTGGTTTTTATCAGAGCATGAATAGAAAAAAGGTTATTCTTAAGGTAACTTAGTCCGGGAGCCCCATCTGTCACAGTAAAGATCAGCTGTTATACAGAGTGTGCTTGTTTTGTCATGAAATACAGATAATACAGAAGATGGTACTGCCAGATCATGAATCACAGAGATGTACAAAGGTTATGTAGCACTAACCCCCGAAGGAGCTGCTGGTTTTATTGGGCTTACCGTTACCTTCTTGTCTGCTTCTCCGTCTAGGTATTCCCGTGGTAGATGGCCCAAAGAAATGTGAAAACTGACACTGAATCTTCTTTTGGGTTATTTATTTGAAACAGAAACAGAGTCTTTCAATGAAAGGTAGAGGGTTAGGAGTAAGTTCAGGTACTTTAGACTGCGAAAATGAAAAGTCTCTTACAGGAAAATCCAGAGAATAGCAACCGTTTCACAACTGGATTTTACAACCCCCGGCTAGACTTCCTCTCGCTAGGCCTAGCAGCCGGTAGGTTGTTCGGTAAAGTCTCTGCCACAGACTTATGATGTACACTTGAGCTTGAGCATAGGATGTTTGACAAAGTCCCTGCAATTGCGCTGCCTCGGGCCAGCCAACCAAGAGACTCTAAATGCATGGTTCCGCACCCCAGGCCAGGAGGGCCATGGGGCTGGGTCAGGAGGGCTACCAGAACCGAACAGACAGAAAATGATCTCCGGAACCACGAAGCACGTGATGTCGGTACCTTAAATACCACCTCCCAGAATGCACAGCAGGAGAACACTCCCACTGGGCTGGTTCCGAGAGAACAGTGGCATTCAATACACAAAGCTAAACTGTGTTCTTACTCTTGCCGGCAATGACAGCGACTCCTGCGGTCAAGGAGAACCCAGTGCAACCCAGCTGGACTGTACTGAAACCAGAAATTTAGAACATTAGCCCCAAAACCCAACTGTGGTTTCAGGAAAATTAACTTTGGAAAAAAACACAGCGCCTGCTCATCAGGAGCTAGCGCTACAGTTACAATGTAAGTGAATGATATCTTCTATACACTTTTTATGCTCTTTAAAGTAAACAGAAAAGCTTTCTCAAAAATGGCATGCTTACCTTTTTCTCTCGGGTTTTGAAGACAAGTAAGAGAACTGTGCTTTTAATGGAAAGTGTATTTGTTTTCTTTTTAGGAACAATGGCTACTGTATAGCCTTAGGGGTGTTAATACAAGCTGGGAGTTAGCAATTCACACCCTAAACTTTACTTGCATTGTATTTGCTGCATTATCGTCAATAGTTCATTTTTCAGTCTCTATTGCCAGCGTAGGATTCCCAGTGCTTGCACTTCACTTTTCTTAATGCACCTGAATTAAATTGGCAGTATTGGGTGTGTGTAGCATAAGTTAATAGAAGTTGGTTACCCTTTGAGTTCAGAATAGAGATTTTCCCCAAAATGTCCTGTGTGGACACAGGTCCTAATCAAGAATTTAAATTTTTACTTTTAAAGGGAATGTAATGTTTTATACAGATTTTCTTTTATATGCTCAGGACTAAAAAATAGTTATATTTTCAGTTGAGAAAAAAAATATTACATGTTCATGGTTTACAAACTTAATAAATAAGTCAGCAGGTAGAGCTTTAGGCTGTTCACATTTCCTAGTTTTATTGCCTCCTGGTGGGAAAGCCAAAATTAACAAACCATAAATGGGGTTGTAAAGTCAGAAGGTTTTTATTTTAATGCATTCTATACATTAACCACTTCAGCCCTAGAAGATTTGGCTGCTCAATGTCCAGGCAATTTTTTGTGATAAGGGCACTGTGTTGCTTTGACAATTGCTCGGTTGTGCAACGCTGTACCTAAACAAAATTTAAATCCTTTTTTTCCCCACAAATAGACCTTTCTTTTGGTGGTATTTGATCACCTCTGATGTTTTTATTTTTTGCGCTATAAACAAAAGAAAAATGACAATTTTGAAAATAACACCATCTTTTACATTTTGCTTTTTTTTTTTTCTTTAACTGATTTTTTCCTCAGTTTAGACAGATATGTATTCTTCTACATATTTTTGTAAAAAAAAATCAAAAAAAAATCACAGTAAGCATATATTGATTGATTTGCGCAAAAGTTATAGCGTCTACAAAATAGGGGATAGATTTATGGCATTTTTATTATTTATTTATTTTTACTAGTAATGGCGATCTGCAATTTTCATCGGTACTGCGATATTGTGGTGGACAAATTGGACACACTTGACACATTTTTGGGACCGTTGACAACTATACAGAGATCAGTGCTATGAAAATGCACTGATTTCCCTATAAATTTCACTGGTAGGGAAGGGGTTAACACTAGGGGGTGATCAAGGGGTTAACTGTGTTCCCTAGGTGTGTTCTAACTGTAGGGGGATGGGACTGTCCAGGAGGAGAGAGATCGGTGTTCATATTTAGTATCTGTCCTACTCCCCTGAAAGACCTGGGATTCTGTCACGAGCGATCGCGGGAGCCCGGCGGTCATTGCTTCCACCGGGCACTCACATTGGCTGTGCTGCAGTCGTGTGCATGCTCCCAGTGGCCAAAAGGAAAAAGCAACGTAAGTTACTTCGATTTGCTAAGTAAAACTGTGGCGGATGGTTCGGGAAGTGGTTAAGATAAAAAGCCTTCTGTGTGCTGCAGCCCCACTAATACTTACCGGAGCCCCATCTCTGTCCAGCGATGTCCACAAGGGTCTTGCCCATCTGAGACTCTCCCTCCTGATTGGCAGAGACACAGCAGCGGCTCCAACTGCTGTCAATTAAAGTCAGTTGGCCAATCAGGAGAGGGAGGGGTAGGGGTCGGGCCATGGCTCGATGTCTGAATGGACACACAGAGCTATGACTCGGCTTGGTTGCCCCCATAGCAAGCTGCTTGCTGTGGGGGCATTCGACAGGAGGAAGGAGCCAGGAGCACAGATAAATGACTCGAGAAGAGGAGGCTCTGGGCTTCTCTGTGCAAAGCAACTGCACAGAGCAGGTACGTATAACATGTTTGTTATTTTTATAGAAAAATAAACAAGGCTTTTTACCATCACTTTAATAGCTCATATTTAAATTTTCACACACAATTGAATTAATGAGAGGAGTGACTAATTTCCTTCAGCGATGGCAAGCCTGCTTGAAGGGAGGTGACTAATGCTGTGCTTTTTAGCTGAACTCTAGTGCATTGCGAATACTTTGTATTTTTTGTTCATTTAATTTAAAAATAATTGTATGCATATAGTTTAAAAAATATATGTCTGTTTAAAATATACACCAGGGATATGCAATTAGCGGTCCTCCAGATGTTGCAAAAATACAAGTCCCATCATGCATCTCCCTCTGGGTGTCATGCTTGTGCCTGTCAGTCTTGCTGTGCCTCATGGGACTTGTAGTTCTGCAACAGCTGGAGGTCCCCTAATTGCATATCCCTAATATACACTTTTACAATTGCAATGAATGATAAAAAAAACATCTTTTTACTAAAACATAGTTTACTTTATACATTCCATTGGGAATGACATCTTTATTTAGACATGTATTCTTCTAGTGAAGAGATGTAAATGACTCTATTGATGTGTCATTGTTGATCATCATGTTGCCTAGAGCCCCTTTCTTTCTGGTTTACTGAACTGTTAGCTGATATGTAAATGTGTATGTTTGCTCTTATAAGGGCTGTCCATCTCTTTCAGGCAAAGCTCCTCCACGTTCTCCAGACAGACGTACTAATAGAAGCATACATTCTCACACAGGCTCATTCTCGAGCCCACCCTTGGCATCTAGCAAAGAGAATCTTCCTGTTTTAAACACAAGAATAATCTGTCCAGGTAATGCAGAATTTGCGTTGGTCCAACATATCCGTTTTAATTAGGTACAATAGAACTGTGAGATTCCATGAACAAGGAAAACGTTAATATGATTTTATCTTCAGTACTGGTATTTGGCTATTGCTTTTGTGCTGGCTTTTTCATAGCTTGGTCATTATAGTAACTATTTAGTTGGCTAATTTTACCATTGATTTTTGAACAATTGGGAATGAACTCTGACTAATGTTGGGCAGTAAACTATACTATTCAGTGAGTTACAACTTTTTATATTTCCCTAAGCTCTGCTTGTGCTTGCTTCCATAGGTCTAAGAGCTGGCTTGGCGGCTTCAATTGCTGGTAGCTCCATCATCAACAAAATGTTATTGGCAAATATGGATGCCATTGGTGCTTCTCCTTTCATTGATCCAGATTCTGATACCTTGTAAGATATTTTTTTTCTGTTTTAATAAATGTTTACTAAAGTAATTGGAAAGGTTCTGATTTATTTAAAAATGGAAATAAACATGTACAGTAAAACCTTGGTTTGAGAGCAACTTTGAAAGTGATTTGTAAAACAAGCAAAAAATGTTTTAATAATTTTGACTTGATAAACAAGCAATGTATTGATATACATGTAGCGTCATGGCACAACGGAGCATAAAAGAGGAGAGGCGCCTCTAAGTGTAGCAATATGGTGACATTTAATGAAGGTGCAAGTATACAGGCATCCAGGGTAAAGCTGTCCACATAGACAATCCTCCGTACCACCATCAACAACATCCCTTCCACACTGTGCTCCACAAGTGCTTCAAGCCTCACTTTCAGATTGCTCTACTGCAGGGTAGTCATCCCAGTCATGATAGCAGAATGACAGCGGTGAGAGCTGGCGGTGCAGAGGATGGTCTACGTGGACAACTTTACCCCGGATGCCTGCATACTTACATGTGCCTGTTTTAATCATCAACTATGTGATTTGGTAAATGTACCTTTATTAAATGTAACCGTAATGCTACATTTAGAGGAGCCTCTCTTCTCTTTTATAGTCTGTAGCTTTTTCTGGATTTTACTTTTAATACCCTTGTGGATGGACATTTTATGATTACACAACCTATCACATGTGGAACAAATCATCTGAGTTGCCATTATTTCTTATGGGGAAATTCGCTTTGATATACAAATGCTTTGGATTACAAACATGTTTCGGGAACAAATTTTGCTCGCAATCCAAGGTTTTACTGTACTTGCCTGCTCCATGCAAAGGTTTTGCACAGAGCAGCCCGATCCTCCTCTCTGCAGTTCCCCCGCCGGCTATCTCGGCTCTTTCCTTCCACCGAGTTCCCTCGTAGAAAGCCACTTTCTATGGGGACACTTGTGTAGGCTGGCTCCCAAGCCGCACTGTTTGCATCTATTGACACAGACAACAAGCTTGACCCTGCCCCCTTGCAATGGTTCCCGCTGCTATCAATCTGCTTTGTGAGGACTGACAGAGCTGCTGCTCTCATTCACAGCGTTGGATTGAGATCGGGGCTCAGTTAAGTATAGGGGATAGGTGGGAGGATCTTTAACAGAAGTGTTTTTTTTTTTTTTACCCTAATGCATATAATCTTTTAAGGTAAAAAACCTTAAGGCTTTAGAACCTCTTTACATAAACGATGCACCATAATAGAGGTACATAATTTTTCAATCATACAGGAGTAAATAAAAAAAACAGACAACTCTTGACAGGTTCATAATTTTGAGACATGATGTCAATGCGAATAGCAACCATGAACAATCAGTTATAATATGTAGGCGTAATTTCTTTTTGTGTCAATGGGAGTAGACAATCCCTTTTTGATTTAGCAGTTGGCTTTTAGTCATTTAAATGGACCATCTTGATCACCTCCAAACATTGGGCACTCCTCCAGGGTCACTAAAATATTTTCTTTATCGTACATCATGGGACACAGGGCCTTAAGTAATTACTTGGGTTATAGCCCACCTTCAGGTGATGGACACTGGTATACCCAATCCAGGAAGTTCACTCCCTATGTAACCCCTCCTCCTTCCAGGAGCACATCAGTTATTTTTGCCAGTGTCTAAGGTGTTGGTCACAAGTCAAGATGTGCTCTGAGGCGCTCCAGGAGGGATCCATGCTGGATTTAAATAGTCTCCATAGACCAGATCCATCCAAAATGCCTCTGAGGCCTAAGTGGATGGTACCTGTGGCCTCGTATCCGAAGCATGAGTTTTTCCCTGTAACACCTCTTTGTAGGGCTGGTCCCCAAGAACCCAGGGCTTAGGTCTTGCTACATTACCTAAAGCTTTCCTGGTGGGGTGCTTTTAGAGGTCCAAGGGAGTTGGAACCCCCATATCTAGGGACCCGGTCCTTGAAGGTTTGCTTAACGCAGCCCGTCGTGAAGGTGGTATGTCTGTTAATTCAGCAAATCCTGCAGCGGGGATAAGGGAAGAAACTTAGTAACTGAAAAGTCCACCTATGTATTCTTCTATTAGGGAAAATTTTTTGTCATGCCTTAAATTCTCCACTGGGGTGGGGGCGGAGGTCCCACTGTTTTATGATACTGCTACTATTGTCACTGTTTTTACTGCTGTTTGTTTGCATGCTGCTATGAAGTCTCTGCCTCCCCCCCCCCCCCCCCCCCCCCCTCGTATTGGCTCTGTAGACCCGAAAGTGCCACGCACAAGCGCAGGAACATTTTAAAATTTAAAGAGGGGCAGAATTTTTTGGAGGGGGCAGGGCCTATGCCGTGCACATCCACGAGGACACACGGTAGGCAGAGACAACTAAAACCACAGCTGGGACAGTCTCTCTTTGGCTGGCGAGGAGGAAACAAAGCAGTTTGCCCACAGGGACACAGGAGCTGTGGGGCACGTAATGGTTGCAAACTGGCATTCCTGATACAGGAAGGACACTTTTTTTCCCAGCACTAGGCTGAACTGTATAGCGGCTTTAATTTCATGACTATATTCAGCGATTTAAGTGCAATTGTATAGTGCCTCTGTTTTTGTGCTTGGGACTATGCCTGCTAAAAAAGACAACACAAAGACCAAAAAGGTACTAAAGGTTTCACCCCCAGGCGCTAGGATCTTGATTCGCATTTCCACGCTGTCATCCTCGCTTGAATTACCAATTATGGCAAGCCAGGGTGAGCCATTGGAACAAACTGATCGTGCAATTGCTTTTCACATCTCAGCCCCTGTATACGTGACTGAAGATGTCCTTTCCTCCACCCTGCAGGGTCTGAAAGAAAGACTAGCGGCTTTAACCACTTAAGGACCAGCCTTGTTTTGAGATTTTTATGTTTACGTTTTTAAAACAGTTTTTTTGCTAGAAAATTACTTGGAACCTCCAAACATTATATATTGTTTTGTTTTTTTGTAACATCCTAGCGAATGAGATGTCAGTCGTTACAATACTTTTTTCACACCGTATTTGTGCAGAGTTAATTGATACCCAATATGTCACGCTTCAAAATTCTTTCCGCTTGTGGAATGGCGACAAACGTTTACCCTTAAAAATCTCCATAGGCGACGTTTAAAAAATTCTACAGGTTGCATGTTTTGCGTTACAGAGGAGGTCTAGGCCTAGAATTATTGCTCTCGCTCTACCGATCAATGCTATACCTCACATGTGTGGTTTGAACACCGTTTTCATATGTGAGCGCTACTCGCGTATGCGTTCACTTCTGCACGCAGGCTCGGCAGGACGGGGCGCGTTTAAAATATATATATATATATATATATATATATATATATATATATATATATATATATATATATATATATATATATATATATATATATATATTATGTTGCCTTTTATTTTTACACTGTTTAATAAAAAAAAAAAAATCACACTTATTCCTATTACAAGAAATGTAAACATCCCTTGTAATAGAAGAAAACATGGCAGGTCCTCTTAAATATGAGATCTGAGGTCAAAAAGTCCTCAGATCTCATATTTAGACTAAAATGCAATAAAAAAAAAATGTAATTTAAAAAAATTGTCCCTTTAAGAGCTATGGGCTGAAGTGACGTTTTGACGTTGCTTCCGCCCAGCAATTGTATGGAGACGGGTGGGGGCCATCTTCCCCTCGTCTCCATACTGAGCCTACAGCAGGACGCGATCACCTCCACTGCTGGCAACAGCTCTGGTAAGCGGCGGAAGGCACCGGATCACGGCGGGGGGCCCTCTCCCGCCACCAATAAAAGTGATCTCGCTGCGAATCCGACGCAGGGACCTCTTTTATATCGTAGCGGACCGCCCGCTGAAGAAGGGGATACCGGGGTTATGGCATCTAGCTGCTGCCATAATGATATTCCTCTTTAAACAGCTGCCGTAAAACTGCGGCGGGCAGTTTGTAAGTGGTAATCGCATCCTCCATTGAAATGGATAGGAAGCCTGCTAGATCCCCCTCCCACTTCAGACCCTTTGCAAAGGGAACAGTGGGCACAGGTTGAGGTGTTGGCCTCGGGCGATCAGGAGGAAAAACAAACCGATGATTCCTCTGCGGAGGAAACAACGGTAAATGAGCCTTTTTCAGCCTCTCAATTTCAGAAATTGCTGATACAATCTCTCTCTTACAGAGATGGTTCATTCTACTTTCATGCTACCTCTAACGGAGTCTCCTGAAAACTCGGTTTCTTCCTTGGGTTCCTTAAAACCTTCTCAGCCTTTGCATGCGTTTCCTGCACATGCATTACTAGAACAGCTTATTTTTGCTGAATGGGATCACCCGGATAAGCATTTTCTCCCTCCTAAGAGCTTTTCAATTCTCTATCCCCTGGAGGAGACATTCTCCAAAAAATGGAAAGTACCACTGACATTGATACTGCGATGTCCAGTGTGAATAAAGGCCTAACTTGTCCTGTAGACAATGCATAAATGCTTAAGAATCCAACAGATAAAAGGTTGGAATTCCTGTTAAAATCTACTTTTTCCTTGGCAGGTGCCGTTACTCAGCCTGCAGTCGCTGCAATAGGCGTCTGTCAATCCCTAAACGACCAATTTAGACAGGCCCTTAAAGAGGTCCATGCACAACAAGCCTGGGAATTGGCTGAACTAGCAAAGGCATTATGCTTTGCCATAGATGGCATTAGATTCTATCCGCCAGGCGTCTCACCTTATGCTTGTGCAATTGCGTAGAATCCTGTGGTTCAAGAATTGGTCAGCCGAAGCACCATGTAAAAAACACTTAACTGGCTTCCCTTTTCATGGGGAGCAACTATTTGGAGAGGATTTGGACAAATATATCCAAACTATTTCTAGTAGGAAAAGTACTCTTTTGCCAGTCAAAAGAAAGTATAAACTCCCTTCATTTAAATAGGCTCTTTCCCCTGAGCCAGGTGCTTCCTCCTCTAGGCAGTGGCAATGGTCGGAAACCTGCAAAGCAGAATCCTAAAGCCACCTCCTGTAGAGGCAACCTTCCTCGCCAGAGTGGGGTGAAGACTTCTGCAATACTCAGAAGTCTGGCAAGGGGAAACTCAGGACAGATGTGTCATCTCCACGGTAACACTGGGGTACAAGTTGGAATGTGGTGACTTTCCACCGTCTCGTTTCCTGAGGTAACATGTTCCCAAAGATCCAAAGAAAAGACCATCTTTGTTTCAGGCACTAGACCGCTTAATATCTCAAGGGGTGATCATACAGATCCCCACAAAAGAGCAAGGTTTGGGGTTTTTTTCAAATCTTTTTTATGGTACCAAAACTAAATGGAGATGTCAGAACCATTCTAGATCTAAAAAAAATCTAAATCCGTTCCTGAAGATCTGCTCCTTTCGCATGGCGACGATCAGCTCAGTAGTTTCTATCCTTCTAGGAGGAGAACTTCTGGCATCTGTCGACATCAGGGATGCATAGCTGCATGTTCCTATATTTCCCGCTCACCAAAAGTTTCTGCGCTTCGAGTTAGAACAGCAGCATTTCCAGTTTGTAGCCATGCCCTTCGGGCTAGCCACAGCACCCCGGGTGTTCACGAAAGAGCTGGCCCCCACCTCTAGCCAGGTTAAGGGCACAGCGCATAACGGTTGTAGCGTACCTAGACGATCTATTGCTAATTGACCAGTCGGCTCGTTTGGAGCAAAGCGTACGAATTACAACCAGTTACCTGGAAAGTTTGGGTTGGATTCTCAACCTAGAGAAATCTTACTTAATACTGCTAAAAAGGCTGGATTACTTGGGTATGATCATATACACAGCCCAGGAAAAGGTGCTCTTGCCCCAGGCAAAGATCAACTCCATAAAAGAGCTGGTGCAGATGGTCAGGTCAAATCCCTCCATTCACCTCCTACATGAAGTTGTTAGGAACCATAGTGGCTTCATTCAAATCAGTTTCCTGTGGTTTGACATTTTGGCAGTTGGTAATGAGCACATTGGTGTAACTAGAATATTTGTTCCAATAAGTCAACAGCTAACCTCTTCTATATGGTCCCTTGCTTTATGAACTAGCATTTGCTGCGATTTGAGAATATGGTACATTGTTGACCTCTTCAGAATGGGTTTGGTTACATTTATGTGATGCTTGTCATTTGGACATTTAGTCAGCGGCTATACTCTTCTCATTGTCACATTTTGGCTTCATAATGCGCAACTTCTAAAAATACTATATGTGGTCCTTCTAAATATACTATATGTGGTCCATACATTTATGGGCTGTTATTCAGTGTAATTTAATAATATAATAAAGGCAAATTTTACATACCCCCAAGCTGCTTCAAGAAAGGCATTTTCTTTTATTTATGTTATCGAGTTGAGTAATGAGGTTGCACTTTACAAAATATTTTGTTTCCCATTCACTGAAGAACACTGCATGTTTTTAACTGGTTATACTGCTGTCTACAGGAGTATTGAGCCCTGGAAGCAAAATTGTAAGGCAGCTAATGGGAAACTCCTCCCCCCTCCTCCAGCAAGCCTAGTGTCCTAGGATAATGAATATCTTTTCTTTAAGTTTGCCACTGAAAAGTTGAACCTAGTGCCCCTACAGCAAGTAGCATGTTATGGGGGTACCTGAACCAAGCCACGGCTCCCTGTGTCCATTCAGACACGGAACTGCAGCCTGTCCCCATCCCCTTTCTTCTAATTGGCTGACCAATGGCGCCCTCTGCTGTCTCTGCCAATGAGGAGGGGAGTCCAGGGCAGCTTAGACATTCCTACAACATCATTGCTGGATCTACAAGGGGCTCAGGTAAGTATTGGGGGGCTGCTGCACACAGAAGCCTTTTTTTATAGTCATGCAAATAATGCACGAAGATAAAAAGCCTTCTGCCTTTACAGTCCCTTTAAGACTTAAATTACCCAGCTGGCTCTTATTGCAGAGGTCACAACTGCATTCCTGTGTCCAGTAGCTTCTGCTCTTCAGCAGATTCTCAGTCTTATTTAGCCCCAGCTTCACCTCTTTTTTTGCATGCCCATATACATGTATTTTGGACAGAAGCCAGTTAACCTAATGGCATGTATTTTGAAGAAAACCAAGTGCCTGTAGAAAACCCACACAAGCACAGGAAAGGCGAGCAAACTCTTTGCACAGTGTCCTGGTTGGGGTTTGAATCAAAAACGGTTGCTGCAAGGCAAAAGTGATAAACACTGAGTTGTCCTATCTCTTGTATGTACCTCATGTCTGTATATATTTGCAGGGCACTTTGTCTGAAATGCTGGACTGCAGAATCTTTTGTGCAAGTAGCAATTGAGCCTCGTGGCCTTTGAAGTCAGGGAATTTTCATCTGGGCTCTTGCTAATATGATCAAAGATGCTACCGATGACAAAAGAACTTATCTTAAAAAAAAAAAAAGAGAAGAAAAGATTGATCGCACACTTGAATCCAAGAAATGCTGTAGAAATTTCTTTGTCATGAGCCAGAACAAAATTGCAATGATGATCAATTGACGTGTTTCACACGAAAAGAACCGTGCTTGTTCACTTGTACCCCTTGAAAACTTGGCCCCTAATCCGTCTGAACTTTCAAGTCTGCCAAATCCTTTGACAAACTTTCCTCTGCATTAAGTTGTGCACCCACTTTCCAGAGCAGGGATGCTTGGCTGCAGCAGATGGTGTCCCAGGGCCACACACTCATGTTTCTCTCCCTACCTGTGGCAGAATGGTTCCAGGGTTTTACTCAAGCAAATTCATTGTTCCTAAACCAGAAGAGGACATTTGTCCCATCTTGGTTCTCAGGGCTTTGAATGTTTAATTGAGGATTGAATCCACCAGATCTGTCATCACCTCCTCCCACCAGGGAGAATTCCTAGCTTATGTGGACATCAAAGGTTCTGGCTCCGGTGGCGTCCTCATTGTGGGATACGTTTAATGACTTCCTCTTGATGAAAGTATCAGCAAGCTCCCAAATGGACAATGTATGTTCAACTGCCCAGATGATACAGAAGTTCAGGTGGATTATGAACCATCAGAAATTTTTGCTGGATCCCACTTGCTTGAAGTATTTGGGTTTGGTCACAGACACTTCTCAAGCCAATGGACTCCAGGTACAACAACAAACTGAACATGTTGGTATCCAGGTACATGAACCCCCCATGGGATCAGTACACCATAACCTATGCATTTCCTTCCTGAAACTTCTTCCTCATCTGCTCCATAGAATCTATTTGGGAGGGCATTCTGGTTGCTTCTGACTGGCCCAAGTCAATATGGTATACCGATCTGGCAGCACCCAGTAGACAGGATATTTTGTCCTTAGGGCTAGTTGACCATCCTGCTACTCTTGCTAGCTTAAGAGGCAAAGATGTTATGTCCCAGGTTAAAAGGGAAGGGGCAATCTCTGTGTTTGTGATGGCTACACACTTAAAGCTAGGAAGAAGTCTACTTCTGCAAAGCCTATCATCGGATGTAGCCGACATTCTTTACTTGGTGTGGCTCTCAAGGGTTCTACCAATGGGACAGATTCTCTGCTTCCTGCAGCTGGGTTTGAACCAGGGTTTTTTTTCTCAGCCTTATCAAGGGGCAGCTGTTTCAGATTGTTATCCTTCCATTTGTTTTAAATAGAACTCAAGGCAAAACTTTTTTTTTTTCATTTTAAATAGGTTAACCACTTAAGGAACAGGCCTCTTTTTCAGATTTGGTGTTTACATGTTTAAAACAGTTTTTTTTTGCTAGAAAATTACTTAGAACCCCCAAACATTATATTTAGTTTTTTTTATAACACCCTAGAGAATAAAATGGCGGTCATTGTAATACTTTTTTTTCACACCGTATTTGCGCAGCTGTCTTACAAGCGCACTTTTTTTTGGAAAGAAATTCACTTTTTTGAATAAAAAAGCTTGTGGAATAGTGTAAAACTTTTACCCTCAAAAATCTCCATAAGCGACATTTAAAAAATTCTACAGCTTGCATGTTTTGCTTTGCAGAGGAGATCTGGGGCTAGAATTATTGCTCTCTACCAATCGTGGCGATACCACACATGTGTGGTTTGACCGCCGTTTTCATATGCAGGCGCTACTCACGTATGCGTTCGCTTCTGTGCGCGAGCTCGTCTGGACGGGGTGTTTTAAAAAAAATAAAATGTCTTATTTATTTTACTTGAGTTTATTTATTTTTACACTTTTAAAATGGATCACTTTTATTCCTATTACAAGGAATGTAAAAATCCCTTGTAATAGAAAAAAGCATGACAGGTCCTCTTAAATATGAGATCTGGGATCAAAAAGTCCTCAGATCTCATATTTGGACTTAAATGCAATAAAAAGTCATTTGAAAAAAATTTACCTTTAAGAGGTATGGGTGGAAGTGACGTTTTGACGTCGCTTCCACCCTCCTACGGTATAGAGACGAGTTGGGGCCATCATAGCCTCACTCGTCTCCATACCCAGGCACTGAAAGGACCCGATTACCTCCGTTGCTACCGACGGCTCCGGTAAGCAGCGGTGGGTGCGGGAGAGGGGTGGTGGCACCTCTCCCACCGCCGATAATGGTGATCTCACGGCGAAACCACCGTGGAGACCACCGTTATCGCACACTGGACCGCCTCCTGTAAAGAGGGATATCTCGGTTGTGGCAGCAGCTGCTGCCATTACCTAGATATCCCTCTTCAAAGTACCGACATATATGTACAGGAGGTGGTCCTTAAGTGGTTAAGGGAGAGTTATATACTTTTATTTATTTTTTTCTTCCATCTGTGTACAAGTAGAATGATCTCCCTTTACTTAATGTCTAATGGCTAAAACAGGAAGTGAGAGGAAATCCCTACAAAATAAGGAAATCCCTTCTTTTCTCCAGAACTAAAGTCCCCATTGGAAGAATTCCTCTCTTCCTGTTTCACCGTCAGTGATAAGTCAACAGGACAACTAGGGTGAATCTTCCTATCGGGGCACAGATCACAATAAAAAACTGATAAGTGTTGTAATCCCTCTTCACTCTATCCAAAAAAAGAAAAACCTTTAGTTGTACTCAAGGATTTTTGTAGCATCCCATGCCCATTCCCACTTCACTCCTTGGGATATGGGTTCTCTCTGTGCTTCAGAAATTGCCATTCTCCCTTTACACTTAGCCACAAGTTGTTTTTCTTTGTAGTTGGTACCTCTGCAAGGAAAGGGTCAAATTGTGGGTGGCACAGTGGTGAAGTGGGCAGCACTCTTGCCTAGCAGTAAAAAGGGTCACTGGTTTAAATCCCAACCACAACACTACCTGCCTGGAATTTGCATGTTCCCCCTGTGCCTGCGTGGGTTTCTTTCGGGTACTCTGGTTTCCTCCCACACTCCAAAGACATGTTGGTAGGTAAATTGGCTCTAGTATATGAATGTGAGTTAGGGACCTTAGATTGTAAGCTCCTTGAGAGTAGGGACTGATGCAAATGTGCAATGTATATGTAAAGCTCTAAGTAAATTGATGGCGCTATATAAGTACCTTAAATAATAATAATAAAAATAAATTGGCGTTCGTGTCTTGCAAAGCAAGCTTTTTGTTCCTGCATAGGAACAAGTTGGTGTTCAGGCCCAGAACTTTCGTCTCATCTAAGGCAGTTTCTGCTTTTCATTTCTGCTAGGGTATTGTTCTCCTGACCACCCTCTGTATGTAGGGTTCTGGTTCATGAAAAGGAATTTTTGTTCCTTGTCTGCATGTGTATCTGTCACTCTTTCTTTTAGAGAGACCAATTCCCTTTTTGTCATCTCCAATGGACCCTGAAAGGGTGCTTGATCTTGTCAGTTTACCATCTCTACATGGCTTTGAAAAGTCTTAGAAGCTTATGATCTTGAGGATTGGGTTCTCTACCCTTTACTGTCAGGTCACTGTCTACTAGATCTGTAAGTGCCTCTTGGGCTTATTGGCATCAACTGTTCCCAAGATTAGCCAGGCTGCCACACCTGGTCTTCTGTTCACACACTCTCCAAGTTCAAGTTTTTTAGGTCTTGTTGGTGATTCTTTGCTGTGTTGCCCACCCACAGTTGAACTGCTTTATGACAGTCCCAAAGCTTTAAGACTTCTCTCCAGCAACAAAACCAAACCTTGCTTGGTAGTTGGTGGGGTCCATTCCTTCTGGACTCCAAGGAGGGGGAACTCCATAATAATGGGGACAAGGGCCTCTTTTCCACATACCTGCCCCAGATGTGAGGGTCTGTGGTGAGAGGGGGGATTCAAATTCTGGAAGCTCCTTTAGATATTGACCCTGACCCCCATCATGAGCAAGTAGAGATAAAGCATCCCCCAGACATGGTATTTAAACTGTGTACATATAAAGTTGCCCTTAAAGCAGAGTTCCACTCATTTTTGTGTTTATTAAAAGTCAGCAGCTACAAAACGTGTAGCTATTGACTTTTTTAGCCACTTCAGCTCTGGAAGGTTTTACCCCCTTCCTGATAGGCTATTTTTTGCGATACGGCACTGCGTTGGTTTAACTGACAATTGCGCGGTCATGCAATATTGTAACCAAATAAAATTTATGTCCCCACAAATAGAACTTTCTTTTGGTGGTGTTTGATCACCGCTGCGGTTTTTATTTTTTGCACTATAAGCAAAAAAAGACTGACAATTATACTACTGCAAGAGACTCACTTCTCTTCTGCATCCCATCCCAACTTTTTTTGGTAAGTCATATAAATTACACTATTTTACCACCTTTAATTCCAAGGTCAGGGGAGTAGCTATTTTCATAAAGAACAATATTTTATTTGAGACTAAACATGTATATAAGGACCCGCCAGTAGGTTTGTGATTATTCAAGGTGAATTACAGGGAAAAGCCTTAACTATAGCTAATTTATATGCTCTAAACAATGCTCAGAGCAACTTTTTCAAAGCATTTTTTGAAAATGTTAGATATGTTTCTGCCCATATGATAGTGGGAGGAGATTTTAACTTGGTAGCTCACTCATCTCTAGATAGATGCAAAGTAGTACACTCAGCCAATGCATTCCCCAAGTCACTCACGAGAACCCTAGAAAACTACAACTCGTAGACACCTGGAGGGCACTAAACATGAGTGTGAGAGAGTATACACACTATTCGTACCCACACGATAGCTATACTTGACTACATCTTCCCCTCACTTATCCTATTGGCCAACTCAGCATTAGCAACTATCCCTGGTCTGATCACCAAGTGGTCTTGTTTCATACATCACATATTGGACTCTCCCCCACTGTACCCTCTTGGCGATTAAATTACTCCCTATTAACAGATCCCCCGATCCTGCCCCAAGTTTCTGCGCAAATCAAAGAATATTTTAGACTTTATGACACCGAGGATATTTCTCCCCAAGTTTTATGGGCAGCCCATAAGGCTGTACTCCACAGTCGCCTGATTGAAATGGCAGTTATCAAAAACGCCAAAAAATTGCCACAATTCAGACCCTTACCTATGATTTAAGTAAATTGTACCACACCCATGCTCAAACCCATTCACCAGATACCCTACTTCAAATAGACCAAAAGAGGGCCAAACTGGACACAATCCCTTCTGAACTCACAGAAAAGTCACTGCTCTGGTACAAAGCAAGTTTCCTACTACATAGCAACACAGCTTCGGGTATGTTCTCCCGCAAACTTCACCAGTCACTCCAACCTACCCATGTTTACAAACTGAGGAATAGCTCAGGCCAACTTGTCACTCACCCTAAGGAGGTCTTACAGATTTTTACCTCTTCTTCCAAGCCCTATTATCCCCCCCTGAGCCACCTCCCTGCGAGGGCCTGGACCCATGCCTTAATTCACTGCAGCTCCCATCACTTTCAGAGGAACAATTAAATAGTCTAAACACCCCTTGCACAGAACAAGAAATTTTATCCATCATCAAATCACTTAAAATCTCTACACCCCCGGGTCCCGATGGATACACTCCCTTGTATTATAAAACATTTGCACATATACTGAATAAAGTAGTTAACCACATATTACAAGGCCATAAACTCCCAGATGATCTGCTCTTTCGCAAATATGACATTTATACCTAAACCCAATAAGGATTACTCCCTATGCCAGAATTATAGACCAATTGCGGTTCTTAACAATGATATCAATATTTTAGGCAAAGTATTAGCAAATAAATTAGCCCCCATAATTTCCACACTGATTGGCCCCAAACAAACGTGTTTTATCCCCACAAGACAATATCCGTCTGGCAACTAATATCATACAAGAAGGTCCTTATCTTGGGTTTGGACATACACAAAGCCTTTGACAGCATCCTATGGCCCTATTTAGATTCAGTCCTAGCCAAATTTGGGTTCAATGGTGAGTTTGTGAACGGTTTTAAGGCGCTATATCACAATCCCCACACCAGAATCAAACTGTATGGCTGCTCCTCTGAGTTCTTTTCTCTCAGCGGGGGCACCCACCAGGGTTGCCCCCTGTCCCCTTTGGGTTTCACTCTGGCCATAGAACCGTTGGCCAGGGCGATCGCTGCCAACACAAACATTGAGGGGTACACAAAGCGACAACAGAGAATATAAACTGAGTCTATACACAGACGACATGCTTATGTTTTTACCAGATCCAATAATCCCACTCCCCAATCCACTCACTACCCTTAGATCCTTTCAAGGCTTCTGGGGACTGGGAATCAACTTTGCAAAGTGCTCTGCCCTCCCACTAAACATCCCCCCACAGGTCATCTCTAACCTTAAAGATTTGTTTAATCTTCAATATCTGGGAGTGCGCCTGGCTCCCTCCCTCCGAGCAATGTACAGACGGGCCAGTGGCATGCCGCAATAAGGGGAATTCCCTGGCTACAGTTCGAAGCTCATTCAATACACCCATTTTATATCCCAGGCCTTGTTTGGCAAGAGGGTCTGCGACCTAGGGAGATAGAAACATTAAATAACATTGTTGGTCAGTCCTTACACCTCTGGTCCCTGTACCACCAAATATTTTAAGCTCAGTTCTTGTAGACCCCCTCTGAAATCATTTTTAGGAGATAGATTTCCACCAGCTTTTGATGCCCCTAGAAAATTTCACTGGTGGGAACAGCAGTCTCTAACCACACTGAAAGCCCTCACTAACGACACAAGATTCTTCTCCTTCACACAACTCCAGACACAATTTAATATCCCAAGAGACGAGTTTTACAAATGTCTCCAAATTCAACACCACTTTGAATCATATTATATGCCTTCTTCTAACCCCATAGTGACCCAATATGAGTCAGTGTGCCAGGACCTAGATCTAGAGAGAAGGGCATCATCTCCGCTATATATAAATACCTGAATGAACTACACTTACCAGGGAAATCCACTGCCATGTTCCGTTGGGAATCTGACCTGGGCACGGAATTCTCAACCGATGAATTGCAGGACATGCTTTTAAACATGCACAAATGCTCTCGCTCAGTATCGGTTAAAGAAACAATTGTAAAATTACACACACGTTGGTACCTCACCCCAGATAGGGTCCACAAATTCTACCCCGCGGTTTCAGATAAGTGCTTCAGGGGCTGCCTGATAGCGGCACCCTGCTTCACACCTTCTGGCGCTGCCCACACCTCCAACACATCTGCAATCAGGCAGCCTCCAGGGTTGCTCAGATCACTGAGTCCAGCATCGAGTTAAGGGCAATTCCCCCTCCCACTCAGAAACTGGTTAACACCTTGTTTTGCGCTATCCAGTGGACCATAGCTCTAAACTGGCACTCGCAGTCAGTGCCCTGGCCCCAGGTTCTTCAGAGGATAGAAACCATCCATCTTATGGAACGTATTCACCATACGATCATGGACAAGCCATGTCAAGCCCAGGGCTCATTAGGCTTGAACCTCTCCCTCCCCCTTATTGAGGGAGTGGTTTAATGCCACCTCAAATGAGATATTAGGCCAAGTAGCAGACTGCATTGAAATCGAGGCAACTGAATTATAGACCCCCCAATTTTTTTTTCTTGATGAATAGCCTAACTATATTCGTTCTTATTATTGTATACATAGAGCTAAGGCCGCGTACACACGGGCGGACTGTTCGCCCAACCCTGTCCGCTGAACAGTGTTTGGGCGGACAGTCCGCTCGTGTGTGGGCTTTCAGCGGACAGTTTCAGCGGACAGTTGGACGGACAAAGTCTTTCGGAAATTCCGAAAAACTGTCCGCTGAAACTGTGTTTGAGCGAACAGTCCGCCCGTGTGTGGGCCTGTCCGCTGTACTTTCGAAATGAGCGGACTGTTCCCACTCGGAAAGTCCGCCCATTTCGAGCGCGTGTACAGGTAGGCGGGGCCCGCGAAGGAGACGTCGCGGGCTCCGCCGCCTGGAATGGGCTTAAAGGGGAACCCCAACGCCGAAAAAAATCGGCGTGGGGGTTCCCCCAAAGTCCACACCAGACCCTTGTCCGAGCACGCTACCCGGCCGGCCAGGAAAGGGGGGCGAGCGAGCGCGCCCCCCCTCCTGAGCCGTACCAGGCCGCGTGCCCTTTAAGAAGGGGGCCCCCGGATACCGGCCCCCCACCCTATGTGAATGAGTATGGGGTACAATGTACCCCTACCCATTCACCTGTGAAATAAAGCACAAAAAAAAACACAACACAGGGGAAAAAATATTTTATTGCACAGCTCCGGGGGTCTTCCGTCTTCGGGGGTCTTCTCGCCGGACTCCTCCGCTATGTGTGTGTAGCTCTTTTACTAGCGGAGGAGTCCGGCTTTCTTCCTCCCCGCCGCCGGCCTCTTCTCCCGACTTCGGGGGTCTTGTCCCCCTCTTCGGTTCTTCTGCCGGGCCACCGCGCCTTCTTGTAGCTCTTTTGCAGGCGGTGGCCCGGTCTTCTGTCGCCGCTGCCTTCCGTTCTTCTGTCGCCGCCTTCGGTTCTTCTGCCGGGCCACCGCGCCTTCTTGTAGCTCTTTTACAGGCGGTGGCCCGGTCTTCTGTCGCCGCTGTCGCTGTCGCCGCCTTCCGTTCTTGTTCTTCTTCTTGTTCTTCTTCTTCTTCCCCAGGAGATGTTGACACGTCGCTCCCTCCGGCCGGAATGCCAGAGCCGCGCTGTGCGGTCACTTATATAGTGACAATGGGGCGGGGTCACATGGTATATGTCACATGGGTTGGTCACATGGGTTGATGTCACATGGGGACTATGACATCGTAAGGGGGCGGGGTCACCATGTGACCAACCCATGTGACATATACCATGTGACACCGCCCCATTGTCACTATATAAGTGGCAGCGGAGCGTGTCCCTGGCATTCCGGCCGGAGAGCTCGTCGAGTCAACATCTCCAGGAGAAGAAGAAGAACAACAAGAAGAAGAACAAGAACGGAAGGCGGCGGCGACGACAGCGGCGACAGAAGACCGGGCCACCGCCTGTAAAAGAGCTACAAGAAGGCGCGGTGGCCCGGCAGAAGAACCGAAGGCGGCGACAGAAGAACGGAAGGCAGCGGCGACAGAAGACCGGGCCACCGCCTGCAAAAGAGCTACAAGAAGGCGCGGTGGCCCAGCAGAAGAACCGAAGAGGGGGACAAGACCCCCGAAGTCGGGAGAAGAGGCCGGCGGCGGGGAGGAAGAAAGCCGGACTCCTCCGCTAGTAAAAGAGCTACACACACATAGCGGAGGAGTCCGGCGAGAAGACCCCCGAAGACGGAAGACCCCCGGAGCTGTGCAATAAAATATTTTTTCCCCTGTGTTGTGTTTTTTTTTGTACTTTATTTCACAGGTGAATGGGTAGGGGTACATTGTACCCCATACTCATTCACATAGGGTGGGGGGCCGGTATCCGGGGGCCCCCTTCTTAAAGGGGGCTCCCGGATTCCGATAAGCCCCCCGCCCGCAGACCCCGACAACCAACGGCCAGGGTTGTCGGGAAGAGGCCCTTGTCCTCATCAACATGGGGACAAGGTGCTTTGGGGTGGGGGGGCCGCGCGGCCCCCCCTTCCCCAAGGCACCCCCCCATGTTGAGGGCACGCGGCCTGGTACGGCTCAGGAGGGGGGGCGCGCTCGCTCGCCCCCCTTTCCTGGCCGGCCGGGTAGCGTGCTCGGACAAGGGTCTGGTGTGGACTTTGGGGGAACCCCCACGCCGATTTTTTTCGGCGTTGGGGTTCCCCTTTAAGCCCATTCCAGGCGGCGGAGCCCGCGACGTCTCCTTCGCGGGCCCCGCCTACCTGTACACGCGCTCGAAATGGGCGGATTTGCCTCCTCCTTACGTGGGCGAGTCCGTTCATTTCAAAAGTTGAGCGAACTGTTTGCCCAACCTTGTTCGTCAAACAGTCCGCTCGTGTGTGGGCAAGTCCGCTCATGCAAATTTTGAGCGGACTGTTTGCCGAAACTGTTTGACGAACAAGGTTGGGCAAACAGTCCGCGCGTGTGTACGCGGCCTAAGACGTTTTGTTCTTTGATTCTTTTTTTTGTTCGTTTTTGCTGTTAACAATTTGTAAACTGATAGAATGCACAGAATGCTGTTTATTTTTTTGGTCTGTGCTGACATGGTTTTTTTTGACGCATCATCTATGGTAAACCACATTCTATATCCCTTAATATTTTGATATTTGGTATATGATATTATCTGGGCTGCATCCCAACAGATATTGTAAATGCTTTCTCTTTACTCTCAATAAAAACGTTGGTATTAAAAAAAAAACAAAAAAAAAACAGACAATTTAGAAGAAAACATTTTTACTTTCTGCTATAAAGCATACCTAGTAAAAAAAAAATGTAAAAAATCTAATTTCTTCATCAATTTAGGTCAAAATGTATTCTACATATTTTTGATTGAAAAAATTCAATAGCGTATATTGATTGGTTTGTGCAAAAAATTATAGTGTATGCAAACTATGGTGGCGATCAGCAATTTTTAGTGGGACTGCGACATTGGCAGACAAATCGGACACCTAACTGACACTTGAAACTTTTTGGGGGCTAGTGACATAATTACCGAGACCAGTACTAAAAAAAAATGCAATGTCACTGTACTAATGACACTGGCAGTGACGGGGTTAATATTGGCATCAAAGGGTTAAGTGTGTCCCTAGGGGGTGCTTTCTAACTGCGGGATGTGCTTTCACTAAAGGAAAATGGGGATCCGTGTTTCTGCTTGGCAAAAATGCTAGATCTCCAATTTCCTCTCCGGGAGAATGGAAATCTGTCTTGTTTACATAGACAGACCGCTGTTCTGCCTCTCTTCAGAATGATCGGCAGGTATCGCGTCTGCCAGACCCACTGATTGGCTCCCACACAAGTTCAGAAAGTCATACAAAAAAATACTGCTAAACTCGCATTTTGTTGAGATATAATGTGCATGGCATAAGTAGCTTGGACTCCTGTAGTCCAGCTGGGCAGCGGTGGTGGTCAGTGGTTCCCGAGGCAGAATGCGGTCACACAACGAGCTCAGCAGTGATGGACGGGAGGAGTGGTCGAGCTCACGTTTGGAGCATGCATGCTCCTTCATCAGGCTGTCCACACTGATACGGACCAGAACCCCTAAACTCTGTTCTGGTCTCAGCAGTAAATGAACTTGCACACCTGGACCTTGGAACTATTTCCATATCGCACTAGTTGCTTTTCTAGCGCTCCATATGTTTTCATTTTAATCTCATAACTTTAGTAACCTATTTGTTTTCGATAAAAGATTACCACACATGCAAAAAAAAGACAATCAATCGCCTGATAATTTCATTGTGTGTACTAAGCATTATTTAAAGAAAAAAACAAGAAAAAAAAACGACTCTCTTCTAAATGTTTTATTTATTTTTTGAATTTTTACATGTCCCACATGGCAGTGCCCACCTGCCAATGCCATTTTTCCACAAAGTTTGCAAATTTTCAAAAAAAAATAGTTTTTGTCTTGCATAGATTTCAATGGGGCGTTCATGCTGTGCTTGTGGGTTAGAATTTTTTTCAGTTTGGTAAATGTTCAGCTCAGTTCTCTCAACACTACAACAAAAATGTTGGCATTATCAGAAGGAAAATCATAATGAAAGACTCAAATTTTAACTTAAAGGTTTACTTTAATATCCATCTGTCTGTGCCATTTTTTCATGTTTTTTAGGAATTAAAAAAAAAAATGTTTTTAAGATAGAATGTGCCATTGCTATGGAAATGTTATGTCTTTTTGATCTGTATTACCGTATGTGTAATCTTTAGATGTCTGCTTCTATCTAGTAATTGGCTTTTTATTTTTTCTACAGAGAAGGCTATTCAGAAAAATGTGTGATGAACAATTACTTTGGTATTGGTTTAGATGCAAAGATATCTCTAGAATTTAATAATAAACGAGAAGAACACCCTGAGAAATGCAGGTAAAAACTTATTTGTAAATGGCTGTGATCTTTGCAAATTCATGTTTAACCACAAGACTATAAAAATAGTTTACAAACTATGAAGGCTTTGAAGTACTCCCTGATAGCAATTTATCTTTGCATTTATATGTATTAAGGTGTTCTTTCTTAGTTACCAGACAGGAAATGTGTCGTTTTTAAATAGAAATTGAAACTGACCATTCCAGCCTGAAATATAAAAATTGCAATTATTTCAAATATATTTATAATGGATGGAAAAAAAATAGAAACCGCCATCAGTGTTTTAAAGCAGACTTAGTTCTATTAATTTTTTTTATTTTTATTTTTAAACACGCTGTGGCCAGAGCAATACAGTGTTACCATAGTAACACTGTGCTACTCTGGGTAGGTGATCGGGATTATATTTTTACCGTTATGATTGCTTATACTAGTGAATTTCACTGAAATAGATTCATTCAGTGTGTATTGTTGTGATTAGCTGTGATTGGCCGCAGCTAATCACATGGTACAGATGGGCTTTGATTGATCCTGTCTGTACCATGTGGTCACTGACCAATCACAGCTAGAAACACAATTGTACATAATGAAAAGAAGCCATTTGTTTCTGCTTCTATGTTATCTCATCTGTCCATGCACACTTTTTTAGTCTAAAAGTGTTTTTTTGAAACTTCAGCTCTAGGAGTAGCAAAAAATACTTTATTTATTTTTTGCATTTTTGGGTTTGATTTGCTGGCAGAAAAAAATGCTGAATGCTGGGAAAAAAACTGTAAAAGCATTTTTCATCCAGCATTTTTCTGTCTTTTTTTTTTTTTTTTTTTTTTTAAGCTTCTAGTGTGCATATAGAGTCTTATAGTCTCTCATTCATACGCGATGCGCATACACATTTTCTCTGCTTTCAACACATCAACTTCAGGGACAACATGTTCATGTGCTGCTTAATATTTCCCACCCACTTTCAGATGTCCTTGTAACAAGATAATGGTATTTACTGTACCTTTTTTTTTTTTTTTTTTTTTTTCCTTAACCATAGCAATAATTGCACTTGTATTACACATGACATGCATTTCCATCTATTTTACTGTTTACATGCTGTTTTGACATGTCTTCTAACGCTAGCAATAGGTTGCGCCTTATCATGCAATTTGACCCGTCAAATCGCGTAACAGGTTGCTCCAATGTGAACGGTGGCTAATAGATATGTAATACTTTGTTGTGTATAAAGTTGTTGTCGTTCTCAGGAGATGGCATGTTCAGAGAAACACTTGATGCATGTGATTGACACATGTCATGTGACAGGTCTGTAGTTTATTGCAAACTTTAAAGATTATAGAAAAATACAATGGACCATTGCTACGTTATAATAGAATGCTTACCGCTCTGCTCCCTGTACAGTTGTGGGTCTCTTTGATTACTGCATGGTTCACCCCCTTTCAACTTGTAGGCAAAAATTAATCTGCAAAGCCTCAGCTTTTCTGTGAGATGTGTGTGTGCCCCCCCCCCCCCCCCAATTCTCTTCAAACATTCAACAATGACAAGTACTGGTTTACAGCAAAACTATAACAGCTTATGCAGGTCAAGGAGATGGCCTAAAGACTTGGGCACAGAACCAAGTACAACCAGGCCAGAAATGCTGTCAAGTGATAAAAGCAGCAAGAAAATGAGCTACACTGACAAACTGGAAACTGTTTTCTGCCTATCACCCAGTGTTAGTATGGAGAGTCCTGCTGGATATTACAAGCTACAGGGATCCATTCCCCCATGCTGCAAAGAACTGATTAAACAAGCTGGGTTTTATCCCAGATTTGATAACTTCACATTTTCATCCCCTACCAGCTCCATCATAGACTTTCCTCTTCTCCCCCATTCTCTCCTCTTCACTGAGTGTCTCTGAAAAGTAGTTGTTACAGATCTTTCAGAGACAAACGATAGGTCTCGTTTAGACTTGCGTTTTGGGAGCTGTGTTTTTGAATGTTTTCTTCCCCAAATTATACACCTAAATCCTCATTTGCATAATTGCCATTCTGCACTGTTTGTACTACTGCAGCATTTAGATGACAGATCTCAAAATGAGATGTCTGTTTTTTTTAGCATTATCATTTTATATGTAGAAACTGTAAATAAGACCTGCATATTGTGGTGTTTCAGTGTGTGTGTGTATGTATATATATAGAGGCGATTCAGTTCGCATTGTGTGCTATACAAGTATTTCATTCATTCTTTCATATTCTGTGTGTAGGTGCACATGTATGGATAAATGTTGTTTACAGTACACTGAGAGCCAATTTAAACATTAGACCAAAAACATATTCCTTGTATTTCTATACATACTTGGTCAATTAAGTGAAATCCGATCGCCTAAATGGCAATACAAATTGCACAATTTTCATGTGCCGTATCTGTTATTTTATCTGCTTCTTTCTGGTATGTTTAACAGCATCTTGTTTGTGTTGTGATTCAGAAGCAGGACCAAAAACATGATGTGGTATGGAGTACTTGGCACCAAAGAATTGCTGCAAAGAACCTACAAGAATTTAGAGCAAAAGGTTCAACTTGAGGTAATCAATAATGGTGTTATCAATGTCATGTGGTCTGGAAAGACATGAACAGAAGATATTAGGTTGAAGCCATATTGCATCAGATTAAAACGTAAAACATAATTGAGTTCACTCAAAAGAAAACCTATTTAAATCAGATGTACTCGATTTGGCTGGAATCTAGGTTGACTGGTATAATTCATCTGCCTGTGCATATATCCAGTCACCATCTTGAAAGAGCTAATGGTTGGCAGCTACTTAACTCGAATCAGTTTACACTTGGAAGAATTTATTCTGGTCAGTTTGGCTAAAAATTCTTATAGATTTTTCTCTAGCTTGTCATTATAAAAGATAAACAAAAGGGCACTAAAAATAAATTACATAAACGATAACATTAATTAATAACATAAATAAGGGCTTACCCTTGAACTTGTAGCAATGTTTTTTTGTCTTACTTTCAACACATAGGAACACATAGTCCTTTTGCTGGATGACCCTATGCATCTAGCAATAGACTGCCCTGAACTAAATCTAAATTTCCCCTATCTGATATTTTCTCAGTCCATTCAGAAAAATATTTAAGGCATGCCTCTTTGCTATGCCAGCAGAACCTTGCCATGGTTGTCAGTAGGAGCTGATGAGACAGCCCTTCTGTCTCCTAGATTTGTTTATTTAAAGCTCAATTGAACACTCAGTTAAATAAAATTCACATTCATCAAAACAAAAGTTGTTCCATGTCTTGCAGTTCATTTTCTTCTCAAGAAGAAAAGCCTGATTCCTGCCCAATAGCTGTAGCTGCTGACTTAATAAACGCACATGTACCTGCCCCAGGATCCAGCGATGTCCTCACATGACTTGGCTCTTTGCCTGTCTTCGGATCCAGTTGCAGACATCTTAACTGTCGGCAGCCGACTCCTTTTAGCTTCACAGCTGGCTGCCCACAGCTTATTCACGAGCTGTGTTGTGCCCTGAGAATGGCCCCTCAGTCTCCTGGGACTTTTGCCGAGTCAAAAGTTCAGTCGGATCACCTCGGCAATCTGAGCAGAAGTTTGCCCCCCTTCCCCTGCAGGCTGCGGCGAAAGGGGCGAACATCCGCTTGGATTGCCGCATCAATCCAGTCAAAGTGGGAGGGTTCAAAATCGTGTTTCCCCCCTAACCCCCAAAAAAGCATTCCAAATATGGGGGGAAGGTAAAGTGGAACTTCCCCTTTTGGGTGAAGTTAAATTTGAATCACTTCCTGCCCATAGGCCGTCATATGACATCCTGGACTTTGAGTGGGGATATCTAAATGATGCTTGCAGCTACAGGCATCATCCAGATATCATCTTTTTCAGGCAGCAATTCTGTGCACCGTACAATCATGGCAGCAGTTCAGCCGCTTGATCTTTCTTACAAGTGGTGGGGGGTGTTTCTCCTGCAGAAGTAAACAATGCCGGGGACGCTGCTGGAAAGGCAGAGAGAGTGTTTAAATTTTTTATTTTTTTTATCTCAGCCATTCCAGTCTGGAGGAAAGATGTGGAGTCTTATTGACCCCACATCTCTCCATAAAGAGGGCCTGTCATGCACTATTCAAATTACAAGGGATTTTTACATTCCTTGTAATAGAAATAAACGAAAACTTTAATTTTTTTTATAGCGAAAGTGTATGAAAAAAGTAAAATAAAGAATACAATTTTTTAACCACTTCAGCCCCAGAAGAATTGGCTGCTCAATGACCAGACAATTTTTTGCGACATGGCACTGCGTCGCTTTAACTGACAATTGCGCAGTTGTGCTAGGTTGTACCCAAACAAAATTTACATCCTTTTTTTCCCCACAAATAGAGATTTCTTTTGGTGGTATTTGATCATCATCTGCAGTTTTTATTTTTTGCGCTATAAACAAAAAAAATAAAAAAATTGGGGGAAAAAAACACAATATTTTGTACTTTTTGCTATAATAGCCCCAATTTTTTTTTTTTTTAAGCCAATTTTTTTACTCAGTTTAGACCAATATGTATTTTTCTACATATTTTTAGTAATATAAATTGCAAAAAGCGTATATTGATTGGTTTGCGCAAAAGTTATAGCATCTGCAAGATAGGGGATACATTTATGGCATTTTTATTATTTTCTTTTACTAGTAATGGCGGCGATCTGTGTTTTTTATAGAGACTGCGACATTATGGTGGACACTTTTGACACATTTTTGGGTTGATTGACAATTCTACAGCAATGCAATGCACCGATTACTGAGTAAATGGTACTGGCAGGGAAGGGATTAACACTAGGGGGCGATCAAGAGGTTAACTGTGGGCAATGGGACTGACTATAGGAGATGAGAGATTGTGGTTCCCAGCTCGTATGAACTCAAGTTTTCTCTCTCCTGTGTGTTTACTCTCATGCCCGCGATCGCTTGTGACCGGTGGTCATCATGACCGCCGGTCATGACCATCTGCACCCCCGCTATCCCACTTAAAGGGACTGACGTATAGCTACAACAGTTCGCGGTATCGTGCCGACCTGCCACAATATAATGACGGCGGCTGGTCAGCAATTGGTTAAAGCGCCCCCATTTCGCGTGCTCATACACAGAAGTGAATGCCTACGTAAGTTGCGCCCATGTATGTAAACTGTTCAAATCACACGTGAGCTATCGCCGCGTGCATTAAAGCGTGTGCAGCAATTCTAGCCCAAGACCTCTGTAACTCTAGACGGGTAACCTGTAAAAAAATGTAACTCATCGCTTATGGAGATTTTAAAGTTTGGCACCATTCCACAAATGTGCACAATTTAAAAGCGTTACATGTTTGGTATCTAGTTACTCAGCATGATCTCATCTTTCACATTATACAAAAAAACTGGGCTAATTTTACTGTGTTTTTATTTATTTATTTTAATTCATTAAACTGTTTTGTTTCCAAAAAAACGCACCTGAAAAATCGCTGCACAAATACTACGTGTGACATAAAAAGTTGCAAAGTCCGCCATTTTATTCCCTAGGGTCTCTGCTAAAAAAAAAACATATGTAATTTTTGGGGGGTTTTGAGTAATTTTCTAGAAAAAAAATTTTTTACATGCAGGAGCGAAGTGCCAGAATTGGCCCGGATGGGAAGTGGTTGGCAACAGCTTCAGTAAATATACAATAAAGAGGGAGCCAACTGAAACCCTTTTTTTTTCTTTCTTTCTTTCTTTTTTTTTTTTATTATTATTATTTGAATGCACTTGGGATATATTTAGCTCATTTAAACTCAAGTTTCACTTGTTCTTTACATAGAGTGAGTGTAACATTGGATTATTTGTGTTTCTTCAGTTTTGTTGTATTACAAGAACAGGTATCTCTTTATGCTTGCTGCTTCATAAGCACAGAAAACAGCATCATGCTGTTTTACAGCGTGTGCATTTTTTATTTGAGAGTCCCACAATCAGAAGAATGTTTAATTGTTCAGCCTGAAGCTGTTAATGTGCAAAGGCAGATTAAAAGCTGGGCTCATCAACCTATTTTTTTTTCTATATAATTTCATTGTCTGCTGAATATTTCCCTTTCCTTTATGCTAGTAGAAAAATCCCCTGTAAGTCATTGAGAAATGTATCCAGCTTGATGGGCAAGTCACTCAGCAGGGGGGGGTTAAATGTTGTGGTTCATTACTTTGACTGTCTTCAGCCTATAGCTTTAGCTTGTTGTTTTCTTCATGTACAATCAATCTTTCTTGATGGTATAATAAATGTTCCTTTATTTCTTCTGATTTTTTTTTTTTTTTTTACAGTGTGATGGGCAGTATATCCCGCTACCCAGCCTCCAGGGCATTGCAGTATTAAACATTCCTAGTTATGCCGGTGGCACCAATTTCTGGGGTGGAACCAAAGAAGATGATGTAAGTTCAGTAGATCAAAGGAAGTCAGGCACAGTCTTGTTCTATTTTCTTTTACTGTGTCATCTAGGATCTGATCACACTTTTCCTCATAGCTTTCTTGCTGTCAGACCAGAAATATACCAAACATTCCAGCTACTAGTGCTATTTTAGGCATGGGAACTTTTTTGTAGCTAGCACAGGAATCTGGTCATACAAGAATAATCATTTCCTGGTTTGTAGCAATAGGATATATGCACAGTTGAGCAAGAGATTACAGTATACACGCAGGCTCAAAATGAGTATTCACTAAGAAGTGCTTGAAAGAAATGCACTTTTCCTACTCAGGTGAGATATGGTAATATGAAAAGTTAAGTAAAACTGTCCCCCTTTTTCATTTATGTAGCTTTTCTTTATATTTCTTAACATGTCAAGTTTGATATCACAATAATCAAGAAAATTATGAGGAACATTAATATAGAGTGATTCTGGATGATATTGCTTATTTTATTTTTTACCTACAGGTATGCTTATAATAAAGTTTACCTGTAGGTATGAATTTCTCCTAAACGTGCACTGTTCAGGAGATATTCTAGCAAGCCGCAGTCGATTCTGTCACCGGCACATACGCTCTAAAGAAGTGACATACTCCTGCCATTTGTTCAGAGCTATGTGCTGTGGTCGAGACTCCCGCGCGAGTGACATCATCAAGGCTAGGCCAATGAAGCGGCCGCAGCCCGCAAAACCTAGAAGGAAGACCAAGTGAAGACAGAAGCCTTTGCAGCGGTGATAGCACACCACTGGAGGGCTTCATTTTAAGGTAAGTCCTTCATAATGTGCTAATATTCGATGCATACTAGCACTTTTTTTGTAAAGAGTTTTCTACATCTTTAATTGTCCGTTCAAACCAGAATGCGGTGCAGGAAAAACACTACATTCAAAACGCACTGCACTGCCTTTTGCAATCTGCTGCAGGTGCCAGTACGTTACTGGCACCTCAAACACAGATTGCAAATGCAGTGTGTTTGCACCTGACAGATTGCATAGTTCTGCAGTAAAGGCAATTTGGTGCATCGTGTTTTTCAAAAGTAACGCATACACTACTTTTTTGTGCATTCTGGTGACAAATGAAATGGGTGCCAAATCGTACTGCAGGGGAATGCTTTTTCTACTGTAAACTGGCCGTAAAAGAATGTTATACTCAGTTTAGGAGTGAGTGGTAGTTTTCTGACTTGATATCTGTAGCCCATGTTGGGTTGAGGATTTTTTAATGTTTCAGCACTGTTGTGTTCTGGCAACCCCAACCCCCCCCCCCACCCCACACCCTGCATGTCCTGACAGACCAACATGCACACTGACAGAATTTCGGCCATTCTTTTCTTTACGTGTCATTCTGCCCTTGTGTACAGGCCTTTAGACACCTTTCTCTTTGGCTTCCATTTTCGGAAAAACAAAAGACTTATAGATCTTGCCCTGTGTATTGTACATATAGGAACATTTTTAACATATATGAAGGACCCTATGCACCCTCATTTTAACCTTCTAAATTAAAAATACTGAAAACAATTTAGAATGTGATTGGTTGCTCAGGACAACTACATACAATTGCTTATCTAATGCGTACAAAACCTCGTTGTGTTTCCACATATGGGAAACATTTCTGTTCTTGTGACCTATATGGTTTTGCCTTTCCTAGATATTCGGTGCTCCCTCATTTGATGATAAAATTTTAGAAGTAGTTGCAGTATTTGGGAGCATGCAAATGGCAGTTTCCAGGGTGATCAAGCTCCAGCATCACAGGATAGCTCAGGTAAGTGTTATACTACAACTTACATGAGTGCTCTCCCTGGATTTTTTATTTTTTTCAGCCAGGTGGGATTAAAAAAAAAAATAGGTGGTCCATAGGTAATGGGAGGTGGCGGGGGGGGGGGGGGGGGGGGGCTGAGACAGCTTACAGAGATATTGAAATGTTTATGAAATCTTTATTTTCAGTGTAAAAAAAGAAAAATCCTTGCCAAAAAAGTAGGCAGCTCAAAAATATTTTAGATGGCTCATATATATAAATTTAAATTTTCATTAGTATGATGTTTTATGGAATGCTCCCAAGATTGCTGCCTCACAAACATATATATATATATATATATATATATATATTATAGATAGGTGTGTGTGTGTGTGTGTGTGTGTGTGTGTGTGTGTGTGTGTGTGTGTGTGTGTGTGTGTGTGTGTGTATGTATGTGTGTATGTATATATATATATATATATATAATAGATAGGTGTGTATATATATATATATATATATATATATATATATATATATATATACACCTAACATATACATTATGTGTTTATATATTTCGCTCTTACAATGCGAGCTGCTGGTGGCATTAGGGTTTTTTTAGACCCTTGATGCCTCCACTACCTCCAGCTCCACACACAGTCCTGATGTTTGGCTTACCCTTCCCTTGCTGCTGGGATTCAACAATTGCCTCCTGCTCTCCATCTGGATTTTGTCTGCAGTAATCCCAGGTTCACAAAAGAGTAAGGGGGCAAAAGCAGACTTTATTGTTGTTTTCCAAGGAGATTCTGCTAATAGAACCTATTTTGGTAAGAACGGTATTAGAGATGATGGATTGTTTCTTTTTACGTCTGTAGCGATAATAAATAGTGGCTGTACAAGTCGTCATTTAACAGGTAGCATAAACAAAACAAACATGGACACACAAATCCGTTATCTGTCGATCATAAAAAATAATGTTAATGGTATATTACATTTTCAGAAATGTTGGTTATGTTCCTGATGTCCCTTGAGAGCCACACATTATATTTGTAGCCACAAGTTTGGTACCACTGATCTAGACAATACATCTAATGCATCTGTTGCTTGTTTCCTAGTGCCGATCTGTGAAGATCACTATTCTCGGAGAGGAGGGTGTTCCTGTACAAGTAGATGGTGAAGCATGGATTCAGCCACCTGGGGTGATTAAAATTGTACACAAAAATAGGGCACAGATGTTAACCAGGGACAGGGTAAGTCCAATTAAGATGACTGCTGAATGCATTTACAATTCCAACTTATAGTAAGAATTTAAAGCCCAACTACAAGGAATTACAAAAAAACTACCCTTGCAATAGTAGCTCTGCATTGTACTTGATGATGTCATGTGATCGCAGTCTGGAGCACTTTATAAAGAAGGCTGCAAGTGACATACTGCACAGATGGCCAAAGCCTGTTAATGAGGAATAAAACAAGCATACTGGTATGTTCACATGGGGGGGTTGAAATCTATTTCATTGCGAGTTCGGGGGCGATTGGAAAGACATCTGTGTGGGTTCATTCACAGATGTCCATTGAAAACTCCCCCCAAGTCGTCAAAAGTAGTGCAGGAACTAGTATTGGAAATGTGCGCATCGCCGAAACGTCTGACTGATTCGGACTATGCCATTGCCGGCAAAAGGCTGTTATTTGACATGTCAAATCTCCCCAATGTGACACATCACAGATCTTGTTGACAGATTACTGGTAGGGGCTGGGGAAGACCCAGCTGTCATGGTGCACGTTGGCACCAATGACAAAGTCAGAGGCAGATGGCAGTCTTAAAGAACGATTTTGCAGACTTGGAAGCTAGATTAAAAAAAAAGGACCTCCACGATAGTATTCTCAGGAATACTACCGGTACATTGAGCCACACCAGAATGACAGAGGGAGATTAGGGAAGTAAACAAGTGGCTGAAGAGCTGGTTTAGTAAGGAGGGGTTTGGGTTCCTGGGGGACTGGGCCAACTTCTCGGACAATAACCATTACTATAGAAGGGGTGGACTGCACCTAAATGAGGAGGCTGCAGATCATCTGGGAATGAAGATGGCCAAAAAGTTGGAGGGGTTTTTAAACTAGGCCACGGGGGGGTCCAGAGGTAGAGCGCGGAACATATTCCAGGGGGTAGTATTGGGGGCATTAGTGATAGGTTGACCAAAGCACATAAAACCAAGGTAAGTATAGTAGCAGTCCTAGTTGCAATCTCGGAACACCCAAGAAGAGGATAACATGTGACCGGTCTAAACTATGTGGCATGTTCACCAATGCCAGGAGCCTGGTGGACAAGATGTGTGAACTAGAGATACTGTTGTACGAGGAGGATTTGGATTTTGTGGGAATTTCAGAGACCTGGTTCAACAGCTCTCATGATTGGCTGGCACCCATTCAAGGGTATACACTTTATCACAAGGATAGAGAGGGTAAAAAGGGGAGGGGTATATATCAAGAATAATGTACAAGTGAATGTGAGAGATTACATCACTAAGGGAGCTAGGGAGGAGGTGGAATCCTTATGGGTAGAGCATCAAAGTGATGAAACTAAGGGGAAAATAATACTGGGAGTATGCTATAGGAGAGACAGATCTCCTATCACAAATTGGATTAGCAGCAAGAAGGGGAAGTGTTATCATGGGAGATTTTAATTATCCAGACATAGACTGGGTGGAGGAAATCACACATTCATCTAAGGCCTGCCAATTCCTAAATGTCTTGCAGGACAATTTTATGCCTCAGATGGTAGATGCACCAAACAGAAATAAAGCGTTACTGGATCTACTGACCAACAATACAGACCTGATCACAGCTGATTGGAGAAAAGCCAATGTAGAACCAATATTTAAAAAGGGCCCAAAATACATCCCTGGGAATTAGACCAGTTAGCCTAACTTCAATAGTATGTAAACTCTTGGAGGGGATGATAAGGGACTATATACAAGATTTTAGTAATGAGAACAGTATCATTAACAGTAATCCGCATGGATTCATGAAGAATCGTTCTTGCCAAACCAATCTATTAACCTTCTATGGGGAGGTGAGTTGCCATCTAGATAAAGGAAGGCCCGTAGACGTGGTGTATCTGGATTTTGCAAATGCATTTCACACCGTTCCCCATAAACGTTTACTGTACAAAATAAGAGCCGTTGGCATGGACCATAGGGAGAGTACATGGATTGAAAACTGGCTACAAGGCCAAGTTCAGAGGGTGGTGATAAATGGTGAGTACTCAGAATGGTCAGGGGTGGGTATTGGGGTACCCCAGGGTTCTGTGCTGGGACCAATCCTGTTTCATTTGTTCATAAATTACCTGGAGGATGGGGTAAACGGTTCAATCTTTGTTTTTGCGGACGATACTAAGCTAAGCAGGGAAACCTTGCAAAAATATCTGAACAAATTAATGGGGTGGGCAACTATATGGCAAATATTGGGTTCATTGTAGAAAAATTTAATATAATACATTTGGGTGGGAAAAATATGAATGCAATCTATATACTGAGGGGAGAACCTCTGGGGGAATCTAGGATGGAAAAGGACCTGGGGGTCGTAGTAGATGATAGGCTCAGCAAAGGGATGCAATGCCAAGTTGCTGCTAATAAAGCAAACAGAATATTGGCATGCATTAAAAAGAGGATTAATTCCGGAGATAAAACGATAATTCTCCCGCTCTACAAGACTCTGGTCCGGCCGCATCTAGAGAGTATGCTGTTTAGTTCTGGGCACCAGTCCTCGGGGAAGGATCTACTGGAAATGGAGCAAGTACAAGGGCAACAAAGCTTATAAAGGGTCTGGAGGTTATTAGTTATGAGGAAAGGTTGCGAGCACTGTACTTATTCTCTCTGGAGAAGACGCTTGAGAGGGGATATGATTTAAATTTTACAAATACTGTACTGGTGACCCAACAATAGGGATGAAGCTTTTTCATGGAAGGGAGTTTAACCCCTTCCCGCCAAGTGTACGCAGATGTGCGTACTCGGCTTCCGGGGGGTATACCGGGATGATGCCCGCACCTGCAGGCATCATCCCGGTACCGTTCTTTTCAGCGGGCGATTAGCTATCCAGCCATAACAACCGATGCGGCTAAAAGCCGCTCGGCTGTTATGCCGGAGGAGCGGGAGGGGATGTCCCCCCCTCCCGCCGCTGTTAGCGGTGCTCCCGCTCGATCGAGAGCACCGATTCAAATTCCGCCGCCTCCGGCAGCTGGGGAGGAACTGGAACGAAGCCGTAATCGGCTTCGTTCCAGTCTCCTCATAGTAAACATGGAAGCGATGTCATGACGTCACTTCCCGTTTACTCGGCTGCCAATGGCGCCGGTTTTAAAAATATATACGGTATTCAGAATCGCCGTTTTCGGCGATCTGAATACATTGATGTGTAAAGGAGGGGTGGGGGTCTTTTTAGACCCCTGATCCCTCCATAAAGAGTACCTGTCACCACCAATTACTGTCACAAGGGATGTTTACATTCCTTGTGACAGCAATAAAAGTGATCAAATTTATTTTTATTTTTTAAAACAATTTAGTCATTTTAAAATAAATAAAATAAATAAATAAAAAATTTTTTAAAGCGCCCGCCGTTCCCGCGAGCTCGCGAAGCAAAGAAAACGCATACGGAAGTCGTGCCCGTGTATGTAAACGGTGTTCAGATCACACATGTGAGGTATCACCGCGATCGTCAGAGCGAGAGCAATAATTCTAGCACTAGACCTCCTCTGTAACGCTAACCTGGTAACCGTAAAAAAAAAATTTAAGCGTCGCCTATTGAGATTTTTAGGTACCGTACTTTGTCTCTTAATCCACAAGTGCGCACAATTATAAAGTGTGGCATGTTTGGTATCTATTTAATTGGCGTAACATTATCTTTCACATTACGCAAAAAAATTTGGCTAATTTTACTGTTTTTTTTTTTTTTTAATTCATGAAAGTGTCCCTTTTCCCAAAAAGTTGCGTTTAAAACACTGCTGCGCAAATACCGTGTGACATAAAATATTGCAACAATCGCCGTTTTATTCTCTAGAGTCTCTGCTAAAAAAATATATATAATGTTTGGGGGTTCCAAGTAATTTACTAGCAAAAAATATGGATTTTAACTTGTAAACTCCAAATTCCAAAAATAGGCTTAGTCATGAAAGGGTTAACAAGACTCGTGGCCACTCATTAAAATTCGAAGAAAAGAGGTTTAACCTTAAACTACATAGAGGGTTCTTTACTGTAAGAGCAGCAAGGATGTGGAATTCCCTTCCACATACAGTGGTCCCAGCGGGGAGCATCGATAGTTTCAAGAAACTATTAGATAAGCACCTGGACGACGACAACATAAAGGGATATGCAAAGTAATACTGACATATAATCACACACATAAGTTTGACTTGATAAGACTTTTCTTTTTTCGACCTCCTCTACTATGTAACTATAAATGGGGGCTACTACCAGATTTCTCTTTCCCTACTTAATGAGCATTTTACCTTTGCAGTGAGTAGGTCCCCCACTGCAAGTGCTAATGAGTCAGTCGACAGTGGATTCAAACATACTCCTCTAGGTTACTGTTTTTGTGAATACATTTCTCATTGGAGAATCCCTTCAGTTCAAATAATTTAGTAATAATAATAAAAAAAGGCTTGATTGCAATTAACACACATTAAAATAAGTATTAATAAGTAGTGAGGGGGATTTCTCCAAACCTTGGCATCCAGAATCTGGAGTAGTTGTGCATGCCATTTTTCTTACATTTTCAAACCTTCGCTATGCTGAAGATAGAAGCTGATTGGTTGCCATGCACAGCTGCTCAATATTCAGTTTGCTCCACTTTTTGATAAATGCCCCCATTGTGATGCTATAATGTTTTTGGTTTAGAATGTTATCGGTTTGTGATTTTTTTTGTATTCTGGTGGTAGTTGATTTTCCACACTAATTGTTCTTTATTAGGACTTATCTGCTCCCTGTACTATCCAGTGTGTGTCAGACACAGCACCAAACAGTACAGCTGGAGCTGCATACTCTGGATTACTGTAACCAACCTCTCCCCCTAAATCTGGGAGGATGAGGAGAACTGCTATACTGTATATTGAAAACTGCTGCAGTCAATCTCCGAATCCATGGTAGTTCCTGTTAAACTCTGAAATATAAACTGTCACGGCTGGCAAAGATGTAGACCTGAAACACGTTTGTCCATTTTGTGGCACATGCCACTCCAGACAGTTTACTACACCAGTTTTCTAATTCCCTGGAGTATTTTTTTTTTTTAAGAAATGTCTTAGATTTTCCCTTGGATAATCTTAGCATTGTAATCTTTCTGTGCTACCTTTTGTCATACTGCTGTATTGTACATGAGAAATGTGCTCGCTCCTGTCACATTGTGTGATGTGATGACACTGCTTGGCAGTTTATGTGTAGAGCGAACATCTTTCCTTCAGTATATTGACTAAACTTTACTGAATGAAATGAGGCCATTGAAAAATGAAATCTGAAATAATAAAGTAAATGTGATGAATATTGACACTAAGAATACTAAATAATAAAAAGGGGTGTTGCCAGACATGGATGTCCGCAAGCAGGGGCAAATGCTACCGCTTGGTGCCATTTTTGAATTGACAGCAGTTTGCACTCTGCTTCCTCGGATTCAGCATCTTATCAGCGCACGTGCCTCCTGACTCAGAGACCTGACCCCGGCTGGAACCTGTGGGGACTCCCACCATGCCACTGTAAGCATGGCCACACTGAGTTCTGGATCCAACCATAAAAACAACAATGAATTTAAACATCAAATATAGCTATTTAATTTATAGAAATATAATATATATATATATATATATATATATATATATATATATATATATATATATATATATATATATATATATATACTTTTTTTTTTTTTTTAAATGGCTATATTTGGTCTTGATGTTTACATTTATTGTTTCTGCTTTTATTTTTATGTACACTAGATTGCATGCTCCTGAATAAGCGCTTAAAGGCACACAACATGTAGAGTCTTTCCCATTACCCCTCTGCCACCAACTACGGTATCCTCTTTTCCAATACCAGTACTTAAGTTCAATCATCCTTGATCTTAGTACTGTGGTAATTTTTGGTTAGATAGGTGGTGAGAATGCTGTATGTCAATCAACAATGTTGTTTCTAAATCATGTTTAAATTAAAAAGTATATATTTTCTATCTAATTTGTATGGGTGTGCCTATAAAGGCTGTGTTCTTGTATACAAATAACTTTCCAATCTATCCGGGACATTGGCATACAAGTTACTCTGTATCCACATTGCCATCATGTGGTGATACATAATACTTCACTTTCCCTTCACCTCTTGTACCATGTCTGCACTCCGCAGCCTCCAACTACCTCCTGCACTGTGTCCGAAGCCTCCAACCACCTGTATAGTGTCTGCAGCCTCTCACCACCTGTTGTACCATGTCCGCACTCTCCAACCTTAAAATTACCCCCCCAAAAAAAGAGTTCTGCTGACACCAATGTTGCCAGAATAATCGCTAAACACCAGCTGACTGTTTTGACTAACATGATGTGGTCACCATTCTTGTGTTTTTTTTTTTTTGTTTTTTTTTTTTAACTATTTGACAGTGTATGTGCTTTAATAGGATAGCATGACGTTTTCGCTAAATTTTGCCAAATATATAAAAAAATAAAAATAAACATTTATTAAAAGTTTGTTGATGCATTGAAGTTAGTGTCGGTTTGTGGGAATATATACGTATTAGAGAAGCCAGTATTTAATGCATCCTGTAACTTCTCTGCATTGATAGTTTAATTCTTTCAATCATTAAGCTTAAACACTTTCCAGGTTTATATCCAAAAGCAAGATTTCCCTGGAAGATTGTTGTCGTTTCTGTAATATTTAATATTTTATTATAGGCTTTTGAAAACACTTTGAAGTCCTGGGAGGACAAGCAGAAATATGATTCGTGTAAGCCTGCTCTGCGTCCTCACTTGTACTCTCCACAAGCTGTTGACCTAGCTTCTGAGGAAGAGGTTGCCCTCATTCATCTGTGTTCACAGGCTGCTGAGGAACTTATTACAAGGTGGGACAAGTTTTAGGCTGGGCTCCATGTACTGAGCAAATATAACACTGATACAAGTCATGGGTCATTTTTTTTTCATATTAATACGACTATGTTGTCTTAAGTGGGTATGTGCTCTGTTAACAGTGATTAGCTGATTTAAAAATATGTATGCCAAAGACCAGATGTACAGTATGTTTTATATTTTTCTAGAGACACGTTTTCTTTACCAATTAGGCTGTTACTGCTCTGTCTAAGCAAGTTTTATATTCTGTGACTCTGTGATTCTAATATATTAAGTAGGTTTTGCCTCTGTGTTCAAATACCTTGTGTTGATAGGTTGATGTTATGCCTTATTTGTATCACACTGAGGACATCTTCTGTTCTTTTTAATGCATTGCATTTATACAGTATCTCACAAAAGTGAATACACCCCTCACATTTTTGTAAATATTTTATTACATCGTTTCACATGACAACAGTGCAGAAACTACGCTTTGCTACAATGTAAAGTAGTGAGTGTACAGCTTGTGTAACAGTGAATTTTTGCTGGCCCCTCAAAATAACTCAGCACGCAGCAATTAATGTATAAACCGCTGGCAACAAAAGTGTGTACACCCCTAAGTGAAAATGTTTAAATTGGGCACAATTAGCCATTTTCCGTCCCTGGTGTCATGTGTTACAAGGTTTCAGGTGTGAATGGGAAGCAGGTGTGTTAAATTTGGTGTTATCGCTCCCACTCTCTTACTGGTCATTGGAGGTTCAGCATAACACCTCATGGCAAAGAACTCTGAGCATCTGATTAAAAGAATTGTTGCTCTACATAACGATGGCCTAGGCTATAAGAAGATTGCCAAGACCCTGAAACTGAGCCACAGCACCGTGGCCAAGACCATACAGTGGTTTAACAGGATAGATTCCACTCAGAACAGGCCGCGCCCTGGCCAACTAAAGAAGTTGAGTGCACATGCTCAGCATCATATGCAGAGGTTGTCTTTGGGAAATATACATATAAGTGTTGCCAGCATTGCTGCAGAGGTTCAAGGGGTAGGTGGGGGGGGGGGGGGGGGGGGGTTCAGCCTGCCAGTGCTCAGAAAATACGCCGCACACTGAATCAAATTGGTCTGCAGGGCTGTCGTCCCAGAAGGAAGCCTCTTCTAAAGATGATGCACAAGAAAGCCTGCAAACAGTTTGCTGAAGACAAGCAGACTATGGACATGGATTACTGGAACCATGTTCTGTGGTCGGATGAGACCAAGATAAACTTATCTGGTTCAGATCGTGTCAAGCGTGTCTGGCGTCAGCCAGGTGTGGAGTACAAAGACAAGTGTATCTTGCCTATAGCCAAGCATGGTGGTGGGAGTGTCATGGTCTGGGGCTGTATGAGTGCTGCCATCACTGGGGAGCTACAGTTCATTGAGGGAACCATAAATGCCAACATGTATTGTGACATACTGAAGTAGAGCATGATCCCCTCCCTTTGGAGAGGGCAGTGTTCCAACATAACGACTCCAAACACACCTCCAAGACAACCACTGCCTTGCTAAAGAAGCTAAGTGTAAAGGTGATGGACTGGCCAAGCATGTCTCCAGTCCTAAACCTATTGAGCATCTGTGGGGCATCCTCAAATGGAAGGTGGAGGAGCGCAAGGTCTCTAACATCCACCAGCTCCGTGATGTTGTCATGGAGGAGTGGAAGAGGATTCCAGTGGCGACCTGTGAAGCTCTGGTGAACTCCATGCCCAAGAGGGTTAAGGCAGTGCTGGAAAATAACATTGGCCATGCAAAATATTGACACTTTGGGCCCTATTTGGACTTTTTCACTTAGGGGTCGACTCACTTTTGTTGCCAGCGGTTTAGACATTAATGGCTGTGTGTTGAGTTATTTTGAGGGACAGCAAATTTACACTGTTATACAAGCTGTACACTCACTACTTTACATTGTGGAAAAGTGTAATTTCTTCACATGAAAAGATATAATAAAATATTTACGAAAATACGAGTGGTGTGCTCACTTTTGTGAGATACTGTATACTGTATACTGGATACTGTATATAAAAACCTGGATGAGCGAGTTTGGGGAGGAGGAACTTGACTGGCCTGCACAGAGTCCTGACCTCAACCCAATAGAACACTTTTGGGATGAATTAGCCTGGAGACTGCGAGCCAGGCCTTCTTGCCCAACATCCGTGCCTGACCTCACAAATGCGTTTCTGGAAGAATCGTCAAACATCCCCATAGACACACTCCTAATCCTTGTGGACAGTCTTCCCAGAAGCGTTGAAGCTGTTATTTCTGCAAAGGGTGGGCCAACTCAATACTGAACCCTACAGACTAAGACTGGGATGACATTAAAGTTCAAGTTCGTGTAAAGACAGGTGGCCCAATACTTTTGACAATATAGTGTATGTGATGTTTACTAAGGAGGATTTTTAAAATTCACACTAGACTAATGTCCACCTAAATATAGCAATAGTATAACCATTGCCAGAAATGGACACTAATTTTACTTTATCATGAAGTGGAATACATTTACCCAGCAAATCCTCATCTTTAAGAGATTCTTCGTAATAAATCCATTGTTTGTAAGTGTCTCCAATTCTGTAACGCTGTTATTTTTTTGTATGTCCAGAATATGTGAAGCTGCAAAAATCCACAGTTTGCTGGAACAAGAGCTGGCTCATGCAGTGAATGCTTGCTCACATGCACTAAACAAAGCCAATCCTAGATTTCCAGAGGTAAGTCTAGTCCTACAGGTTTGAATTGCCTCTCCTCAGATACACATACACACACGTAGCATATTGTATGTGTGTGTATGTATGTATGTGTATGTGTATATATATATAGTACAGGACACCAAGGTTGGATCCTGGATGGGTGCTATATAGCACCGATATTTGGGGTATGGTCCCTTTAAGGCAGGGGTCTCAAACTGGTGGCCCTCCAGCTGTTGCCAAACTACAAGTCCCATCATGCCTCTGCCTGTGGGAGTCATGCTTGTAATGGTCAGCCTTTCAATGCCTCATGGGACTTGTAGTTTTGCAACAGCTGGAGGGCCGCAAGTTTGAGACCCCTGCTTCAAGGGAAGTGGAGTAGTGTTCAGGGGGTCACCCAGAATGGGTGAGGAATTCTCGGGAGTAGAGTCAATCAGGAGAGGACTGACTCGCAGTCCTCTCTGTCTTAATAGAGAGTTATTTGGGAGGCTCTGAAGTTATATTGGAGTGGGAAAGAGCCTCCACCCCTGACCACAGGGATTCAGCACACGGTGGGGGGTTAAAGGCCTCCAGGAAATGGCTCATAAAAGACAGAAAGTAGTGAGAGATATGGGTGAGGAGGAGTAGGTGACTACACTTGTCGTGATGAACTGTGTATCTGTTGGAAGCTCCTAAAGATGATTCTACAAGGACTCTTAAAACTCTGGGGTGAAGACCGGGGTCAGCAGACTTTATTTTATGCTGAAGATAAGCGGACTTTGTTTTTTATATTTTTTTTGATCTGCTTACAAATAAACAATTTATGCACTTGATCCCATGGAGCTATTATCCCCTAAAAAAAAATATATATATATATATATATATATATATATATATATATATATAATATAGTTTTTACTGACCTGGTTTTAAATAGAGTATAAAATAACTAATGAACATCCCATGTATTTTCTTTATTGCTCTGTACTGCACCCAAGTTCATTAAAATGTTTGTTTGCTTTAGAAAGCAATTGCAACCTGAGTAGAAAAGCCTGTCGCCTGCCAGCATTCAGTGAAGCACCCTTGCTATATGTGGAAGAAGTGGTCTCTCTGCAGAGGTCTGATGCACCCCCTGCCGAGTTGGACCTATAGCTCTGCAATCTGCAAAGTTCAAACTCCCAACTGATTATGGAGATCTAACTCTGACCCCTGCACTCAGTTATATATAGAGAAGGGCTGACATCATTACTGCATCAATACACTAAGGAGCACTTGGTCTTCTAGAGAAGGACCCAGCACATCATGTGATCTAACAGTAGAGAGCGTTAAGAATATAAAAATTAACTTGCCCAGGAAGCCATCAGTGGGGAGGGAAATTACTTGTTGGGGGAAGCTCAAAGCTTGGATTTAAGTTTTTATTTTTGTGTCCTATTGCGGATATTTCACACTTCCTGTTGGTTAAGGAAACTGTAACATTGGTTCTTACCTTTAATAACAGTCTTCCATTCACGTATCTCTAATTGGTGCTGTACCAGGCAGAGTGCATTTGTTATCACTTTGCCTGTGACGGGAGGCGGCACTACACAGGAAGCAACGGCTTATGCAGCTCTGCTTCGCAGCAGCTTGTTTCCTTCTCCGCCGGCTTTATTTACAACACTTATGCTCTAGCATAGAGGGTTGGCAAACCACCATACCAGAGCAAAAGGTCATGGGTCACATCAGTGAGCTCCGTGGGCCACATGTGGCCCCCGGGCCACTGGTTGGGCACCCATGACCTAGGAGATGGATAGTAATCAGGAGTGCTGGGTTATCACTGTGTATTTCCGTACCATTAGTGATGTGTAGAATGCTGTATTAAAGAAATATTTTTGCATTGCGGAGTACCTGTAGTCACATGGTACTTTAGTCACATGGTATATATTCGTGCTACATGAGATTTTTGTTCAGTACCACAAAGGTGCTTATATTGTGTGTTCATTGCTACTCACTTATCACTCTCTTTAGTACTTTGAGAGTAGGATGTTTATTGAAAAGCAGCAGTACACAGGATTTATTTTTACTCTCTGCTGATTTTGACTGACGGTTTTAAATCGATATGAATAAAAAAAAGTTTGACGTGTTTTCTTCAGAATCTCACTAGGAACACTGCCATTGAAGTAGCGATGAACGTGAAGGCACTGCACAATGAAACAGAATCTCTCTTGGTTGGGAGAGTACCACTGGTAAGTGTTTATTTAGTAAGTACTTACTGGATGCAATGTTCAGCAGTTGCTTTTAACCACTTCAGATCCGCGCTATTGCCAAATGACGGCATTAGCGCGGACCTACATTTCCGGGACTACGTCTATTGACGTCGTCCCGGTTACGAGCGGCCTGCGCGCCCCCTGAGGGGCGCGCGCGGCGCGCTCTGTGATCGGCGAGTCCGTGAGACTCGCCTGATCACCGATCCGTGTAAGGGGTCGATCCCGACCCCTTATCACGTGATCAGCTGTCAGCCAATGACAGCTGATCATGTGATAAAACGGAGCCGGTAATGGGCTAGTATTCCTCCTCGCGCTGACAGCGCGAGGAGAAAAAAAAAAAGCCGATCGCCGGCGGCCGTGTTCGGGACATCAGTCCCGATCACGGCCAGCAATTCAAGCGGACACCTGCCCCCTGCCAGTGCCCACCTGCCACCCGCAGTGCCATCCTTAAATAAAGTAAGTGCCCCCCTGTCAGTGCCACCCAGCAGTGCCCACAGTGCCACCCAGCAGTGCCCACAGTGCCACCCACAGTGCCACCCAAAATCTGCCTCAAAGGTGCTGCACCGCAGTGCCGCCCATCAGTGCCCAGCAGTGCCGCCCATCAGTGCCCAGCAGTGCCACCTATCAGAGCCACCTATCAGTGCCACCTATCAGTGCCCATCAGTCCCATCTATCTGTGGTACCTATCAGTGCCCATCCGTGCCACTTATCCGTGCCACCCATCCGTGCCATCTTATCTGTGCCCATCTTTGCCCATCAGTGCCGCCTTATCTGTGCCCATCGGTGCCGCCTTATCTGTGCCTATTAGTGCCGCCTTAACTATGCCTATCAGTGCCCACCAGTGCAGCCCATCAGTGCCCACCAATGCAGCCCATCAGTGCCCACCAATGCAGCCCATCAGTGCCCACCAATGCAGCCTATCAGTGCCGCCTAATCAGCGCACTTCAATGAAGGAGAAAAATGACCCGTTTGCAAAATTTTATAACAAACTATTAAAACATGATTTTTTTTTTTTTTTTTTGCATCTTTTTTTGTTTGTTTAGCAAAAAATAAAACCCCTGAGCTGTAACTAAATACCACCAAAAGAAAGCTCTATTTGTGGGAAAAAAATGATAAAAATTTCATTTGGGTACAGTGTTGTATGACCGCGTAATTGTCACTCAAAGTGCATCAGCGCTGAAAGCTGAAAATTGGTCTGGGACTGAGGGGGGTTTAAGTGCCCAGTAAGCAAGTGGTTAACACAAATTATACGCCATACTCGCACACCATCTTGTTGATTGGTGGCCTACAAACAAGGGGCATGTATAGGTGCAGCTGCAGGCCAGAAAATGCCTCGGTCATTTATGATTGTTGCAGAGCAGTGTGGGCTTCTTGGCAAGATCACTCAGGTGAGTTCAGACTAGGATCTAAACGCCCATGAGCTTACCCCTACCAATAAAATGTGGTAATTCCCTCCCAGCAATTTTTTTTTTTAATTAACCTTTACTACAATAAAAATCTGTCAGTGTGCAAAAAACTATTTAGCTGACCCTGATCGTCATTCACACACTCTTCTCTCACCAAAAATGAACTAAAAAATACCTTGACCTGCCTTAATGCTAGTGTGTTTTTGTTATTTTTTTTTTTTTTAAGATGATCATATAGTAGCAAATGGCTGATGTTTTTTTTTATATTATTTGCTCATTGTATTACAGCAGCTGGAATCTCATCATGAAGAACTTTTGTCCAATGCACTGCATGATGTAGAAGTGGAGTTAACAAAGCTTGCAGAGCTCCCCTGGCTGTATTATGTCTTGCAGCCAGATGAAGAAGAGGTACGAGATCTCTCTGTAAGGGGTATAGGAATAAGTATGATGATAGCTTACAGGGGCATGGGTTCATAAAAGTCCTAAAGTGAGTTGCTTGCGTGATTTATCAGTTAACTTCTTTTTAAATTAAAAAATCACATTGACTTTTGTGTTTTTCTTTTGAAGTTTGAATATTTTTGAATAGCAGCTTATCCTCTTCATTTTTAACAGGATCCTCCCATGGAATATACTAAAAGAAACAGTAGAAGCACAGTATTTCGCATAGTGCCAAAGTTTAAAAAGGAAAAGGCTCAAAAACATAAGACCAGCCCTCAGCCTGGTATGTGTTCTCCTGTCAAAAAACTGAATGGCATGTTTATTATTTACGATCAAGGAAATCATTTCAAACTGACGCATTTTCCTCCTTTTACAAACCAACTCTGCAGACAGAATTTTAGGTTTCAGGAAAAAAAAAGTCGTAATGGTTGTGGGGAAGTAAAGGATGTTGCTGCAAACAGCATGGAAAGTGGAATCATTTTACATCTGGAGGATATCACTGCACATGATAATTTATAGGGTCTGCCCTAAAAAAAAAAAAAAAAAAAAACTATTTTGCCAGACACCAGAAGTGTAAAGCACCCTATAGTTTATCTAAGGGATTTAGTGTTGTAATCACTGCAGTCAGATTCCCAAAATAGCAGAGCTATTCTATAGTTGCAAAGAGCTTCCACTTTCCCTTTTGAATGCTTCATTCATTTTATTTCACAAAGTATTTTATTGTTTTTTTTTTTTGTTTTTTTTTATTACAAAATATACAAAATGTTATACACAGAAAAGTACAATAGTAAGCGTACAGAAAAAGGGAAATAAAATAGTAGAGGCTGTCACATATTAACAATTTTGTTTAAACCTGAAGGCAGTGCATAATGTATGTTCACAAGTTATGAACAAAGCTGATAGGTTTACAGCTCAAGCAGCAATATGACTCAAGTAGCAAGCTAGTGGGGAAGTATATTACCAACAAGGACTCAAGCCTCAAAGTTGGGAAAAGGGAGAAAGGCACGAATGCCTGAAGGGAGGATTGAGCACCAGAGGTGAGAAGGCTAAAGGGTGGCCACCCATTATCCTCAGTGGCCTGTAGAAAAAGCCTGGAGGGAAGAGGGAGGGGGAAATTGCTTCATTCATATTATATTCAGAAGATTGCAATAGGAGGAAGGGGGTATCAGAAAAAGAATCTGCGAAATCAATAAAAACATGGCTCACAAACTATGGTAGAATGAACTCATTGAGAATTTCCTAAATATAAAGGGGACCCAGCCCATAAGATTCTTTTTTAACTTTTCAGTGCCCAATCCAAAATTTTGGGTTGTCCCCAAAAAAGTAATAGATGGGAAATCTTCCAATGGGGACACTAGTTCTGGTGACCTGGGAGTCCCCAAGGGATTTCCTCTCACTTCCTGTTTGACTATGGGACAGGAAGTTAAGAAAAATCTCTAAAATGGAACACAGATGGGAAGAAAAATTGACAGGGATTATAATCCTCCCTCACTCCTATCCAAATTGTAAGAAAAGTAATTTAATTGGTTTTGCCTTTGCAATCAAATATTGCCTATCATCTAGAATAGGAATGGCTGTCCACTGTGTTCATATTTAAAGTAGAACTGTGACCAGGCTATCAACTTTCAAATATTTACATATCTTTAAAGAGCAGCAAATACAATTTAACCACTTCAGCCCTGGAAGGTTTTGGCCATTTTTTGCGATACAGCAAAAAAACGACTATTGCGTCGTCGTGCGATGCTGTATCCAAATAAAATTGATGTCCTTTTTCATCTCACAAAATACAGATTTCTTTTGGGGATATTTTTTGTGGCATAAACAAAAATTCCAACAATTTTGCAAAAAAAAAAAAAAAAACAACAATATTTTACTTTCTGCTATAATAAATATCCAGAAAAAAACACCAACAAATTTCTTCATAAATTTAGGCCAGTATGTATTCTAAATATTTTTTGGTAAAAAAAAATCCCAATAAGCATATATTGACTGGTTTACGTAAAAGTTGTAGCATCTACAACATAGGGGGTAGATTTATGGCATTTTTTTTTTTTTTTTTTTACTAGTTATGGCGGTGATTAGTAAATTTTTTGCAGGATTGCGGTGAACAGATCGGACACTTTTGGGACCAGTGACATTTATACAGTGATCAGTGCTATAAAAATGCACTGATTACTTTATAAATGACACTGGCAAGGAAGCGGTAAACACTAGGGGGTGATCAAGGGATTAAATGTGTTCTCTGAGAGGTGTTTCTAATTGGGGGGCGGAGTGTTACACTGGAGGAAAAAAGATCATGATTCAGCTGAAACACGATTTCTCACTTTTCCTCCCTGACATATCAGTGGTGTGCTTTGTTTACATCTGCACACCACTGATCCGTCTCTCCTGTGAACGATAGGCGGGTTGCATGGGTGTGCCCCTAAACGTTGTGCACAAAATCACGTACAGTTACGCGATTTTGCGCACCTGGGCCGCCCTGCCAGATTAAACATGTGGTTTGGTCCGAAAGCGGTTAAAGCGAGCCCTTACTGACCTCTGTAGCCACAGTTGAATCACTCATCCTTAAGCCCCATTCACACTTGAGTTTTTCAGCTGGCTTCCCTATGCCTGATCACCTAAGCTCGATGCCCTGTGTTCGGATAAGTAAATAAGTGCCCCAAAAAATACTTCAAAATCATGCTCAGAAATATGCTCTGCTCGGGTGTAAATGCTAGCTCTCAAATCAAAATCTCCTGAAGCTAGCCATCAGAGGCAGTAGTGCTGCAGATGTCGGCTATTAGGCTCCATGCACATTGAAGCTCAAAAAAGCTTTTTCTGGACGCCAGATTGCTGGCAGGAAACGCTGGTTGAAAAACATGCTTTTAACAGCGTTCTGTACTAGCGTTTATGAGCGTTTTATTAGCGTTTATGGGTGTTTTCAATAAAAATACAGAGGACACTCCAAAAATCACACAGTGCATTCCAAACTCCCACAATGCATTGAAAAAATAGAATGCCGAACACTAATTAACGCGTGTTTATGTGCGTTTATCTGCGTTTGTCGTTTTTTGGCGGTGAAAAACGGCACTTTAAAACGCATGGAGCCAAAAACCTTTGGCTCCATGCACACTTGAGCTCAAACTGCAGTTTATTGGAGTTTGGGCGTTTTGTTTTTTAAAAGCCCATAAACTCCACTCTGTTAGCCTATGTGTCCATGCACACATGGAAGTTTTTTAGCTTTAATGAGCAGTGGAGTTTATGGGCTTTTTCTGAACGTCAGAAATTCACGTTCAAAGTGCCATTTTTCACTGCCAAAAAACGATAAACGCTTATAAACACGTGTTAATTAGTGTTTGGCATTCTATTTTTTCAATGCATTGTGGGAGTTTGGAATGCACGGTGGGATTTTTGGAGTGTCCTCTGTGTATTTTTATTGAAACCGCCCATAAACGCTAGTACAAAATGCTGTTAAAAGCACGTTTTTCAACCAGCATTTTCTGCCAGCAATCTGGCGTCCAGAAAAGGCATTTTTGAGCTTCAGTGTGCATGGAGCCTAAGGCTTTGATGCAAGGGAGCAAAGTTCTACCTATACCAAGATGGCTAACTCCTGACGTTACAGTGCAAAACAGAAGGTTAGTCGGCAATGATCACATGTCAATTCAGTATAAATCACACAAATAGGAAACATAAGAGGAATACAAAGACACTGAATTTCAAAAGAGCCAACTTCCCTAAACTACAAACCTTGCTAGAAGGCATAAATTGGGATAAAAAGGAACAAAGAACACGAAGGAGAGATGGGTTTGCTTTGAGAGCATATTAAATAAGGGCAGTAGCCAATGCATCCCATGGGGTAATTTAACCACTTTCAGACCGGACCATTTTGCTGGCTTAAGACCAGACCACTTTTTGCGATCCTGCACTGCGTCGCTTTAACTGACAATTGTGCGGTCGTGCGACAAAGCTCCCAAACAAAATTGACGTCCTTTTTTCCCACAAATAGAGCTTTCTTTTGGTGGTATTTGATCACCCCTGCGGTTTTTATTTTTTGCGCTATAAACAAAAATAGAGTGACAATTTTGAAAAAAACGCATCATTTTTTACTTTTTGTTATAATAAATACCCCCGAAAAATATATAAAAAAAACATTTTTTTCCCCTCAGTTTACGCCGATACGTATCCTTTCATATTTTTGGTAAAAAAAATCGCAATAAACGATTATTGATTGGTTTGCACAAAAGTTATAGGGATATACAATGTAAAACTGACCTATAATCACACACACAGGTTGGACTTGATGAACTTGTGTCTTTTTTCAACCTCACCTATTATGTAACAGTATATGTAATGGAGAAAATCCAGATGCAGGGAGTCCAAAGACAACACTGGGGATTAGGTATTTGTCCAGAGATCAGTTCCTCTGTAACTGCATTTGTTGTGAACTATGAAGATTTATTTCTCCATGGTGAATTTAACTCAGGGCTTATTTACAGTTTGTTGGTAATATGTACATTTTGGAATGCATACAGCCTGGCCACAGTTCTACTTTAATGCCCCATACACACTATCAGTTTTTCTGCTGGGTTTTTCCTTCAGCTTTACCAAAACCATATAATATGAGGTCAAACCTTAGGAGTTTCAATTTGTGTGCAATCAGGCAGGCCCTTCCACTACATGGTTTTGGTAAATCTGAAGGAAAAACTCAACAGAAAAAAATGATAGTGTGTATGGGGCTTTAGAAAAACTGCAATTGCCATATAGCAACAAAACTAAGCCTCCTGATTGTGGCAAATACCACAAAGTGCCTGCTCCTGTCTTGAACTGGTGTAAGAGCCATTATTCTGAAAAAGCACCTTCTCCAATGGGTTGATTTTCTAGACTTATGCATAGTTGCTTATAGTTGCTTTAAGTCATCATTCTCAAATAATTTTTGCGATACTCTAGGGTTGAATCACAAAGGTGGAGGAAACTATTTTTGGTATCACCTGTACAGTGTTAGGTTTAGTACAATTGCTATTAGTGACAAGTTTACTTTATCTACCTTTTAATTATACTAGTATTATGTGGCAAGAAGATGAGCTACTTATTTCACCTGGTAGTGTGTAAACCATGTTTGACAGATTTTGTCTGTCTTTACATTCAATTTTAGGTTAGACAGTTAGTTGGATGGGGGGTATATAAGAGCTATTTGAGCATTTGACATGAATACTGTTGATGTACTTCATTTAGGCCCCTTTCACACTGGGTCGGGAGCTGGTGGTAAAGCGGCACTATTTTTAGCGCCACTTTACCTCCGTTTTAACCCATGCTAGCAACATAAAAAGGGTTAAAACTGCCCGCAAAGCGGCGCTTTGCCGGCGGTATAACCGCACTGCCCTCATTGATTTCAATGGGTAGGAGCAGTGAATACACCGGTCCAAAGATGCGGCTAGCAGGACTTTTTTCACCGTCCTGCTAGCGCACCACTTCAGTGTGAATGCCCTCTGTCTTTCACACTGGTGAAAGCCCTCCGGCTTTCACACTGGAGTGAAAGGGGCCAGATTTTTTCAGGCACTATACAGGCGCTATTTTTAGCGCTGTAGCGCCTGAAAAATGCCCTAGTGTGAAAGGGGCCTTACATTTAGTAATTCTCAGTGGGCCTAAATTGCAGCAGTTGGAACTGCCTTTATATGACAGGACAAGGAAAAATGTTTTTTTTCATATTACAGCATTCCTTCGGAACACCCTTGTTCTGCCTTTTAAAATAAATACATAAATGGCCCTTGTTTCAGGAAACAACACATTGCTATAAGTATACTGTATTTATGGATAGATAAAAAAATAAGTAATAACTAAAAAAAGGCATCCAAGTGCGCATCTAAAAATGTCCTCACACTTGTGAAAAATGCATGAATATGCACAGACCTAGTTGATTTTGGTAAAGTCTAGTTGAAGGTGTGGTTGTCGAAAGCATATATTTACTTTTCAATATTACGTTAACTGGTAACGTATTTGATGGAACTATATATATTGGATCTCAGAGGCAGACTTTCATCTTGGGCTTCATGTACACGGGACGTTTTTACAAACTCTACTGAACGATTTTACTTGACAGATGGTAACCCACGTTTAAAACGTCTGGTACCTACTTTTTTTAAAGGCATACTTTTAACTAACAAGATGCAATTTATTACATTTGGTGTCAACATTTATTAAATGATATGAGCAGAATATGATAAATCAATAGAAGTGGGTGATACCCAACATTGATATTAAAATAACTACTTTTTGAGACATATTGATCTTTCTATTATGAATATGCCTGCAATGGAAAGGGTGGCTTTCTATTGTAGGGGCTGTTTCCATGTTCTCAGGAGCCTAAGAGAGCTGTCAGATGCCCTGCATGTCTGGCCTTTCAGAGCAGAAATAAGTCAAAAGATTGGCAAGAGTCTGCGATGAAGAAAACACAACTAATAAAATCTAGGAATTGAAAATCTCTTAAAATGTGACTCTCTAGTTTAAATGTTGTGTTATCACAAATCGTTTTTGTAATCTAGTGAAGCATACCAAGGTATAAAGCACCATAATGAAAAAGAAAAATGCATTACTCTGTTTTTGGCAAGCTAGTTTTTGTTGTGGAAAGCTTGGCAGAATATTTTGATAGCACCTGCAGTCTGCACTTAAAATTTTCACACCAGGAACAAAAATTACAAATATACTTAATATAACTATATGCACTTAAAAAAACAAAAAAAAAATACTATAAATGTACAAATATCATTATTCTGTACTATCCTGTTAAAGAGCAACTCCAGATTCAGCCACAAAGGAAATATATCTGCATGACCATACTGTAAATATGTGCGCATGTTCTGTATGTGTCTTGTATTTTTTTTCTCCCGAACAACCGAATAAAGCTCCACTACTTTTTCTCCAAAAACTAAAGCCAATTAGCTGCTTATGGCAATTAAAGACTTGTCTTTAAACCTATGTTCATTAATACTCTCCACTCTTCCATAACAATAGAAAAGAAAGAAAGTAACAGCATTTCTTATAGAAGCTCAAGTGTATGCTTCAGTCTTCATCAAAAATTTAATGTAATGTTATACATCCCAGATGTTTTCTGTTCTTGCAGATCTGAGTACAGGAATGTTAATTGATAACAATTACTTTCACAAGCTCTGAGTGACGCACATAAAGCATGCCACACATTAACCAATTTTCTTTGCTTCAATCATGCTTGATTCCCTTTTCTTCTGCGGAGCTACTGTATATTCCAACAGCAGGAGCTTTCCCAGCCATCAGAATACATTTATCATTGCTTACTGCTATAGCTGCTGGCAGTGCTCATTTGAAAAAAAATCTGACAGGCTAGTGTACGTCAGTCGATTGATAGATTAAATTCAATATAACCAGCCTGCCCTTTCATGGATAAAAATTGTCCCGTTCTTGCTTTAGGCAGTAGAAGAGTTGGCTTGGAACACTTACCTGATACCTGCCAACTTCATCCAGCAGCCTAAGTGTATTGAATCATGTAGCTCAGTGTGCAAAAGCACCTACAAAGCCATTGCTTTACTTTTTGGTAAACTCTTTATATCAAACCCTGCGTGTAAGCATCAATGCCTTTCTGTTGGCAGAAAAATGTGAACGTCAGATGACAATAGTACTGAATAATGTTATGGATTGATTCTTTGACCATGTTTCCTTAGACATAGAGCTCAGCTACTCAAGAACATTTAATTTCCCAGAGCTAATGAGATTTAAACCTAGAAAACAGTCGAAAAAAACAGTCAAACAATGTATTGCATGTACTAATCAACAAAGGGATGCCTTTCACTTCAGCCATTATTAGAACCCGAGGGACGATTTAGGATGACTTGTGTCTGTGCAGGCACAAAAAATACTTTCTGAGGGAAAAGGTTATTGTCACCTCCAGGAGAAATAGATGCTAGGCTCATAAAAAATTAAAGGTAAGTCCCTAGGGATAATAACCCCTCCCACACCAGTTATGGTTCCTTTTGATTAGTGTGCCTAAGGACTTCACTTTCATTCTGTTACATATTTTGCTTAAATCTTAAGATTTTTTTTCTTCTTTCAACAGTTGCTGGCTGTTTTTTGTAAACCCTGGAGTTTTTTCCAGGCCTTAAGAGCAGGTTTTTTCCAGTTCATTAGGGATACCGGTGTTTTCTCTGCTACGTCCCTGCCATAATGTCCCCATCTGTATGCCAGCTAGGACAGGAATCCGCTGTTATGGTCAGTCTGCTACACCTCAAGATTCCTTGTTGAGTTATCAGGGCCAGAGCTGTTGCAGTATTTACCGGTCTCTGAATTCTCGCCTACTCGTGACTGAAAAAGGCTTTATGCTGCGTCAGGGATTCCTTCACTTGTTTTTACCTAGGCTGTGTGTTTTTGTTACAGGAGCAGCTATTTGTCACTGAAGGCTATAGGATTTCTAATCTACTCTGATCTTGGGCTTTTATTTACCTTGTGCTGTTGGGCTGTGTTACTTTACTGCAGGCTGGGGACAAGTGGACCCTCCTTTTTTGTTTTGCCTGGGGCTGTATTTACACTTGTTCTGTCAGCTGGGTATTCTTTCTGCCTGAAACTGACAATTTAATTCTCCCTTCTGGCTTTTCCTTTCTCCTCAAGTCAGGAGGTTACTGACATCGGTATAGGAGTTTGGAGCCAATGCACCATATGAGCCCTTGTCTTTTTCCCATGGCTCTCTCTTGTGGTGTCCATTTTAAGAGAATCTCTCCACAGCCCACAGGGACACGGTGTTTTCATCAGCAACTAGGCTCTATGAATCTGCTTGCCTTCTACTTTGGTGATTTGATCAAGCGGCTTTGTTTTTCCTTTGTGGCTTAGAACATTTTATTTTCTCAACGAATCCATTAATCTTGTAGAAGTTTCTGTAAAATGTGGTGGGGACTGAGCAAATCCAGGTTGAACTTTGTGAAAGAGTTGAGCTCGGCAGCGGAAAGGACTGTGCCTTCTATGCTTCTTAAAAAAAAACTACTTGGATGTACCTGTGTGGATGGCTGCTTCTGCCCCCTCATTTTTAGGTTTTAGGTATCGCCCCTTAATAGATTACTTTATATTAATTTACATAATACAAAGAAAAATTGTCTACTCCACCTGTAACTGACCTGCCAGTGTGTCCCTCTAACATTGAACAATACCCATTGTGGATGCCCCTTCCTTTAGGGCCCTACAGAGAAGAATTCGGATGCAAGTTCTCTGTCCATAAAGGATTGTATGCTGGTTCTAAGTAATGGTGTCTACCCCTGAAGCCGTTAAGTTGGCTCTACCTTCAAAGCAGTTCCATTGGTTCATTTACACAAGGACTTTGCTGCTGGGCAAAAAAAGCTATTTCCTGGACAGAGTGATTCGGATACATCATCTAACCAAGACATCACTACCATAGTGATTTCTGTCCCCAGCATTGACAGTGGGCAAGTTCTTTCTCCCCTAGCGATATAAGATTGCCAATATGAATGCCATTCTTCTGGACCCTCTGTCTATTCAGGGTTGTTTGGCCCAGAATAAATCAATGCTTCCAATCAACATCTTGCAGTTGCGAACAATTCGTCTATCATTGCTTCACTAGACTACCCTTCTGATCAGTCATTCAGTCAAAGCTCAGTCGGACAGTGTCATAGCTGTAGCTTATATCAATCAAGGTGGCATCAGACATTTTATGGCCACAGTTATTCTAACCTGTCCTGTGTGGAGCTTCATGTTCTGGTGATCTTTGGGGTGTGCATTTCCAGCATGGACATCTAGCAAGGAGATCTCAGCAGATGTTTGGATCTGGGGGAAAATTTTCTTTACCAGAGGGCTTCCAGGACATGTATATAGTTTACATAGTCCGGTTAAAAAAAGACAACAGTCCTTCTAGTTCAACCAAAAAATAATAATTACACAATCCTTCACCCACAGTTGATCCAGAGGAAGGTGATGATAGTATATGTATAGTAAACTTTACATTGTCTGGTTGAAAAAGACAAAAGTCCATCTAGTTCAACCAATAGGGGGGGGGGGGGGGCGGCATACAATCCTTTATACAAATCCTATACCCACAGTTGATCCAGAGGAATGCAAAAAAACATCAAAGCGTGAACCTGTTTGCTTCAGCAGAAGAAAACATTCTTTCTTAATCCCCCGAGAGGCAATCAGATATTCCCTGTATCAACTTTACCTGTAAATGTTAGTATCCAGTTATATTATGTGCATTAGGGAAAGAATACAGGCGTTCGTTTGTTTTTTTTAAGCAATCTACTGAGCTGCCAAGAGCCAGCTCTTGAGGGAGTATTCCACATTTTCAGAGCTCTTACTGTGAATGAACCTTTCCGTATTTTTTGGAGATTAAATCTATTTTTATTCCTCTAGACGTAGAGTGCCCCCTTGTCCTCTGTGATGACCTTAAAGTGAATAACTCAACACCAAGTTCACAATATGGACCACTTATGTATTTATACATGTTGATCATATCCACCCTTAATCTCGCCAGATTGGAAGGAGAGCGTTTGTGAACAGCACTTTTTCCAGTTCCCCCAAATCCTTTTTATGAACTGGTGCCCAAAATTGAACTGCATATTCCAGAATGATGTCTTACTAATGATTTGTACAGGGGTAAAATTCTCTCTCTCTCTCTCTCTCTCTCTCTCACCTCTCACCTCTCACCTCTCAATACAAGAAAGGACTTTGCTCGCTTTGACATTGCATGCTATTAAGCTGATGATCTACCAAAACACCCAGCTCCTTTTCCACCATTGATTCCCCCAGTTGTACTTCTCCTAGTATGTAAGATGCATGCATATTCTTAGCCTCCAAGTGCATAACTTTACATTTTTCAACAACATTAAACCTCATTTACCATATAGTTGCCCAAATAAACAGTACACTGAGGTTGGCTTGTAGGTTAGAGACATCCTGTAAGGACATTATTCCACTGCATAGCTTGGTGTCATCTGCAAAGACTAAACTGGTACTTATAATCCCAGACCCTATCTTGTATGTGTGTGTGTGTATATATATATATATATATATATATTATATAAATAAATGTAAGGGTCCCAACATTGAACCTTGGAGTACACCACTGATAACCTTAGAGCATTCATACATTTTACAATGTAAAAAAATGTAATATCACCATATAGCCAATAAAATACACTCACAAGGATGGTAAGTGGTAGTTGTTCATCTGAAGCCTAGATCTAATCCAGGCAACAGATATATCTGTGACCAGTGGCTAGGATTGGCTTCAGAGCATTCAGGCTCTCCAGGATTGTAACAGTTGACTTGCACAACCAGTAATGAACAAAACGGCATAAGGCACCCCCTTACTTTGTGCTGCTGCTGGGAAGAAGCTGGGAGGCAAAAAATGCAGGGTTTGGAGGACGAACAGAGGTGGGCTGCAGTCAGTTGAATGCTGAGTGGAGATGAGGGGGTTTCGGCTGCAAAGAAAGGCACATGGTCTGTGGGAAAAAGTCCTGTCCTCCTCTCTGCTGCTGACTTCTGAGACAAGGTGGGGGTGGAGACTAGGGAGGTGCCGCAGGTGCAAGGTTCACATGAACTGGCTTGGAAGACAAGGTTCATGCCCCGGGCCTTGTGTTTGACACGTGGTGTAAGGCATCGGAGAGAAATGAACTCCCCTTTTGCTTCCAGGTCACCGTGTAATAATAGTCATGGCAGTACCTTTTGGAAAAATAATCTTTCTTTAATCGTACATCATGAGACACAGAGCCATAGTAATTTATTATGTGCTGTATAGTCCACTTTCAGGTGCTGGACACTGGCACCCCCTAAACAGGAAGTTGCCTCCCTATATAACCCCTCCCATACCAGGAGCGTGTCAGTTTTTTTTCGCCACTGTCTAAGGTGTTGGTCACGAGTGAAGATGTGCTGTGCTGAGCTCCACTGGAGCAATCCTTGCTGTGGCTAGCTAGGTGACGATTGGGTCTGTTGGGTTTACCACAGAAAACCCTGCGGGCGGGAAAGGTAAGTGGAGTTTTCTAAGGAATTTTTAAATGTACTTATTAAATGTCTCCCTTTAACCACTTGCCGACCGACTTTGGACGTCGGCAGAATGGCACGGCTGGGCAAAGTAACGTACCCGTACGTTACTTTGAATTTCCCATATATGCCTGCCGCAAGCTCCGTGATACCCGCGATCGTGTCATGGAGCTGAAGAATGGGGAGATGCCAATGTAATCACAGCATCTTCCCATTCTGCCTAGTGACAGGACAAAATTGTCCGCCATAATGTTGCAGTCACGATAAAAATTGCTGATCGCCATTACCAGTAAAAAAACAAAATTATCAATAAAAATGCCATAAATCCCTTATTTTGTAGACGCTATAACTTATGCTTTGTGCATCGGGCTAAGGTCAGAAGGGGGATTGAAACGCCCCCAAAAAAGAGTTAAAAGGGTCTCCCTCAAGCTCTAGAAAGCCTACATATCTCTACAGATGGCATCCTCTCCTGAAAGGGGGTGGCTGGTCAGAGTGAGCATCGGGGCCTTGAAATGTTTGCAGCTCCTGTTTATTTTACTTCTTTTTTCCTCCATGATAGGTTTTAAAAAAAAAAGGTTTAGCAACTTTAATCACATCCCAGTGTGGGTCAAAATGTGACAGGTTTTCTTCCATTACCCAGGACCATCAAACTGAGGCACTAGGGGCAGGAGAAGATGACTTCCCTCAGGGGACCGTGGTGAGGCTGATGACTCCTCTTCTGAGGTGTCCAATTCGGGAGAATCAGCTTTTCTCTTTCGTTCGTTGACAGACACAGCACTTTAATCTTGACCTTAGGGTTATATTGCCACCTTCAGGAGAGGACTAGGCAGAACACATAGAAAAACAACACAGCACCATCCAGGGGCGGTCCTACTGGCTATAACCCCTCACTCTGCTCCCAGCAGCTCAGTTTGTTTTCTGCCTAGTCTATGAGAAGGACCTGGCTCCCTGTGGGGACCAATGGTCCTTGGAATCTTTTATTTTTTGCTGTTTTTTGGTTGCTGTGATCTACAATCAACAGCTGGGCTTGGTGACAGGCTGGATAATCTAGATACTGTAAGTCTCCCCAGCCTGGCCATCGAGCGGTTGCAGACCTTAGCTACAAGCTGGTTCGGCCACGACATGCCCCGTTCTGGTCTGGGGCGGCCGGTGAGCCATATGGTCCGGGGCACACATATGACCGGATTACTGCTGTCCTAGTCAGTGTGCCATGGCCGACGGCCACCCCATACTGCTTGGGTGATGGGTCTGTCTGTGGCGTGCGTCCAGCAGTCCCTGCAGGAGGGGTAAGTATGGTTCCACCTGTTTAGGCAGGATGGAGCAGCTGGGCATTCCCTGGGAGGTTGATTATGGGAGGGTCTCTCCCTTTCTTCTCTCCCTGCCTGTTCCCCTCCTCCCAATGCTAAGGAGCCGCCACTGTGTAACTGGGCATAGGGGGTGCGGAGCACGTACCTGGCCGGGGGTCCTCTGGGTGGTCTTTGGGTCCTGGCAGGGGGCTGCGCTGGGCGGTTGGTGGTCTTTATTTTTTTCCCCGTTTTTGGTGCCTTTTCTGGGTGTCTGTTTGCCGCCATGCAGGGGGACTGGTCGCCACAGCCGTTTTCCTGGAGTCCAGTGGCTATTTTCCCTACGTTTTCAGACGCTTTTTGTGGAGGCAGCCATTTTCTGGTAGCCTCAGGTCTGCTCTAGCGCTGGGTGGCTGGTTTAGACTGGTACATCGCGAAAAGCGGACACAGGACACCTCGTGGCAGGCAGAGGGGAGAGCGGACAGCGGCAGTACCTGGGTCAGAGCGGTGAGTCCTGCGGGGGGCCCCTCAGTCTGTGGCAGCTAGGAGGCTGGACATTTGTTATTACTTGCCTTGGGTTCCTAAGGGTGACGGGAGCGTGGGGTCAGCATGGCGTCAGAGACTGGCGCTTCTTCTCCAGACACCCCTGTTTTAGCAACCGGTTCCCCTGCACATGCGATGCTTATGGACGCTGTGTCGGCGGTCCTGGAATCATTTATTGCCAGGGTGGAAGTGGCGTGCGGGCGCAAGGCGGGTAAAAAACTACCACGGCCCTGGTGTCACAAAAACTTACTGAATGGGCTAAGTTGTTGCACCACAAGTTGGGGAAGGAACAGGTTTCCCCAGTTGGTGCACGGCCTTAAGTATGTCTGTGATGCGGCCCTTTGCTTTCTAGAGCCTCAGTATCGGCAGTGGTGCTGCATCACTTGATTTGGCTTAAGTGCTGGTCTGCGGACCAGGCATCTAAGAAAGCACAGGCAGATTTGCCCTTGCAGGGTGAGAGGCTATTTGGAGCCTCACTGGATGACATTATTAAGAATGCTACCGGTGAAAGAGTACTTTGCTCCCACAGTCCAGAAAGGGTTAAGGAGCCACACCGTAGGCAGGGGTCCTCCTTTTCCGCTCAGAATCGCTTTTTCATCCGCCCGGGAGTTGACAGGTAAGCGTTCCCAGTCAGACAAGGTGCCCCCTGAGGGACAAAAGCATTCCTGGTTTCGCAAGCCGAACAAATCTGCAAGCAAATCTGTTGCAGCATGAAGGGTCGCCCCCGCCCGAACTGATTTTGTCAGGCTACAATATAGAGTTTCTGTCTTGTCCGCCAACAGATTTTTTTCCCTTCAACCTTCATCATCTTCCGGCTCGTCGGGAGGACCTGTTTGGGGCAGTACAGGACCTGCTGCTGCGTGGGGTGATAGTACCTGTACCGACATTGGAAAGGTTTCAGGGATTCTACTCCAATCTGTTTGTAGTCCCGAAGAAGGAAGGGGTCCGTCTGGTCCTGGATCTCAAGGCCCTCAATTGCTTCATGAAGGTGCGAAGTTTTAGGATGGAATTGTTTCGTTCCGTGGGCGCTGTTCTTCATCTAGGGGATTTCTTGGCGTCTTTGGACATCAAGGACGCATACTTGCATGTCCCCATATGTGTCAGACACCAGACGTTTCTGCGATTTGCGGTTGGGAATGAGCACTACCAATTTGTAGCTCTTCCTTTTGTCCTAGCAATGGCGCCAAGGGTCTTTACCAAAGTGCTGGCCCCAATTCTGGCGTTGCTGAGACAAAGTGGGATCGCAGTCGTGGGTTAACTGGACAACCTCCTCCTGAGAGCAGCTTCTGCCTCAGAATTAAGGGAGGATGTGGCGACCACCATACAGACTCTTCGGGCGTTTGGCTGGGTGTTGAACCTCCAGAAGTCGGCGTTGTTGGTGCCGATTCAATGCCTGGAGTACTTGGGGGTTGATTCTGGACTCCTCAAAGGCGAGAGTCTTTCTCCCTTCGGACAAGCTGCAGACTCTTCAATCTACGGTGCAGTTATTGATGTGCAGCAGGTGGTCATCTCTGCATTTTTGCATGCGAGTTCTGGGTCTCATGGTAGCCACTTTCAAGGCGGTACCATATGCTCAATTCCACACTTGAGTCTTGCAGAAAGAGATCCTGTCCAAATGGGACATATCTCCAACATCCCTGGATTGTCAAATTCGGGTGAGCCAGCCAGTCAGGGATATGCTTCTCTGGTGGCTTAGGTCTCCAGCCCTTCGATCAGGGGAGTCGTTCTTTCCTCTTCATTGGACGGTGATCACAACGCACACCAGCCTGACCAGCTGGGGGAAAGTTTGGGGCATCCAGTCGGCCCAGGGTCGCTGGAATCAGGAAGTGTGCTGGAGCTTCGGGCGATCAGACAGTGCTTCTCCACATGGTCGCAGAGGTTGCAGGGCCATCCGGTCAGGATCCAGTCAGACAAAGCCACGGTGGTGGCGTATGTCGATTATCAAAGGAGGACAAGAAGCTCAGCTGCAGCGCTGGAGGTCTCACATCCTACAGTGAGCAGAGCGGCACGTGCTCGCTCTGTCAGCCGTATGCATTCCGGGCGTAGAAAACTGGCAGGCAGACCACGTCAATCATCAGTTGCTGGACCAGGGGGAATGGTCACTGCATCCGCAAGTGTTTCGGCTCATTTGCCTAAGGTGGGGCATGCTGGATGTGGATCTCTTAGCCTCTTGGCTCAATCGGAAGGTATAGAGGTTTGTGGCCAGGTCAAAAGATGCCTGGGCGGACACATCAGACACGTTGGTAGCTCCATGGGGGGCATTATAGGCTGATTTATGCCTTCCCCCGCTCAGACTCCTCCGTCGTCTGCTACGCAGAGTGAAGGCCGAGGGGATTCCGGTGATTCTGATTGCCCCAGATTGGCCTCGGTGTCCTTGGTACGCCGACATAGTACGAATGGTGGCGGCTGCCGATGCGGTAGGACCTGCTGTCGCAAGATCCGATACTTCATCCTGCTTTACTGTTGCTGATTTCAATGGCATGGCTGTTGAAAGACAGGTGCTGAGAGACCAAAGACTGTCAGCTTCAGTGATTTCCACTATGCTGAGGACATGGAAGTCTTCTTCCCGGAAGATTTACCATCGCACGTGGAAGGCCTACATCTCCATGTGTGAGGAGATGGGGTGGCATCCACGTACATATACAGTTTCCAAGATCCTGCTGTTATTGCAGTGAGAAGTGGATCAGAATCTTGCACTGAGCACCATTAAGGGGCAGTTATCAGCTTTGGTTGTCTTTTTTTTTCAGCGACCGTTGATAACTCACTCATTGGTGCGTAATTTTGTTCAGGGGGTTTCGGCCTGTGGCCCCTCTGGTATGACCACCACTGCCCCCGTGGGATTTTAATCTGGTGCTCTCTGTGCTTCAGAAACTGCCGTTTGAAAATATTAGAGAGAGCCCCTTATTGACACTCTCTCAGAAAGTAGTCTTTCTAGTGGCTATTACATCTGCAAGGCAGGTTTCTGAGTTGGCGGCCTTTTCATGCAAGTCTCCCTACCTGGTACTTCACAAGGATAAGGTGGTGCTGCGTACGCAGCCTTCTTTTCTTCCCAAGGTTGTTTCAGCCTTTCATCTAAATGAGGACATTGCGCTCCCGTCTTTATGTCCTCGGCCGTCGCATCCCAAGGAGGTTGCTTTACAGTCTTTGGATGTGGTCCAGGCTCTGCGGGTGTATCTTCTGCTACGGCTCCTTTCCTGAGGTCGGACTCTCTGTATCAGTGGCTGCTCCGAAGAAGGGCCTGGTGGTCTCGTCACACACCATTTCTCGGTGGATCAGACAAATCGTGGTTCAGGCTTATGCCATAATGGGGAGGGCGCCCCCCTTTTCTGTCATAGCACATTCTACCAGGGCAATTGGTGCCTCTTGGGCTTTCCGACATCAAGCGTCCTTTTCCCAGGTGTGTAAGGCGACAACCTGGTCATCCGTTCACACTTTCACCAAATTTTACAAGGTTGATATGGATGCGTGCTTCGGCTGCAAGGTTTTACAGACAGCTGTTTGAGGTTGCGACTCCTCTGTGGAGGAGTTCTTTTTGTTATGTGTAGAGTTTATTTTCTTTCTGTTCCCACTCCTTGTTTTTTGACACTGCTTGGGGACATTCCTAAGGTCAAGATTAAACTGCTGTGTCCGTCAATGAATGAGAGAAAATAGGATTTTTGTACTCACCGTAAAATTTTCTCTAACGTTCATTGACGGACACAGCACCCACCCCTCCAATTTATGTTTGTACTGCTTTTTTACGAACTATGCGTGAGGGGTTATAGCCAGTAGGAGCCCCCCCCCCCGGGTGGTGCTGTGGTGTTTTTTTATGTGTTCTGCCTAGTCCTCTCCTGAAGGTGGCAATATAACCCTAAGGTCAAGATTAAAGTGCTGTGTCTATCAATGAACATCAGAGAATGATTTTACAGGGAGTACAAAAAAGTTTTTGTTTTGTTTTTAAAATAGGAATTCCAATTTTTTATCCGTTGGATCTCTAAGCATTTGAGCATTGTCTGCTGGACAAAAACTCTTACTCACAGAGGATATAGCAGCGTTAATTGCTGGTATACCCTACTTAGTGAATTTCCTCCACCATAGGATAATGTGTGAAAACTTTTTAGGAGGGAAAATAATGCTTATCTGGGTGATCCTCTCAGATACAAAAAAGCTTTTCCAACAATGAATGGACAGGAAAAGGCATGCACAGTTAAGGGTACATAAATGTGGAGCGGACCATTCAGCAAGAAATTGCACCATCAATCTTAAGATGGAAAAATAGGATTTTTTCTCTGGCAGATTGAGTATCTCAGCCTGCGCTGACAGTAGCTGTTTAATTGTTGAGAGACCAGTTTAAATGGGTGTTCAAGGTTATCCTGCTCAGTAGGCCCAGGATCTGGCAGTTTTGTGTTCGCAATAGTTGCTATTAGAGATTCTGTTCTTCAGGCCTTGTGCCCTTTGCTAAGCACCATGCAGAAGTTCCTGGCTAGTCTTCCTTTATGCAGTGAAACAGCTATTTGGAGATGTTTTGGATAATACATCCAAAGAAATTCTAGTGGAAAAAGTACCCCTTTTGCCATTTAAGAAAAGGAGTAAATGTATTTTTCATTTTAAAGCTCCTTCTCCTGTGCCAGGGGAATCCGCCTCCAGGCAGTCACGACAGCTTCTGCCATCTAGTTCAAAAGGTAATCCTCAGGCTTAACCCCAGGGACAAAAGAGGTCTTGGGGGAGGAAACCTACACGATACTGAAGCCTCCTTTCGAGGAGGCGCCCCCGCAATAGGGGGAATTCTTTTTCAGGTCTCCAGGATCTGGCAGGAAGAGTGTGAAGACGAATGTGGGACTTCCTCAATAGCTCCAAGGTACAAACTGGAGTTCCTAAGGTTCCGGAGAAAAAATGTCTCTCTCAAGTATTGAATCATCTTTTGGCAAAAAGTGATCATGGCGGCTCCCATGTAAGAGCAGAGGTTGGGATTTGTTTAAATCCAAATGTACATTCTAGATCTCAAAAATGTAAATTAATTTCTGAATATAACCACTCTTTTTCCGCATGGAGTCAATCCAATCAGTTATCTCCATCCTGCAAGGAGGAGAACTTCTGGTGTCAATCGACATCAAAAATGCATACCTCTATATTCCTATTTCCTCGCTCACTAGTAATATCTTCTTTTCAGGGTGGAAAATCTTCATTTTCAGTGTGTAGCTCTGTTTTTCGGTCTAGCTACTGCACCTTTAGTGTTTGCAAAGGTTCTGGCCCCTCTTCTAACCAGATTAAGGGTCCAAAGTATAACGATTATGGTTTACCTGGATGAGCTGTTCTTGATAGTCCAGTCGGTAGCCCGCTTAGACCAAAGTATGGTCACCACATTCAACTACCTGGAATATCTAGGTCGGATTCTCAACCTATGAGAAATCTTCTTAAAACCATGAAGAAGGCAAAACTACTTGGGTCTGATCATAGGTACACCCAGAAAAGGGTATTCTGTCCCCAAGCAAAGATCAGCGCCATAAAGGGAACTGATTTAGGTGGTCGAAGCAAGATGAATTCTTCTATTCAACTTTGCATGAGGTTGTTGGAAAAGATGGTGGCTTCATTTGAGGCCGTTCCTTATGCTCAGTTTCATTTAAGACTGCTGCAAAGCAGTATCCTATCGGCTTGAAACAAAGGGTTCAAGCTCTAGATTCCCAATGTGTCTGACCCCAAAGCCTACGGCCACATAACCCTGAAAGCGCCCGATCTTGTCTGATCTTGGAGGCTAAGCGGGGTCGGGTCTGGTCAGTACCCGGATGGACCACCTGAAAATACCAGGTCCTGTAGGCTGGGTATGCTAGAGCTAAAAATCTGCAAAAGGGAAAATCCTTCCTTCAGTTACCTGGGAAGTGGTAACAACATATGCCAACCTTTCTTTTTGGGTTGGAGAACAGTCCAGATCAGAAATGGCATTGCCCATTATCATTCTAGAAATTCAGGCAGAGCACTTGGTTCTGAGAGCCTGAACGTTCAGTTTACAGTATTGTCCTGCCAGGATTCAATCCGACAATGCCAAAGCAATGGCCTATATTAATCACCAAGGGGGCACAAGAAGTTGTGCGGCCCAGAAAAAGGTGAATCATATCCTATCTTGGGCAGAAAATAATGTACTTTACCTAACGGTGGTCTTCATTCTAGGAATAGAAAATTGGCAGGTGGACTACTTGAGTCGCCAGCAGTTGTTCCCGGGAGAATGGTTCCTTAACCCTGATATCTCCCTGTCAATATGTCAAAGATGGGGGATCCCAGACATAGATCTGTTTCCGTCCAGGTTCAATAAATAAATCGACAACTTTTTAACACAGGGACCGCTAGCATGCAGAACAGATGCCTTGCTATTCCCGTGAAATCTGTTCTCACTTATTTATGTGTTCCCTCATATTCTGCCTGCGTCCATGACTTCTTCGCAGGATCAAGCAGAATGGGAAGTCAGTGATTCTTGTGGGCCCCAGCGGGGCCCAGGAAATCTTGGTATGCAGAGATCGTAAAGATGACAGTAGGGGATTCATGGACCCTACCTCCACGGCCTTACCTTCTTTCGCAAGTTCCGATATTCCATCCTACTTTACAAACGCTATATTTAACGGTTTGGCTATTGAGACTCACACTCTGAAGTAACGTGGGCTGTCAGGTTCAGTGGTTTCTATCTTGGTTAATGCAAGGAAGCTGGCCTTGATTATTATATATTATGGAGTCTGGGAAGCATATGTCTCCTGGTGTGAAACCAGGGGTTCCACCCCAGGAAATAGGTCAAAGGTAGAATCCTTGACTTTCAGCAGATGGGGTGAGAAAGGCTTGGTGAGCTGGCCTTGAGTGCTTTCTAAGGACAGGTCTCAGCCTTATCAGTATTATTTCAATGACCACTTGCTTCACGTTCTTTGGTTCATAACTTTATTTAGAGGCTAAAGTTTTGTCAGCATTACAAAACGGCCTTTTTTGGGGCCGATACAACATATTCCCTTGGTCCTTTTTGACAAGGAAACATTTTTTTCTGGTAACCATATCTGCTGCAAGAAGGGAATCAGAATTCTCTGCTTTTTCTTGTAACGAGCAATATTATTATTGTTCACAAGGATAAGGTAGTTTTGCTTCCTCATCCTAACTTTTTACCGAAGGTAGTATCAGGTTTTTATTTAAACCAGTCTACTTAAAGACGACTTCTCAGATTCGGAAAATGGATGTTTTGTTCGTATTAAAAAAAACTCTGAGGAAGTCCTTTTAAATATTGCAGTAGCGCTCATGTCAAATCAAATGACAAACTTTCACGATAGTTCATATGAGACTCACTGGAAGGAGATCACATATAACTTGTGATGTGACTTGCTGAGACCACTATCCACCAGACACTCCACTACGTGAAATAAATCTCCCCTTTGGGGTTACACTCACCAGAATCACCGTAATGATATGCCTTTAATTATAAATGTTTCTCCATCACTATTAACCAACACTGATCACGCTGATTAGGGCTCCAGAAAATACCATGTGGAAAGATAATAAAACATCCACATAGCATAATACTTCATAAAGTGGAACGCACCTGTGCCGGTAACCAGGAAGTAGGATCGCTGATGTACAAGGTGTGAGTTCTCCGAGTGCCATGAACCGGTGACTATACAAGCACACCGCACTTTATAATTGCTTTACATATGCTTGATTGATGTACGCTTAATTTGTAAGGGTTTTTTTTGTAGTTTCATTAAAAATCTTTATGTAGTATTATGCTATGTGGATGTTTCATTATCTTTTCCACATGGTCTTTTCACCCCCAAAGGGGAGATTTATCTCAATATACTGCATGGCTGGTGGATGGTGGTCTCAGCAAGTCACATCACGTTATATCTGATCTCCTTCCAGTGACTCTTAAATTAACTATCATGAGAGTTTGACATTTGATTTATTTGTCATAAGTGCTACTGCAAAATTTAACCACTTGCCGCCCGCCCTATAGGCAATTGACGGTGGCAAAGTGGTTTCATAATCCTGATCGGACGTCATATAGGGGCGCGCATCACGGCGATCGTTGTTGCGGGGTGTCAGTCTGACACCCGGCAACTACGATCTCGGTAAAGAGTCTCCGACAGAGACTCTTTACCACGTGATCAGCCGTGTCCAATCACGGCTGATCACAGTGTAAATAGGAAGAGCCGGTGATCGGCTTTTCCTCACTCGCGTCTGTCAGACGCGAGTAGAGGAGAGCCGATCGGCTGCTCCTCTGACAGGGGGGGTCTGTGCTGATCGATTATCAGCACAGCCCCCCCAAGGATGCCCACACTGGACCACCAGGGACGCCACCAGACCACCAGGGATGCCCAGCACAAGGTAATCCTCCCTAGACCATCAGGGATGCCAGTCAGCACAATGGATTCCAATCAGTGCCCATAATGGATGCCAATCAGTGCCCACAATGGGCATCACTGAATGGCATGCATTATTGTTTGGCACTGATTGGCATCCATTAGTACAGTATAACACCAAGGCCGCCTATCAGTGCCCACCTGTGCCGCCTATCAGTGCCCACCTGTGCCGCCTATCAGTGCCCTTCCGAGAGCGGCCGAAAGCTGCCGAGGTCCGAGAGCGGCCGAAAGCTGCCGAGGTCCGAGAGCGGCCGAAAGCTGCCGAGGTCCGAGAGCGGCCGAAAGCTGCCGAGGTCCGAGAGCGCCGAAAGCCGCCGAGAAGGTCCGAGAGCGGCCGAAAGCCGCCGAGAAGGTCCGTGAGTGGCCGAAAGCCGCCGAGACATCTCGGCGGCGCCATTTTTAAAAACATAAGCGGACAATGCACTAAGACGGACAAGCTGCATGACAAGGCTGCAATGAGGACAGGCTGCATGATAAGGCTGCAATGAGGACAGGCTGCATGACAAGGCTGCAAATGACGCTGACGAGGCCTCAGATGGACACTGATAAGGCTGCATTGATGGGCATTTAAATGTAATTTTTTTTCCTTAAATTTCTCTCCTAAAAGTTTTTTCCACAAAATTCCCTCCTAAACTTGGGGCGCGTGTTATACGCCGGCGCGTGTTATACGCCGATAAATACGGTACTTCAAAAGAAACATTTTTTTTTTTTTTTTTTTTTACAAACAACATGGTGGTTTATTGAGAATACAAGAAGAACAAAGAGGTAATATACAGACATTGGTCAGTACAATGATCACGACAGTGGGATAGTAGGAACATGTGCAGTGTGTGCGGCAGGGGGGACGCGCAGGTCCCAAGCACATCAAAATGAGCAATGAGCTAAAAAAAATAAAATATAAAACCAAAAAAGTGCAAACATACATAGCCATAAGACCCAGTCCAGAAGGCGAATTCCAGGAGACACTTCAGCAGGGGATCACAAATAGCAGCATTGTGAAATCATCATTGCACAGCGCGGCACCGGCCCCCCCCAGGCCAGGTACACAGGAGCACCCATCCCTATCAGGGAAGCTCATCACAGGTAGCAGCCTCATTCAACCATACATCCCAGACTTTAGCATATTTTGCATGACAGCCCCTATGGGCATACAGTTCTTTCTTGTATGGGAGTACCTGATTAACCGCAGCCACCCATTCCTGAAACGTGGGGGGCTGGACTTGTAGCCACCTTCTCGCCACCAGTAGCCTAGCCAGAAGCAAAGACTCATGTAGAAAAATCTTGTGGTACTTGTCCGAGTCCGGATCAGGGAAAATTCCCAAAAGACATTGCTTGGGGCACAGCGTCAAAGGAGACCCCATTTTATCATGGATAAATCCAACAATTTGGGACCAGAAACACTGGATCACCGGGCAAGACCACAGGATATGAAAAAAAGTGCTTTGTAAACTACCACACCTGGGGCAGAGGGGGCTGTACTCTGGTTTATATTTAGCAATTCGTGCCGGTGTCAAATAGGTTCTATGTAAGATGTTGAGGTGAGTGAAGCGATCCGAGAGTTTAGGCGAGACCTTTTTCCCAGCATCCAGGGCTTCCTCCCACTCATCATCCTCAAGGTCTCCAACATCCTCTAACCATCTCCCCCTAAGGGCCTCTGTCATAACAACCGCTGGAGGTCTGATCAAAAGGGTGTATATACTGGAAATTAATTTACGCGGATCTTGCCCCAAAAGCACGTCCACCACCGCCAGGCTGCCCACCCCAGGCGATGATTGCCCGAATTGTGTCTGGAGAGCATGGCGAAGCTGGAGGTACCTGTAGAACATTGAATTCGGGAGTGCAAACTCCTCCTTGAGCTCCTGAAACGATTTCAAGACCCGACCTCGATATAAATCGGAAAGGAATCTAACTCCATGTATGAGCCAAATCGAATATCCCGGGAGTAGACGCAGTTCGTCCAAACCGGGGTTATCCCAAAGCGGGGTGTGGGAGTGGGTCTCAGGAAAAGCTAGCTTCCTTCCAACCACCTCCCAGACCCTGCAGTGTGCATAAAGGAGTCCCCTGCGGTTCCCCCGAAATGCCGCTGAGGCGCAGGCTCTAAATATCACCTGGAATGGATGGGTAATGGAATATCCACGCCTGGGGCAGAGAAGTGTTGAGTACTTATCCCTGTCCTGTTTATCTAGGTGGTAAAAGTGGGACACCTGTGCCGCCAGGTAGTACAAGGCAAAGTCCGGCAGGGCCGCCCCCCCCAGATCCCCGGGGCACTTCAATGCTTGCCATGATAATTTATGTCGCTGTGAGCCCCAAATAAAGGAGTTGAGTAGGGCTTCTATGGATTTGAACAGTCGTAGAGGTAAATAAACAGGGGAGTGCCAAAACACATATAGAAACCCGGGTAGAATAATCATTTTTACAAGGTTTATTCGCCCCAGAACGCCCAGAGGGAGCTTGGCCCACGCCTTGATTCTAACCTTAAGGGATGCCACCAGGGGATCTATATTTAGCCTGGTGTAGTCCTCAGGGGTTCTGGTGACATAAATACCTAGATATTTTATCTTACTCACCCTCAGGAGGGGAGCGGATGCCTCCACCTCGGAGGGGACCCCCAGATCCATGGGCAAAATTTGGGATTTCTCCCAGTTGATCTTGAGCCCTGAGTATGCTCCAAATCGTTGGATCGTTTCAAGAGCTGCCCGGAGGGAGGGGCCTGTATCCGCCAGATACAACAGCATATCATCCGCATACAGGCTAATCCTCTCCTCCAGGCTGCCACATCTAAGCCCCCTAATACCGGAGTGTCCCCTGAGGGCCGCCGCGAGCGGTTCCACCGCTATGGCATACAACAATGGGGACAAGGGGCAGCCCTGTCTGGTACCCCGGGAAAGAGGGAAAGGGGACGACACCCGCCCATTAACCAAGATCCTGGCACAAGGGCCGCTGTACAGAAGGCGTATCCATTTTATAAAGCGAGGACCGAAGCCAAGGCGCCGAAGACAGCTCCACAAATACCTCCACTCCACTGAATCGAACGCCTTGGCTGCGTCCAGAGACACCACCGCTCTAGTTCCTATCAGATCGTGATCCGCTTGCAGATTCATGTGCAGCCGACGCAAATTGTAAGCCGTGTTTTTGGATGGCATAAACCCCGTCTGGTCGGGATGGATCAGATCTAGGATAACCGCGTTCAGACGGGTAGCCAGGACCTTGGCCAGGATCTTGATGTCCAACTGGAGTAAGGAAATGGGCCGATAAGACTCGGGGAGCTCCAAGTCTTTCCCGGGCTTGGGGATTAGGACTATATAAGCCTCACACATTGAAGGGGGGAGAGATTCTGACTCGAATATATGGGAGAATAATTCTTGCAACCTAGGGGTCAGGGTATCAGCATAATGTAGGTAGAATTCAAGGGGGAGCCCGTCCGAACCAGGAGCTTTGGACTTGTTCAGCAGGGACATCGCCTCCGCGATATCATCAGTACTAATAGGGGCCTCTAAAAGGGCCACTTGGGCCGGCGTAATTGTGGGCAGGTCAAGGGTTTCAAGAAGCCCGTCCACCTCGTCTCCAGTGGCGGTGGTCGTCGAGGAGTACAATGATGCATAAAATGTTTTAAACTCCTCCGCCACCGCAGCAGGGTCAGTAATCAGCGTGCCGTTAGAGCCCCGCAAGGAGACCACCGTGGGAGGCCGTTGATCCATGTGCGCCAAGTAGGCCAACAGGCGACCAGCACGTTCCCCACATTCATACACCCTCTGCTTGACATGAAACATGTTCCTCTCCGCCCGCTCAATATGCAAGCCATTCACCACTCTGGATTGCAGCTTGAGAAAATCAGCCCTACTCGGGGATGGGTCCTCAGCAAATTCACGTTCAGCAATAGACAACTGGTGCTCCGCCCGAAGCAACGCCTCCGCAGACGAACGACGATATTGCGAAATTTGGTGCGCCATAAATGACCGGGCATGTGTTTTAAACGAGTCCCAGACCATCGTGAAAGGGGCCGTACCTCGGTTCGCAGCAAAAAATAAGTCCCACTCTGACCCCGCCTCCTCCAATCCGGGGGTCACCCCCAACCAAAAAGGGTTTAATTTCCAAGAGTAGGATTGCGGGGGACCCGGGAGACGGAGCACGACCCAATATGGGGCGTGGTCCGAGAGCACCCGTGGGTTGAATCCCACTTCCTCCAGATAGGGAAGAAGGGGGCGGGAAATAAAAATAAAGTCAATCCTAGACATAGTAGAATGCGACGCCGAAAAACAGGAATATTGTTGAGCCGTGGGGAAACTATGCCGCCAGGTGTCCACCAGAGCTAGCTCCAGAAAAAACCTGCCAAACCTAGTAAGCCCCGGCGACAGTATAGGTGGGGGAGTCAACACAAGTCTATCCAGTTCTCTATGCGCAACATTGTTGAAGTCCCCTATCCATACCGCCGGGACAGTAGGGAATTGGGCCATAAACGCCATTCCCTCATTGAGGACAGTGAACTGAAAGGGGGGAGGAACATATATAGCCAAAAGAAGAAGTTCTTTGCCATTAACCCGGGCATGTAAAAAGAGAAACCTCCCCTCAGGATCAGACTTGAGCAGGAGAAGCATGAATTGCACTGACTTGGATACCATCAGCGCCACCCCCCTGGAGTAAGCAGAGAATGGGGCCTGGTATACCCAGCCCACCCAGGGCTTCTTAAGTGTAAGTAGTAGGTGGCCAGTAAGATGGGTCTCCACCAAGACAATTATGTCTGCCTTCTGGGCCCTGAGATAGGTCAGGACCGCGCTGCGCTTCTGTTTCGCCCTGATCCCCCTAACATTCCAAGTAAGGCATTTCAGATCACCCATTGCGGAAAACTCACATACTTGCCATGATATAGGAGCCAGCGCCCCCCCCCGCCACCCACCGCCCAACGGGGAGTCAGCAGATTACCCAGCCCACTGTCACTTATACATAATGACCAACATTTGATTGTCTTAAAATAGCAAAAATCATACCACCATAGAGAACTTAACCAACTAAACATAGGTACAGAATTAAAATAACATGCACCGGGCCGTTCGGCGCGGCCCCAGCCCGACCAAGAGGTCAAAGCCTGGGGCCGACTCCGCCCGGCCCGGGGAAACCAAGCTTCAAACCCGAGCCCGCAAACCTGCGGGTCCCGGAACCCTGTGTAGGGCCCAATTAGATGTAAAACTATCGTGACGGTTAAACTCTGAAGACCCAGCAACACCGCGAGGAGCATGGTCACCGGGTGCAGCCACGGGCGGTCAGACGGCCGCGGAGGGCACCTTGCAGGCCACCGTCCCTCGCCCGTCTGGGGTACCATGGAGACTCAGAGTCCGCTGGATGGATACAAAACAGTCAGTAGGCATACAGTTAAAGGATCCCCTGGGACATACAGACCAATAAACTTGGAAGGGAGCGGCCATTGCAACATGGAGGTGGGAAGGGACATGCAAAGGGGGGCCGCGGGGGAGAAGGGGCCCAGGAGAGAGTCTGGGGAGAAGCACCAGGGGTGCGAGGTGGGAACCGGAGGGGGAAGGGGTCTCTAGTCTATCAGCATAACAAATCCCCGGACCAGGGCATCCCGCCACCGCGAACAGTGGGGCGGCAATACAATACAGTACCTTGCCAAAGAGCAAACGTAGTCCAGGAGCAGGATCCATGTCACTTCACCCCCCTAGCTCTCCATTACACACATCACCCCGTCAGCCAACAACAACGCAAGGAGCTAAGCCGCATCTCGCCGCGGTGCCGCCCGATTCTCCAGCCAGCCGAACACCGCCTCCGGGGTATCAAAGAAATGGGCCCTGTCCTCTCCCGCAACCCGGAGCCGAGCCGGGAAGAGCATGGCATAGGAGTAATTGCGTATGCGCAGCTGGCGCTTGGCTTCAGTGAAGAGAGCTCTCTTCTTTTGAACCTCGGCCGAGAAATCCGGGAAGACCTTGATTTCGGTGTTGTGGTAAGGAATGTTGCCCTTCAATCGCACCAAACGCAGGATGGCATCTCTATCCCGAAAGTTCAAAAACTTCGCGATGAAGGTCCTGGGGGGAGCCCCTTGCGGAGGAGGTTTTGCAGGCATACGGTGGGCCCTTTCCACCGCGAAAGATGAAGAGAACTCTGCACGGCCAAAGGAGGAGGTAAGTAGGTGCTCCAGAAACGCGGGAGGATCGTTGCCCTCCTCACCCTCGGGCAGGCCGACGAAGCGTAGGTTGCACCTTCTTAAGCGGTTCTCCATATCATCTTGTTTCGCCAGGACCGTGGAGAGCTGGTGCTGTAGGCGTTCAGTGATCGTCTGGAGCGGGGGCAGGTCATCCTCCACGCGGCTGATTCTTGTCTCCGTTTCAGTCACCCGCTCCCGTAGTTTCTGCACATCCTGCCGAAGGAGGGAGACATCCACCTTTACCTCCTCAATTTTCCCCATGAGGGCACTCTTGCAATCCAGGATAGCTTCCAGAACTCGTGCGTCAGGGTCAGGTGCGGCGGAGGAGGAAGGAGGAGAAGCGCCCTCCGCCGCCATGTTGCCTTTCTCCGCGTGGCGGAATTTAGCCAGCTTGGCCGCCGCTTCTAGCTTCGCTTTAGACGGAGACATGTCCCCTGTGTGTCCGGGGTGTACAGGGCTTCGTGATAGCGTGAGTAATATCGAGAAATAGCCTCAGGATAGAAGTACACGGATAACAATCCAGCGGAGCTCACTCACAATGCTCCTCACGCCATGCCGGTCCAGGCCACGCCCCTCAAACATTTTTTTTTTTACAGGTAAGCTGTTTTAAAAATCCTATTTTGTCATGGCTGTTGACATGTTAAGAAAGGATAAATAAATGGAAAGAGAGGGCTGAAGTGAGTGTGACCAATTGTCAGGTGCACATAGCTGGATGCTGTAAATTGCAGTTTAAAAGCGTGAGTTGAAATGCATTATTTGTAAAATATCACACCAAATAAATAACCCAGGAAAAAACATAAATTAAGCACCTGGCAAATTTCCTTAAGTCATCAATATCAAGACACCGGAAAATGGTCTCTTAAACCAGAGGTTTTTCAAGCCTCTGTTGCAGGTGGTGGACGCCAGACTTGGGTTCAAGAGCAGACTTTGCAGTTAATGCTCTGGTAACTCAGAGGGATCAGTTCAGACTCCTCTAGTCTTTTTCCTCTGAAGATCCTTCCTCACTTTCTCCTTAGTTTTTAAAAGAAGAATAGCTTTCTTGTGTTTCTCATCACACTGAACTGGCACAGAAGGATGCGGTACTTCTCATTGGACCAACAGAGACTCTCCGTGAGCTCTCTCAGATCTTATGTCCCAGGGCATAGTTTGCTACCCTGCTTGTTATTCACTGGCCTTAAGAGCTTGTCTGTTGAAACCCACGTCATGAAGGACAGGGACCTATTAGATTCAGGCATCGCTATGCTCTCGAAAAGCTAGTAAATTGCCTTCTTGCAAAGTACACCATCGCACTTGAAAAGCATATTTCTCTTTGTGAGACAAGGAAATTCTATCCCAGGACAAAACTTATCCTTTCCAGTCTGGTCTGAATTGGTGGCTCTAGGTGCCATCAAGAGACAGATCCTAGCCTTAAAGGTTCTCTCTGAGACCCCTTGCCTCTCACTTCTCTGTGAAAGCCTTCATACAGTGTGTTGCTCACATTGTTCCTTCTGTATGTTCCCCAGTGACTCAACCTAATTCTGTCAGCTCTTTGAAGATAGCTCTTTGAACCCGTACACTGTATTATTTTTTGCCCATGGGACTTTAGTCATCTTAAATAGGGATGGAGGCTCATCACTATATGCATCAGGTTAAAACTTTTTGCTTTCTTTTATGTCTTTTTTGTCATCACCACTTTTTTTTCTGTCAGTTGGGTTTCTGCTTTGTCTGGCTTTAACCTGTAAAGAACTCTTTCTTGTGCTACACAAAGACCATTTTTTTTGTGGCCCAGGACTCTTTTCTTCGAAATATGGTTTCTTCCTTAACCAGGACTTTGTTCTACCATCTTTCTGCCCTGCACCTAACTCAGAACATCCTAAGGCAATTTCCCTCCATTGTCTGGGTGTGATACATTCTGTTTACCTCTCAGCTATACAGTGCCTTGCGAAAGTATTCAGCCCCCTTGAACTTTTCAATCTTTTGCCACATTTCAGGCTTCAAACATAGATATAAAATTTTTATTTTTTGTGAAGAATCACCAACAAGTGGGACACAATTGTGAAGTGGAACGAAATCTATTGGATTTTTGAAACTCTTTTAACGAATAAAAAAATGAAAAGTGAGGCGTGCAAAATTATTCGGCCCCCTTGCGTTAATACTTTGTAGAGCCACCTTTTGCTGCGATTACTGCTGCAAGTCGCTTGGGGTATGTCTCTATCAGTTTTGCACATTGAGAGACTGAAATTCTTGCCCATTCTTCCTTGCAAAACAGCTCGAGCTCAGTGAGGTTGGATGGAGAGTGTTTGTGAACAGCAGTTTTCAGCTCTTTCCACAGATTCTCGATTGGATTCAGGTCTGGACTTTGACTTGGCCATTCTAACACCTGGATACATTATTTGTGAACCATTCCTTTGTAGATTTTGCTGTATGTTTGGGATCATTGTCTTGTTGGAAGATAAATCTCCGTCCCAGTTTCAGGTCTTTTGCAGACTCCAACAGGTTTTCATCCAGAATGGTCCTGTATTTGGCTGCATCCATCTTCCCCTCAATTTTAACCATCTTCCCTGTCCCTGCTGAAGAAAAGCAGGCCCAAACCATGATGCTGCCACCACCATGTTTGACAGTGGGGATGGTGTGTTAAGGGTGATGAGCTGTGTTGCTTTTACGCCAAACGTATAGTTTTGCATTGTGGGCAAAAAGTTTGATTTTGGTTTCATCTGACCAGAGCACCTTCTTCCACATGTTTGGTGTGTCTCCCAGGTGGCTTGTGGCAAACTTTAGACGAGACTTTTTATGGATATCTTTGAGAAATGGCTTAATTCTTGCCACTCTTACATAAAGGCCAGATTTGTGCAGTGTATGACTGATTGTTGTCCTATGGACAGACTCTCCCACCTCAGCTGTAGTTCTCTGCAGTTCATCCAGAGTGATCATGGGCCTCTTGGCTGCATCTCTGATCAGTCTTCTCCTTGTCTGAGCTGAAAGTTTAGAGGGACGGCCAGGTCTTGGTAGATTTGCAGTGGTCTGATACTCCTTCCATTTCAAAATGATCGCTTGCACAGTGCTCCTTGGGATGTTTAAAGCTTGGGAAATCTTTTTGTATCCAAATCCGGCTTTAAACTTCTCCACAACAGTATTACGGACCTGCCTGGTGTGTTCCTTGGTCTTCATGATGCTCTCTGTGCTTTCAACAGAACCCTGAGACTATCACAGAACAGGTGCATTTATACAGAGACTTGATAACACACAGGTGGATTTTATTTATCACCATCAGTCATTTAGGACAACATTGGATCATTCAGAGATCCTTGCTGAACTTCTGGAGTGAGTTTGCTGCACTGAAAGTAAAGGGGCCGAATAATTTTGCATGCACCACTTTTCAGTTTTTTATTTGCTAAAAAAGTTTAAAATATCCAATAGATTTCCTTCTACTTCACAATTGTGTCCCACTTGTTGGTGATTCTTCACAAAAAATTTAAATTTTATATCTTTGAAGCCTGAAATGTGGCAAAAGGTTGAAAAGTTCAAGGGGGCCGAATACTTTCGCAAGGCACTGTATCATCATACCTGGAAGGCCTACATCTCCATGTGTGAGGAGAAAGGAATGCTGTCCGCGCTCCTTTTCCATATCCAGGATCCTGCTGTTTCTACCGCAAGGAGTAGACCAGAAATTGGCTTTAAGCACCATTAAAGGACAAATATCAAAAGGTTGAAAAGTTCAAGGGGGCCGAATACTTTCGCAAGGCACTGTAGCTTCCTTTTCCCAGTCTGCCCCTCTTTCTATTATCTTTCACATTAGGGACAACTTGCTTACCGTCCCACTATCACTAGGTGGATTTGACAGCTAAGCATTCAGGCTTATGACTTCAAGGGCAAGGTTCCCTCTTTCCTGGTCAAAGAGCACTCGACTAGATCAGTTAGTGCTCCATGGGCTTTTTAGAATCGGGAATCTGTTTCTCACATTTGCAAGGCTGCCATCTGTTTTTCTTTTCATATGTCCAAAATTTTTCTTGAAATACATTACGGGACACCTGTCCCTCATCCACTCGTACTATAGTTGCTAACACACTTGCTAGGAATGGGAGGGGCTATACGTGACCTTCATCCTGTGTCCAATAAAAAGGAATTTACAATAAGTTGAACATTCTATATTTCTTTCTTACTGTATAACACTATTAACCACTTAACCCCAGACCAATTTGTAGCCAAAGGACCCAGACACTTTTTGTGATTCAGCACTGCGTCGCTTTATTTTTTTTTTTTAACAAACGTTTTTATTAGTAGAAAATGCAAAGGAAAAAGTACAATGTCATTACATCTTACCTATACGTTGGTACCTTGTAAAATTACATAAGATTCACATAACATATCAGGTTTAACAACATTGCTGGGGACAGGTAGTCAGGGGGGACACTTGGGTCAGGGTAGTAATAGCTCATTATATCATCCTGGATACTCTAGCCGTCTGTTCTGGGCTCCGCTGTTGAGCGTGCAGAGTGGAGGGAATTTCTATACGAGGGGATCTTGGTGTGTGACTATGAAGTGTCGATGTTATAGCTTTCCCTGTCCATATTGTCATTCCTATACTGTGATTGCTCGTGCCTTTATCCACATTCCCCAAATTTTGTCAAATTTTCGCGGACATTTCCGTCCTTTATACGTAAGTTTGTATATAGGTAACACCGAGTCCACTAGGGCGTGCCATTGTGTTACCGTTGGGGGAGCTGGCAATTTCCAATTCTGTAGAAGCACTTTCCTAGCATAGAAAGACTGGTAGAATATGAGGAGTCCCTTATGACTAGAGAGTGTTATGGAATCCGTTATTCCCAAAAGCATCACCTTGGGATCCCTTGACGCTGAGAGGTCAGCGACCACATTCATTTCCGCCAAGGATCTGTTCCCAATAATTATGAATAAGCGGGCAGTCCCAGACCATATGATAGAATGTCCCAACCGCCGACCCACACTTGGGACATGCATCAGACTGTGCAGGGTATATTCTTGCCAAGCGCTGTGGGGTATAGTATGCTCTATGGATAAATTTAAGTTGAACAAACATATCCTTTGCTGAGATAACCTTAGGGATATAGTGTTGTAGGGCCAGTTCCCATTCCTCCTCAGTCAGAGAGGGGGATGTCTACCCTCCACCCTTCACCCATGGGCGACCAACCCTCTGAGTCCCTGCATGTCAAACGGAGATATAGGGAGGATAGGATCCTGTCTACCCCTCGAGAGATAAGAAACCTCTCTATCAGATGTGGCTCAACCCAGATGTTGCCTGGGAACTGCGCTTGGATCGCATGTTTCAATTGCAAATACCTAAACAGCATCCATGATGGGAGTTCGTATGCCTCTCTTAGCTCTGGGAAAGGAAGAAGTGTTCCAAGTGGCATAATTTGTTGGATCTTGGTCACTCCATATCTGGCCCAAAGGTTAGGGTCCAGTATGGTGCGAAAGTGTGGAAGCCGTGGATTACCCCAGAGCGATGCATGAGGAGAAACAGAGCCGGCCCTCCGAACGACTGCAGTGACTCGAACTCATACCTGCACCGTAGTCCGCATTGGAGTGGCGATCTGCGTGTTGGCCTTTATCCCTCTATATACCAAGTTTGATAGGGCAGAGTAGGATCCCAGTATCACCGCTTCAAGGTTAACCGCCGGATTGGATTTGGTTTGTGCAAACCACCATCGTACAGTGACTAGAATTGCTGCCCAATAGTATTTTTGAAAAGATGGTAGGGATAGCTGCAGCTTGGTCCTAGAGATTCTAGGAGACTTCCCCCCCCATATAAAAGAGGAAATTATCCCATCCAATTTATGGAAGAAAGTTGCAGGGATCTGGACTGGGGCGTTCCTAAAGATATAAAGAAATTTGGGGAGAAAAGTCATTTTAATTAAATTGACTCTACCTACCAGGGTCAGGGGCAGTGTCTTCCAAGCTTGGCATTTAGTAACTAGAGTATGTGAGATTGGGTACAGGTTGTCTGTTAAGTATCGAGAGAAATCTCTGGTAATTTCTATGCCCAGATATTTAAAACTGCAAACCCTCTTCAGGGGAGACGAGAAGGCCGGCGTCCGTGAGGGGGTCACTTCAGAGAGTAGAAACAAATTGGCTTTCTCGCAATTCATTTTTAACTCCTGAGAATTTACCGTATTCATCTATAATTGTCAAGTTCTCCCTGAGAGAGTCATCGGTGTCCCCCAGGTAATGCAGTGTATCGTCTGCGTATAACGACACCCTCTCCACTAGGGGGCTTACTTGCAATCCCCTAACCCCGCTGGCAGATCGAAGCAGGATTGCCATCAGCTCAATCGCCAGGGCAAAAAGCCCTGGAGAAAGGGGGCACCCCTGCCTTGTGCCCCTGCAGAGTGGAAAGGAGGGGGAGAGAATACCACCAGTTCGTACTCGTGCCGTCGGGGAGGAGTGTAGCTGTTGGATCCAGGTGATGAATTTAGGGCCAAACCCAAATCTAAGTGGGACCTGCCAGAGAAAGACCCATGGGACTGAGTTGAAGGCCTTTTCCACATCCAATGAGGCCACCACCTCCCAGATTCACTGTCACAAAACTGTGCTATATTTGTATGGAGTCGGCGTATATTGACGTCCCTGCCATTACCTGGCATAAAGCCCGTCTGGTCTCCTTTGACTAGGGAGAGTATCACTGTATTCAGTCTATTGGCCAGTATTTTGGTTAGAATTTTTGCATCAACATTTAGAAGGGATATGGGCCTATAGGACGAGCACAGCCCAGGGTCCTTCCCGGGCTTGGGTATGACTATTATCACAGCTTTGGACATAGAAGCCAGGAGGGCACTAGATTATAAAGCTTTGGTTAGCATTAAGTGGTAATGTGGGGCTGTCACCTCCAGATTGGAATTATAAAACTCAGATGGGAGTCCGTCGGGTCCCGGCGTTTTCCCCGTTTGCTTGGACTTTATAGCCCTCTGGACTTCTTGTAGTGTTATAGGACACTCCAGGCCCTGCGCCGCTTCAACGGTCAAGGTCAAGAAATCAATTGAGTCAAGGAAAGCCCCTAACTCATCCAATGTGTACGTAACCCTAGATGCGTAGAGGTGGGTATAATATTGTTCAAATTTGGCATTTATTCCAGCCAGTTCTGAAATCGGTGCCGTCGTCCGCCCATATGTTCGCTATGCAGGGGGTACCCAATCTCTTCCTCGCCAACCAGGCCAGGAGTCTGCCAGAGCGCTCTCCCTGTTCAAATATTCTATGGGTTTAAGAGAGTAGAAAGTGACGGCATGGGTCTACCCGGATCAACGGCAGTTCTCTATAAACTGTAAGCATATCAATGTGGGTACCTTGTTGGGGAATTTGCGTATAGATCTTCCAGCCTCATGGCCCTGAGCTCAGCTGCAGATAGTTCAATTCTCATTTCTTTTCTAGCTTTAGCAATATTAAATTGATATCTTCCCCTGGCATAAGCTTTAAATGCATCCCAGACTGAGGCCTGAGATGTCGTGTTATTATGGGTCCGATAGTCCCGTAACTCAGACAGCATCAATGGTTCCAATTTATCATCAGTGACCCAGTATCTGGAGAGTCTCCATAAACCCAACCCGACCAGTGAGTTTGTATCTAGGGTTAGCGTGAAAGGATGGAAACAGCAGAGACCCTGCTTAGCAGGGAGTCACTAACGTAAATCACATCAATACATGATAAAGTGGCACGTGTGGCCGAATGACAAGTGTATTTTCTCATGTCTGGGTGTTTCCATCGCCACACCTCATGGAGACCAAATGTCTCCACCCATTTAGCCAGGCCCCTGTCCGCCACCTGTCCCATGCTTAGTCTGTCAAGCCTAGGATTCGGGGTCATGTTAAAGTCACCTGCCATGATAGCATTAGTCGTGGGGAATTTGGCTACCACAGTTAGGATCTTATTTAGAACCACCATACTTGCTGGTGGAGGAATATATAGGCCCACAATCACCATTTCCACTCGGTCACACATTGCATGCAGAATCGCATATTGTCCATCCAGATCTAGATGGATGTCCATCAGCACAAAGGGAAGCATCTTATGAACCAGAATACTAACTCCCCAGGAATGAGAGGAGAAAGTAGTGGTAGTAAGACCCCACCCATGCCCTCTTTAGTGAGAGTACCTTGGATCCCGTGAGGTGCGTCTCCTGCAATATACAGTAACCTCAGGGGAGCCTTAACAGGAGCATGAAGACCGTCCCCATATACAGTGCGGTTCACCTTCAGTTGTGGGATATTGTGAAGCATAGGGAGATACAAAATCAGGTGGCCAAAAATCAAACAGTAAATCCCCTCTCCCAGCAGTCAAAGGAGGCCCGGGGTAAAAGGCAGTTGAATCCAGGAGTCCGCGGTCCACAAAGTTAGGTCTGTTGCTCTGGCCAGACTATCCCGGTGGTGTCAGAAAAAAGAAAGAACAAGTTATAAATGTCTCTCACCCGTTCAGCGTGAGGCGAATGATAACAAGGGTACCGTCGCAGGCTGCTAGTTTCCTCTTCGTGGTGGCAATAACTCCAACCAGTTAGAAGAATCTTCAGATGAGGTGAAGAACTTCAGTGCTTCGCTGTCCTGTACCCTAAGGCGGGCTGGAAAAAGAATGCTGTATTTGATTACTTTTTGCCGCATGGCAAGTTTCACCTGATCAAACGTCAACTCTTAGACCCCATACACACTATCAGTTTTTCTGCTGAGTTTTTCCTTCAGATTTACCAAAACCATATAATATGAGGTCAAACCTTAGGAGTTTCAATGTGTATGCAATCAGGCATGCCCTTGCACTACATGGTTTTGGTAAACTTGAAGGAAAAAATCAGCAGAAAATCTGATAGTGTGTATGTTGCTTTAGGGTTTCCATTTTCCTGCTCTCCCTAAATACTGTATCTCTGTCCCTGTAATTCAGAAAGCGAAGCATGAGTGTGCGTGGGGGGGCACCAGGAGGACCAGGAGTTTCCGGCATTCTGTGGGCCCGTTCGATTGTAAAGAACGGGGAGAACGCCACCTGGGGGAGCAACTGCCGGAGAAGGCGCTCGGTGTAAATAACAGGGTTGGGGTTCTCTGCGCCCTCCGGCAGCCCGACGATGCGCAGATTGTTCCGCCTGTTGCAGTTCTCCGCGTCCTCGGCGCGGTATTCAAGAGCCCGGACTTTGGTGGTGAGGGATGCGGAGTGCTCCCCCAGTATGTCTTCGGCCTCCCCCACACGCCGCTCCATCTCTGACAGGCGAGATCTGAACTTATCCATGTCTTTCCGGATCAATCCCATCTCTATTTGTATGGTATTGATCTTCCTCGTCACCGTCGTCTGGCAGGTGTTGATAGCTTGCATCAGGGCCGTAAAGTTATCTGTGTCCTGTATCGCCGGGTCTGCAGCCTCCTTCTGTGACGCCATATTGGACAGCGATCGGGCCCTGGACTCCTCGCCACGAGGCTGTATATGCGGCGTGAGGGCTTTCTGGTGCACCGCCGATCTGCGTTTGCTGGGCATACCACTCTAGAGGATGTCAGGGGAGCTGCAATAGCTTCAAGGAGATAATGGTCCGCAGGCAATCAGGATATTAGCAGGCAGGGTGTAGGAGCTCTCACACTATGCCTCCGCTCCGGTCGCCATCTTGGACACGCCCCCCACTGCGTCCCTTTAACTGACAATTGCACGGTCGTGCGACGTGGCTCCCAAACAAAATTGACGTCCTTTTTTTTCCCACAAATAGAGCTTTCTTTTGGTGGTATTTGATCACCTCTGCGGTTTTTATTTTTTGCGCTATAAACAAAAATAGAGCGACAATTGTGAAAAAAATGCTATATTTTTTACTTTTTGCTATAATATCCCAAAAAATATATTAAAAAAAACATTTTTTTCCTCAGTTTAGGCCGATACGTATTCTTCTACATATTTTTGGTAAAAAAAATCGCAATTAGCGATTGATTGGTTTGCGCAAAAGTTATAGCGTTTACAAAATAGGTCATAGTTTTATAGCATTTTTATTAATATTTTTTTTTTACTAGTAATAGCGGCGATCAGCAATTTTTATTGTGACTGTGACATTGACGGACACATCGTACATTTTTTACACCTTTTTGGAACCATTGTCATTTATACAGCAATCAGTGCTATTTAAATGCACTGATTCCTGTGTAAATGACACTGGCAGTGAAGGAGTTAACCACTAGGGGGCAGTATAGGTGTTATGTATGACGTTATGTGTTTTTTTTTTTATTATTTTTTTTTTAGGGGGTGTGGCCTGGCATGTGACTTCACTGATCGTCCTTCCCTATAAAAGGGAAGAGACGATCGGTGACAGGCACACAGGGAAGCACGGAAAGCGGTTTGTTTACACAGACCTCTCCTCGTTCTTCAGCTCTGTGAGCGATCGCGGGACACCAGCGGCAATCGGGTCCGCTGGTCACGGAGCACAGGACCGGGTCGGGAGCCCGCCACAGCTCGGCACTTTAAAAGCAATGTACAGCTACGTGCTTGTGTCCAGCTGTGCCATTCTGCCGACGTACATCGGCGTGAGGCGGTCCTTAACCACTTGCCGACCGCCGCACGACGATATACGTCGGCAGAATGGCACGGGCAGACATATGGGCGTATATATAAGTCCCTGCCTGCCCGCGGGTGGGGGGCCCGATCGGGCCCCCCCCCGGTGCCTGCGGCGGTCGGTATTCGTTCGGGAGCGATCCCGGACGAGGGGACGGCCATTCATTCATGGCCACCCCCTCTCGATCGCTCCCGGCGAATGAAAATGTCCGGTGACATCACTTCCTCTCCTGTAATGTAAACACAGGAGAGGAAGTGATGTATTCTCTCCTCCGTGTCGGTATTTTTCGTTCCGACACGGAGGAGAGCGGATCGGTGAGTTGCACCAACACTCTACACACACAGTAGAACATGCCAGGCACACTCACACCCCCCCTTTACCCCCCGATCACCCCCCCAATTACCCCTGCCCCCCAGTCACAGTGACACCAATGTCATTTTTTTTTTTTTATTTTTTTTTTTTGCATTGGTGTCATTTGTGACTGTAATAACTGTTAGGGCAGTTAGAGTTAGCCCCCTTTAGTTCTAATGTACCCCCCTAACCCCCCCAATAAAGGTTTAACCCCGTGATCACCCCCCGTCGCCAGTGTCACTAAGGCTGGGTTCACATTGCAGCGGTTTATGAGAACGAATGTGATTCGCACCGCACTGCAGTGCAAATCACATCCGATCTCTGTGCGATTCGAGTTCAGCCATTCGCCGCACCCGCCACACCCGCCGCAAATTCGCACGGGACCCTTTTTTTGGCCCGCAGCAGAATCGGATCGCATGGGTGTTCACACCATGCGATCCGAGTTTGCAGATCGCACTGCGATATGCGAACTGATCTGGGGGTGTCAGTAACATTTCACTGACACTCCCAGCAGTTCGCATAGGGCAGTGTGAACTGCCGCCGGGAGGCATGCGATGCGGGAACCCGCCGCGGATTCGCGGCGTTTCCGCATCGCTCCAGTGTGAACCCAGCCTAATAAGCGATCATTTTTCTGATCGCCGTATTAGTGTCACAGGTGACGCTAGTTAGGCAGGTAGGTATTTAGGTTCGCCGCAGCTTTTTATAGCGCCAGGGACCCCCATATACTACCGCATAAAGCCCCCTGATTGCCCCCTAGTTAACCCTTTCACCTGTGATCACCATATAACTGTTACAGGTGACGCCGGTTGGTTAGTTATTTTTTTATAGTTTCAGGGCACCCGCCATTTATTACCTAATAAAGGTTTAACCCCCTGATCACCCGGCGGGTGTCATTTGTGACTAATAACTGTTAGGGCAGTTAGGGTTAGCCCCCTTTAGTTCTAAGGTACCCCCCTAACCCCCCCAATAAAGGTTTAACCCCGTGATCACCCCCCGTCGCCAGTGTCACTAAGGCTGGGTTCACATTGCAGCGGTTTGAGAACGGATGTGATTCGCACCGCACTGCAGTGCAAATCACATCCGATCTCTGTGCGATTCGAGTTCAGCCATTCGCCGCACCCGCCGCAAATTCGCACGGGACCCTTTTTTTGGCCCGCAGCAGAATCGGATCGCATGGGTGTTCACACCATGCGATCCGAGTTTGCAGATCGCACTGCGATATGCGAACTGATCTGGGGGTGTCAGTAACATTTCACTGACACTCCCAGCAGTTTGCATAGGGCAGTGTGAACTGCCGCCGGGAGGCAATGCGATGCGGGAACCCGCCGCGCATTCGTGGCGTTCCCGCATCGCTCCAGTGTGAACCCAGCCTAATAAGCGATCGTTTTTCTGATCGCTGTATTAGTGTCACAGGTGACGCTAGTTAGGCAGGTAGGTATTTAGGTTCGCCGCAGCTTTTTATAGCGCCAGGGACCCCCATATACTACCGCATAAAGCCCCCTGATTGCCCCCTAGTTAACCCTTTCACCAGTGATCACCATATAACTGTTACAGGTGACGCTGGTTGGTTAGTTATTTTTTTATAGTTTCAGGGCACCCGCCATTTATTACCTAGTCTCACTAGTGTACCCCTAAATTTAGGGGTGTCTACTTTCCAAAATGGGGTCATTTGGGGGGGGGGTTTGTGCCATCTTGGCATTTTATGGCCTTCAAAACTGTAACGCCCTTAGAAAGCCTGAAGGCGGTGCTTGGTTTTCGGGGCCCCGTACGCGGCTAGGCTCCCAAAAAGTCCCACATATGTGGTATCCCCGTACTCAGGAGAAGCAGCAGAATTTATTTTGGGGTGTCATTTCACATATGCCCATGGCATGCGTGAGCAATATATCATTTAGTGACAACTTTGTGAAAAAAAAAAAAAAAAGTTTGTAATTTTCCCGCAACTTGTGGCAAAATATAAAATATTCCATGGACTCAACATGCCTCTCAGCAAATAGCTTGGGGTGTCTACTTTCTAAAATGGGGTCATTTGTGGGGGTTTTGTGCCATCTTGGCATTTTATGGCCTTCAAAACTGTAATAGGTAGTGAGAAGTGAACTCAAAAATTTACGCCCTTAGAAAGCCTGAAGGCGGTGCTTGGTTTTCGGGGCCCCGTACGCGGCTAGGCTCCCAAAAAGTCCCACATATGTGGTATCCCCGTACTCAGGAGAAGCAGCAGAATTTATTTTGGGGTGTCATTTCACATATGCCCATGGCATGTGTGAGCAATATATCATTTAGTGACAACTTTGTGAAAAAAAAAAAAAAAAAAAAAAGTTTGTAATTTTCCCGCAACTTGTGGCAAAATATAAAATATTCCATGAACTCAACATGCCTCTCAGCAAATAGCTTGGGGTGTCTACTTTCTAAAATGGGGTCATTTGTGGGGGTTTTGTGCCATCTTGGCATTTTATGGCCTTCAAAACTGTAATAGGTAGTGAGAAGTGAACTCAAAAATTTACGCCCTTAGAAAGCCTGAAGGCGGTGCTTGGTTTTCGGGGCCCCGTACGCGGCTAGGCTCCCAAAAAGTCCCACATATGTGGTATCCCCGTACTCAGGAGAAGCAGCAGAATTTATTTTGGGGTGTCATTTCACATACGCCCATAGCATGTGTGAGCAATATATCATTTAGTGACAACTTTGTGTAAAAAAAAAAAAAAAATTTTTTTTTTGTCATTATTCAATCGCTTGAGGCAAAAAAATAAAATATTCAATGGGCTCAACATGCCTCTTATCAATTTCCTTAGGGGGTCTACTTTCCAAAATGGGGTCATTTGGGGGGGTTTTGTACTGCCCTGCCATTTTAGCACCTCAAGAAATGAGATAGGCAGTCGTAAACTAAAAGCTGCGTAAATTCCAGAAAACGTACCTTAGTTTGTAGATGTGACAACTTTTGCGCAAACCAATAAATATACAATTATTGACTTTTTTTTTACCAAAGACATGTGGCTGAATACATTTTGGCCTAAATGTATGACTAAAATTGAGTTTATTGGATTTTTCTAATAACAAAAAGTAGAAAATATCATTTTTTTTCAAAATTTGCGGTCTTTTTACGTTTATATCGCAAAAAATAAAAATCGCAGAGGCAATCAAATACCATCAAAAGAAAGCTCTATTTGTGGGAAGAAAAGGACGCAAATTTTGTTTGGGTACAACATTGCATGACCGCGCAATTACCAGTTAAAGCAGCGCAGTGCCAAAGTGTAAAAAGACCTCTGGTCATTTACCAGCAAAATGGTCCGGTCTGAAAGTGGTTAAGTGGTTAAGTGGTTAAGCAGTACATGCCAAATTTGATTCTCTGACAACTGTATGATGGATCACTCTACTCAAACATAATTAGGAATTCAATGTTATAATGAGGGATTAACCTATACCTCTTCACTGAACCATAACCTCCGTTAAATATTTTTTTTTATAATTGAGGCTCAGAATGGCTCCAGATAGTGTGTGTAATCGCGGAATCAGTCACTGTCCCTGTTCAGGCCAAGGATTCCTGCTGCCCTGTGGGAGCCTTTTCTTGCTTACTTCATATGTTCATTGAAAGCAAGAATCTTCAAATCCAGCACAAAGCAGGGAACCAGGGGACAGAGAAATGCCCCAAACTTTAGATGGTAGATCTTCCCAATGTTACTTATCTTACTGCATTTTTCTAAGGCACATAATTGTTTTTTCCAGCAAATGTAAAAAAATAAAATAAAAATACTGATGTGTTTGCCTCCAGTCTCTAAAAAGAAGAGATTATTTGCTGTTCTTATTCCCCCCCCCCCCCCCCCCCCAGTACATTTGGTCCAGACCAGCCATTGACCCCCAAAAAGAAATGATTACCTAGACTGTAAATCATGATGTATGATTATGAAGGACAATAATAATAAGGTTTATTTTATTTGTGATACCATTTTGCTGTGATAAATATGGCATTAGTGCATCCCCAAACCAAAAATGACTAATAATATTTAGTTTGCATATTGTAATACTAATGATTCTAAATTTGCTTACCATAATCCTACAATACAGCTATTTTTATTAATTTTTTTTATTATTAACCATTGTACATCAACTCTATGGGCAGCAAGAGTTTGATTTGCCATAACACTGTAACTATGGGCATAACCTGGACTTATTACTCAGGGTTAACATAATGCTATCTTGCTAAAATGGATACACTGATTTGAAGTTTATCTCCGAATTTAGGCTAGTGTGTGGCCATCCCTCAACAAAAGATTATTATTATTATACAGGATTTATATAGCGCCAACAGTTTACGCAGAGCTTTACAACATTAGGGCAGACATTACAATACAATACAAGACAGGGGAAATCAGAGGGCCCTGCTCGTTAGAGCTTACAATCTAGGAGAAGATAATCATTTGATCAACTTGGGTTGAATCAAAGTGTTTAAAACTGGTGGGAAGGAGGATTCCTCCATCCATCTTCTTTGTTTAAAAGAATCTTGTTAGTTTTTTTTTTCTTCCATCCAGCTAGCAGGCTGAATGAAAAAAAAATTAGCTACCTTTTGAAAACACTTGTCTTCCCGGAATACATTGATGTTGCATGTTCCCTTGTATTTGGGCTTGTGGTCTTTGTTGCATGGCAGGTTCAGAGTTTTTAATGGATGACAATCGCCTAAAGCAGAGACCATGTGACCAAAACATCTAAGCAGTTTGTCTTATGACCAACACTAGAGGCGGAGCCTGGAACAGAACATTCTTTCAAAACAGGCAAGTTAGTCAGGCTTTTGCTGTTCATTTATTCATCTCAAGAAGTAACGTGAACAGACTGAAGATGTAAAGTACAATAGGAATTACTTTTTATAGGCCACATGATCTATTTAGTCTGCTTTGCATTTTGAAAGGGGCAGCCTAAGAAGTGAGGTAGTTGCATGACTCTTAAATGAACTTAGTTCCACAGAAAACTGCAGTTAAAGGCTTTCTCTCTACTCATACCTGTAATAGTGTCAAATGTCTGTGTGTGTATGTTTAATATCATGATAACTTTTGTTTAATATTAAAATGGTCTTTAAATGTCTACCAAAGACCCATCTAAATGAACGTTTTTACAGCACTGTTGATTCTTACACTAGCTCTATACCGTACATCACTGATCCTAACCCTTAGAACAAATTCCTAGTATTCTAAGGATGGTAAACTTGGGTGGGGGTTGGAGCTGAAAGCACGGCTGCAAAGCAATGAACCCAGTCCTTGTACAGCCATTTGTTTGAATTGTTGATTTTAACCTGCATGCACAAGAAATCAAACCATTAGACTTGTTAAGTTGATACCTTTTCTCTTTTCCCTTTGCTAGCACTGCATTTCTGTTTTCCACTTTCTTTGGCCTAACCTAACCTAACCTATGCTTGTTATGCATTTGTGCATGTACAAATTAAGGGGGTTTTGCTCTTAACTTTGGTAGTTCAGAAGTGGGGCACAGATGAAGTGGCAGCTTGGCTGGATCTGCTGAGTTTGGGAGAGTACAAAGAAATCTTCATCCGTCATGACATCCGTGGTTCAGAGCTAGTACATCTGGAAAGGCGGGATCTTAAGGTATTTTCTTTGTACTACTTTTTCCGCTCTTTAAAAGTTTCCTTGTGGGAATTAAACCTTTTTCCTGTCCCCTTTCTTGTTATGTGCTTGTAGCTTGGCTTCAATTAAAAATTCTGTGTAAATTAATCTGCACTGTTCTGTGGCCTGCACTCTCCCTCTATGTGACACTGCCATTGCAGCCTACACCATCAGCAGCACTTGTAGGAACACGACCCTTTAACATGATTGGTTCTAAATATTTTTATATCTACCAGATGGCTTAACAAACACCAAGGATGTCCTTTGTAAAAACGGTATCACATATACAATGGGATCAGTGTTGAAGGTTGCAAATAAAAACTTTAATGTTTTCATTTATGAATTGCGTAACATTTTCTTATTAGTGTTCCATGGGAACCATTTTTGTGGTTTTGATTTTTACCATTGTGTTCACCATTTGCATCTCTTGTGTGGAAGCCATGCATGCTTATTGTATAGTGTCGCCATTCTCATCCCCTTTACAACCTCATATGTTCTGCTTGCATGCTGTATAGCAGTTCAAGTCAAACAGCTCATGATCTGCTTAAAGTGATTGTAAAGGATCGTTGAGTTATTTTTAAAAAATAACAAACATATCATACTTGCCTCCACTGTGCAGCTCGTTTTGCACAGAGTGGCCCTGAACATCCTCTTCTGGGGTCCCCCGGTGGCTCTTGTCGCTCCTCCCCACATCACATGACCCTCTAGGAGAAGCACTCTACCGAGGGGGTTACCTTGCGGGCACGCTCCTGAGTCCAGCTTTTGCGTCCGCAGTCTTGAATGCCAGACTTGGCCCTGGCGCCCGCATAATTGGAATTGATTGACAGCAGTGGGTGCCAATAGCTGCGCTGCTATCAATCTATCCAATCAAGAGCTGGGACGCAGTGGAGAGAGGGACAGCGCTGAAGGGGCTCAGGTAAGTAAAACGGGGGGGGGGGGGCGTGTGGCTGGGTGGCCGGTGACTGCCAGGTGTCTTTTTACCTTAATGCAAAGGGTGCATTAAGGTGAAAAAATACGAGGGTTTACAACCCCTTTTAAGCTCCTTTCTTCCCTTGTTGGTTATGACAGCCTAAAGGAAAAGACGCCTATAATGATAGAAATATGGAGGCTGCCATTGCTAACTTTCATTTAGAAATTCTAGTTTCCTTGCTATTCCAATTGAATTCAGGAACTACGAATCGTTTTACAACCATTTTGATTGCTTTTAATTGATTTTGGGGTTTATTCAAAAATAAGTCCGATCAGAAGGCTTACAAACTTTTCTGTGTGGAACAACTGAATTGAAAGCAATCTTTTTCAGTTTTTGTTTACTTTTACAAATAAATCTTAAGAGATTGAGCCACAGTTCACATTGTTGTGCTGCAGTAACAAACCAAAATGCACATTGGTGCCATTCATTCTTAATGGCTTTGCAATTCATTTTTTCAGTGCATGTGCATTACAGGACACCACTACACACTCTAGTGCTACTGTGTGTTGTGATGCGCTGAATTACATAAGAAGTGAACATAAGTTCACCTTTGGAACATGTTACACACATATTTTGGCATATTCTTATTTATGCTTTAGGTAGCCCTTTTAAATGAATGGGCTACCCCTGCGCATCACAAGTTAAAGCATTATTATTATCATTATACAGGATTTATATAGCGCCCACAGTTTACACAATGCTTTACAACATGAGGGTAGACCATACAATTACAATAAAATGTAATACAGTAGGAATCAGAGAGCCCTTACTACTTAATGGCACCTCAATCGTGGTGCAATTTTGATGCAATTAATCGAGCTAAAATGCACGATGCTGGCGTTCAAAAGAAGCTCCTGCTCCTTTTTGCTCGCCTTGATTTGTGTGCCATTTAGAAGTAATGGCATCGCACAAGCGTCCCCCGATTTGCCACGACTTAGAATCGCAGAGATTCTGTCTGCAATTTGAATCACTCAAGTGTGAACAGAGCCTTTAGAAAGAGCCAGATCAAAGAGTAGTTGGCATGAAAAAACTGTGTGTGTATATAAGACACTAAACTGCAACAAGCATCCAGATTGGAATTAGTGGAGTTAGAACTGTGATCTTCAGATTTGTTGATGTTCATTAACTCAAAGTATTGTAACCTCTGAATCTGCAATCTTTGCCAGGCAACTATAATTTTCAGAAGGAGACTTAAGTGATGGCAACTTTCGTAATGACCTCAGTACAGATTTATTTTAAATGGGTTTGAAGACTTGCACAAGGATATCCAAAGTATTTGATATCATTGGCCTGGTGTAGCTAATTTCTGCCACATCAGACACTGTAAAATATTATTACAGACAAAGATTATCGTGGTATTTTCAGACCAGCAACAATCTTAAAGTTGAGGTATGCTAGAAATGCAGCTTAATTTATTAAAAGTACACTATATACAAAGAGTATTTATAATATCTCTGCATAATCATAGATGCTAGTAAAATATATGGATGACATAAGGGTTTTAACCCATGATTATAAATATAAAGATTTTAAGATGATAAACAGAGCAAGAGAAAGATTTGCCAAAGGAGGTTAATAAAGTGCTGCATGTGTATAATAAAATAACTGCTAACGTTTTATGTGCAAAGTAAGCAGAGCAAGTGTGCACAATTTTCAGAGACTGCCAGTAGCAAAAGAAAATGGTGCATTTGCAAAAATACAGCAGTAATAGTGTTAGCTAAGAAAATGAGCATGACTATACAATTAAAGCTGAAGTTAGCTCAAAAAATAAATAAATCCCTACAGCTTTAGTCACATCACTTACCACTAATAGTGTGTGCCATGTTGTGCATGTGGCTGGATCAAGGAGAAATCAACACTGCAGGTATGCCTGTCTTCTTCCTGTCTCTAAACTTCTGACACTGTAATGGTTTACCGCTTCAGGCAGAACAGCATTGCAGATGCACCAAAAGGAACAGACCTCCCCTCCCTCCTTCATTGAGGAAAGTTCTTTCATTGGTTACACAGGTTGGAACACAATCAGTAAATGGGGGAGAGTCTCAGTCACAGGATTCTCTCCCCCTTTCACAGTGTTAAAAAAAAAAAAAAAAAATTCAGACATTAATTTTCTGCTGTCTCTTTTTTCAAAGTTCACCCAAAGCAAAATGTTAACGACTTTCTTCTTAAGTTTGGTCTGTAAGCCTGTCTGATGGTGTTGTTTTTAATCCCATAGCATTGTTTATATGATATGCTAGTACTGCTATATTTTGCACATGCTGTTGCTAGACTTTGCATGTTTTGTGCATCCTGCCCTGCTTTTTTTAGTGCATATATTTTGGCAGCTATTTTGCACATGCAGCACTTTGTTGAGATATTTTTGCTTGCTTGCAGCAAGTTATGTCCTCCTTTTGCTCTGTTAAAAAAATCTTGTAAAAGCGGATAATTTTTTTTAGTCCTGTTAAACCCCTTTTGAGAGCCATATACTGTTTTGTGTTACTGTCATGATGTTGATCATATTGAATTTTGATGAATTTTTTGTATATTTGTCTGCACAGACAAACCTGAAGTAATAGTTATCAAAACTTTTTTAACCTCCAGCAAACAGTCATCATAAATGCATCTGATAAATGCATCAAAAGCTATTTTTATGGGATTCATGGTCAGCTAGACCTCTGTAGTTAGAACTTAGTGTAAATCCTTACGATCCATTTTTTGCTACAAGTAAGCCTATAATAAGGCTTATCTGTAGCTACCCTGGATATCTCCTAAACCTGCACGGTTTAGGAGATATCCCCTGTATCTGCATGTGCAGACATCATGGGCACATGCGAACTGAAGTAATGGCACGTGCATGCCGTTTGCTTCAGTGAGTGTGACATTGCGCGGGAGTGATGTCATCGCAAGTAACTGCGGGGAGAAATGTCGCCGGCCGGTGCTGTGGACGGGCACTGAATCGATGGCTTCGATCTCGGGTGAGTATTACATAATGAGCTAGTATGCTATGCATACTAGCTCATTATGCCTTTGTCTTGCAGATGTTCGTTTTTTTCAAAGTGGATTTACAACCACTTAAAAGCGGAAATACACTGCAACTGAGCACCACAAATCAAGAACACTGTTTATTTCTTTTTTAATATTCAAAGCAAACTTGCCCCTCCATCTAGTTCTCCATGCTTTATTTTGCTGAGAAATCACTTTTTAAGAATACCCACCAAGCATTTTTGTCTGTGGCCATCTTGAGTAAGGGCAGATGATTCATGTAGTGTTTACTTGATGGGATCCATCTGCCCTTAGCTCAGGCATATGCAAGCAGGAGGGTGTGCTTAGCTGAGTACACCCCACCTCCTCTCCTGAAGACTGCTGTGGGAGGTATGATGTAATTTGCCTAGGCCTGGAAATCAGGAAGTAACTAAAGAAATATAACAAAAATTAAAAAAAGTAAAAATATACCTTCCTATTTGTTTACTAATGCAGCATAAGGATTAAAATAGTCCCATGCTGAGTCAGAGTGAAGCTCCACTTTAATATAAAACTGCACTTTGTTGTGCATACTCAGGTTATTATGGAATCTGGAAAATAGAATGCCTTGCCTGTAATTTCTTTGAAACAAGCTGTGGGAATATATTGTGGTGTAGAGAATTTTTAGAGCAGTACATTTTTTAAGAAAAGCTTTCTTCATACAGTTAACTATACTAATGAGAGGACAAACCATTTGGCTTTACATTGCCTAGTCATGTGCATATAAACTTTAGGTTAAATTTATTTGCTTTAGTTTTTTATCACCAGTGCTCTTTGGTAGCTTGACCTCACAAAATTATCATAATTTGATTTACTTTAAATATGGAATTAGGAGCACAGTGGGCTGCTACTTTTTTTTTTTAATAAGTGGTCAAAGTACATATAAAGGATTGACTGTATTATATAGGATATACAGTGCCTTGCGAAAGTATTCGGCCCCCTTGAGCTTTTCAACCTTTTGCCACATTTCAGGCTTCAAACATAAAGATATAAAATTTTAATTTTTTGTGAAGAATCACCAACAAGTGGGACAAAATTGTGAAGTGGAACGAAATCTACTGGATATTTTAAACTTTTTTTAGCAAATAAAAAACTGAAAAGTGGTACGTGCAAAATTATTCGGCCCCTTTACTTTCAGTGAAGCAAACTCACTCCAGAAGTTCAGCGAGGATCTCTAAATGATCCAATGTTGTCCTAAATGACTGATGGTGATAAATAGAATCCACCTGTGTGTAATCAAGTCTCTGTATAAATGCACCTGCTCTGTGATAGTCTCAGGGTTCTGTTGAAAGCGCAGAGAGCATCATGAAGACCAAGGAACACACCAGACAGGTCCGTAATACTGTTGTGGAGAAGTTTAAAGCCGGATTTGGATACAAAAAGATTTCCCAAGCTTTAAACATCCCAAGGAGCACTGTGCAAGCGATCATTTTGAAATGGAAGGAGTATCAGACCACTGCAAATCTACCAAGACCTGGCCGTCCCTCTAAACTTTCAGCTCAGACAAGGAGAAGACTGATCAGAGATGCAGCCAAGAGGCCCATGATCACTCTGGGTGAACTGCAGAGAACTACAGCTGAGGTGGGAGAGTCTGTCCATAGGACAACAATCAGTCGTACACTGCACAAATCTGGCCTTTATGTAAGAGTGGCAAGAAGAAAGCCATTTCTCAAAGATATCCATAAAAAGTCTTGTCTAAAGTTTGCCACAAGCCACCTGGGAGACACACCAAACATGTGGAAGAAGGTGCTCTGGTCAGATGAAACCAAAATCGAACTTTTTGCCCACAATGCGAAACGATATGTTTGGCGCAAAAGCAACACAGCTCATCACCCTCAACACACCATCCCCACTGTCAAACATGGTGGTGGCAGCATCATGGTTTGGGCCTGCTTTTCTTCAGCAGGGACAGGGAAGATGGTTAAAATTGAGGGGAAGATGGATGCAGCCAAATACAGGACCATTCTGGATGAAAACCTGTTGGAGTCTGCAAAAGACCTGAAACTGGGATGGAGATTTATCTTCCAACAAGACAATGATCCCAAACATACAGCAAAATCTACAAAGGAATAGTTCACAAATAAACGTATCCAGGTGTTAGAATGGCCAAGTCAAAGTCCAGACCTGAATCCAATCGAGAATCTGTGGAAAGAGCTGAAAACTGCTGTTCACAAACGCTCTCCATCCAACCTCACTGAGCTCGAGCTGTTTTGCAAGGAAGAATGGGCAAGAATTTCAGTCTCTCGATGTGCAAAACTGATAGAGACATACCCCAAGCGACTTGCAGCTGTAATCGCAGCAAAAGGTGGCTCTACAAAGTATTAACGCAAGGGGGCCGAATAATTTTGCACACCCCACTTTTCATTTTTTTATTAGTTAAAAAAGTTTCAAAAATCCAATAGATTTCGTTCCTCTTCACAATTGTGTCCCACTTGTTGGTGATTCTTCCCAAAAAATAAAAAATGTATATCTTTATGTTTGAAGCCTGAAATGTGGCAAAAGGTTGAAAAGTTCAAGGGGGCCGAAAACTTTTGCAAGGCACTGTATAATATATATTAATAGTATATGTTCATTGAAGGACACATGCGACAAGGAATCTTGACTTTAGGGGCCTAAAGCGGCACCAGAAGTAGGACACCATTTTGTTGGAGGCAGACTGTTCTGGCATAGGCAAGTACCTACTGTCTACTAGGATTGGAAGTCCCCCCCCATCCCTAGTGGATGTGTGGTGGGCTTCAGATACCTCCTCAATATCTACCTGTTTTACCTGTGCGGTCCTACGGTTGATCAGTCCTACTTTGGACGCCACCTCCCCTGAGGTTTAATGGTGTTTCCTAGCCTGCCCTAGTTTCTGGTTGGTAAGTTGGTTCACCCAGGTCTGATTGCCAAACTCATTTGGGGATGGTGGTGGCTGATTAACTCTGGTGCCCATTTGGAAATCCTCCATCTTTGGAGGAGCCTCTCTCCTGCAGCCATCTTTGAAGAATCAAAGCCATTAATCCCGGAAGAGGTTAAAGCTGTGGAGGTTATGGGTCCTGCTCAGGTATTGAGGACGACTCCTCTACTCTTGTAGCACAGAAAAAAAAGCATCAGTGTCTAATCTCTTCGGTGTGGTAGCCTTTAAAAATTGAATATCCCCCAAGGGCCCCATGACTGTCAGCTGTTCCTTTTGCTGCCCATAAGCCAGCAAAGCTTTCTTTATTCTGCCTATTTTGATACATTTGTATTTAGATTATGGAAATGTCCAAAAATGGCCTTTTGTGGTGCCAAATCGGTGTACAGTGAAAGAAGTGGTCTTATCCCCCAGTCCTGAACCAGCCAGTTTTGACAAGGAACAAAGCAACTGTGATTCTGGTGGAGAAATCGACTCCTTTCAAGGACCCAGCTGACAGAAAGTTGGATTCTGTTGCAAGCTCTATGTATACTGTTGCCATGACATTGGTGTCCCAAGTTTTACAGAATAAGCAATTGCTTCAGGGCTTCTTTAATCAACAAGCAGGACTTTTTTTCACCTGGAACTTGGTTTCACCACCTCTGGCTCAGGCCCTCTCCTTCCTGCTCACCACTATCACTGGTAAACACAGAAGTTCGGCTTCTGTGTTTACCAGGGATAGCTTGTCTCCCAACGGCTCCCACAGATCTGGTCTCCTCAGCAGCTCCCACTGAGTGCCAGATGGAAACAAGGGAGATGCAAGTGCCCGGGTGCATTGCGGATGCTGACCCTCACTAGATGGTCTCCCTGCAAGTGAGAGAGGAGTTACCGACCAATGTACGGAGAGGTACTAAAGCCGACTGTGTTCAGCTTAATACAGCAAGATGGGGGAGCTTTTAAGGGGGGGAGGGGGATATGGGTGAAGTGAAGGGGGAGCTGTTGAAAAAGCCTGAACTCAGCGAACCCAGGAACTCGGCAATATGTACATAGCACAGCCCAGCCTCTGCATGCAGCACATCCCTAAACCCTGTACTATGTGCCAAGCGCACACCGGAACTCTTTACATGGCACACCCCTGGGGAGGGTTTTTTGGGGGGTTGTGGTCAAGTTCCTGCCAGTGGCGGCCCGTCCATAGAGGTTCTGCCTAGCCTATCCATGCGTCCAGCCCCCTGATCTACATATCAGAGCACCCGGCAATGGATTCCAATGCGGGGTGTGGTTTGTTTGTGTTTTGTTTTGTTTTTTACGCACCTGATTTCGCTCCGAGCCTATCCAGTTGTGTGACGATGTTTTGCTATTTTCACACTAAAGTTCTCCCCACCAATCAGGAGACAGGTCGTCAAACCTGTTCCGATTGGCAACAGCATCGGGTGATTCTATTGGATGCCTAGGGCTTTGGCAGAAGAGGAGACCACACGGTTGAGAAAGCTTGGGGAGCAAAACCGGAGCTGCTACTACCCGCACTCCACTAGAGGAGGAGAGTGCACCACAGCCCCGCCACAGTGTAAGCAAGGACCTTCTTAACTGCACCTCTTTCTTGTTTCAGTCGCCTCAGACAAGGGCTCTAAGCGGATCTCAAAGCCACCCTTGGAATTCAACTGGAATCGTGAGCAGATCATGTCGTGCTACAAAATAGTTTTTCTTTTTTACCAGACGGTCTCCAATCTCAATCTTTCACTGTCTTTGCTCCATAACATTTATCTGGCATTTGAGGGCTTCCTCCCTCAAGGGGTGACCACTCCTGCCCCTGCTTCTGAAAGGTTTAGGGGTTTTATTGCAATGTGTGTACGGGCCGGAAAAAGTATGGTGTTCAGACAATCCTGGACCTTAAGGCTCACAACCTTTTGTGAAGGTCCAAAAATTCCATCTAAAATCCATTCCCTGAGCTGGCTTCTATCCTTCAGGAGGACTTCCTGACATCCATAGACATCAAGGATGCATACCTGCACATAACCATGTGTGCTGGGCATCAGTTTTTTCGGCATTGCACGATAGGGCATGATCACTACCCATTTGTTGCACTTTCCTTTGATCTGACCTCAGGTATTTACCAAGGTACTGTCTCCAGACCTAGCATTACTGAGACAGTGAGAGATCTCTGTTTTGGGTTACATGAACGTTCTCCTCCAGGCATACTTTTGCTATTCCCTGATGAACATTCTGGCTGTTACAGTTCACAATCTGGAGGGGTTCAGCTGAACATCAATTTCAGAAAATCGTATCTGATTCCGACCTTGCATCTAGGGTCTAATCCTGGACTGGTTTCTCCTACCAAACAAACAAACTTCCAGGCTTAGGCTTCGTTTTTGCTTTCCTGCAAATGGTACACTGTGTGCAAGTTTTGGCTCCATAGGCTCTACCCTTTGAGGTTATCCCATATGCGCAGTTTTACACTCAGGTTCTGCGGAAGGAAATCCTGACCAAATTGGACACATCCCCTTCATTGCTGGAACGATTTACGTTGGTCAAGTCCCCCCTCCTGTGGTGGCACCAGTCTTCGTGACTGCTAAGTGGCAAGTTCTTTCTTTTCTTCTTTGGACGGTGGTCAGGAGGTACACCAGCAATCGTCAGAAAATGTCACAGCATTCTGTGGTTTATATCCCCAAAGTGGAAAACTTCCAGGCACACTACCTCAGCTGTCACGTCTGGTCCAGGGCACATGGAACTTGCATCCATATGTCTTCCACCAGATCTGTCAGTGGTGGAGAAACCCTGGATGTGGACCTCTTGGTGTCTCAAATTAACAGGAAGGTGTCTGAGCTGGTGGCCTTGTGGTTTAAATCCTAGTATTTGGTCTTGCATGAAAATAAGCTGGTTCTTCACCAGCAACCATCCTTTTTAGGAAGAACAATGTGCACCTTTCATCTGAATGAGAACCTTGTCCTCCTGTCACTTTGTCTGCAACTGTCACACCCTAAGGAGATTAATTGCGCTTCATTCTCTAGATGTGGTTTGGGCTGTGTCAGTGTATCTGTGAGCTACCTGTTGCAAGACAGACTTTGTGGTCTCCTAGGGTCAGCATAAAGAATTTGTAGCTTCTTCAGCTATTATTTCAAAATAGATTAGGCAGTTATTGGTTCTATGCCATTAAGGGTCTATCCTGTTACAGTGCATTCCACTAGGGCAGGGATATGCAATTAGTGGACCTCCAGTTGTTACAGAACTACAAGTCCCATGATGCATAGCAAGACTCTGACAGGCACAAGCATTACAACCAGAGGCAGAGGCATGATGGGACTTGTAGTTTTGCAACAGCTGGAGGTCCACTAATTGCATATGCCTGCACTAGGGTGATTAGTGCGTACTGGATTTTTTATCATCAGGCACCTGTAAGGCAGCTGCCTAGACGTCTTTCCTTAGTTTCACCAAGTTCTACAAGGTGGATGTTGCTACACCTTCAGATGCATGTTTTGGCTGCAAAGTATTGCTGGTCTTTCCTTCCTGCCTTTCTTTTGGGGTAGATTCCTTGCTGGGCTTTGTCCTTAAATGACTGAAAGAGAAAATTGGATTTTTTTGTGTTTGTAATCTCTGTAAAATTCCCTCTGTGTTCTTTGAAGGACCCACCCTGCTTTGTGAATCAAAGCGGAGTTCCAATAAAAAAAAAAAAAAAAAAAAGTAAAGTCAGCAACTACAAATACTGCAGCTGCCGACTTTTAGTAATTGGACACTTACCTGTCCCAGGGTCCAGCAGTGCGTGCGAACTAAGCCCTGCTCATCTCCCTCTCCTCTCTGCGGCACAGGCATTGTCACTGTGTGCCTCTGACGTGTCCCAAATGATTGCCGAGAGGGAGCGGGGAGAGGTGAGCCTCCTACCGGCGCCGCAGTGCCCCGGGAGAAAGTAAGAGCTGGAACCCTCCTAAAAAGAGGGTTTCCGCCCCTCCAAAAAAATGACATGCCATATGTGGCATGTCAGGGGGTCACCTTCTCTTAAAGCGGAAGTTCCATTTTTTTGAGTGGAACTCCGCTTTAATAATTGAGCTGCCAATAGCAGATTTGTGTTTAGGATTCCTTGACAAGCTGTGTCCTTCAGAGAACTAAAAAAATGTTTCAGTGGCTATGAAAAAAAAATTGAATTTTTTACTACATGTTGGTAAACATAGCTGCTATTTGTGGTGTTGAAGTGGGTAAGCAGCTTTTTATTACAGAAGAGATATGCTGCGTCTCCTCTGCAGTAAGACAAACTTACTTGCATGCTTCCGGTCAGCTCTTGAATATATGCTGAGCAGCTCCACATATGTTCCTAACATTTTGCTAGGAGGGTGAATGGCTCCCATGCATGTGTAGGACTCAAGTCCTCTCCACTGGCCAATCAAGAGACTAGAAGCCCAGGGAGAAGATGTCAGTGACTGATTTAACAGTTGCATCGCTGTAATGGAAAGGCGTAGTCTTCAGACATTAGTTCTGTTTTAATATGCTAAAATATGAAAAATGATTGGGTTCAAAAGCTAAAGCAATGTTTCTTTACAGAGGCTCTTTGACACTGTGTGATGATCAGCATGTTTTGCACTGGATAAACACAGATCACAGCTGGGACTCAGAAAAATTGTTTTTGTTTGTGCCCTTTTCAGACTGGAACGCTGATGTGATGGGATTATGGTGTGGTGCAATGCAGTGTGGAAAAATGCCTGTATTTGTCTGCACTGTACTCAATGGCACAACATGTCACCACACACTGTGATTCTGTGCAGTGGCAAGAATGAATTCTGTGACACTTCATAAAACAAAACAAAAAAAAACAAGCAATGTGGAGCAAGCACTGCACTAGCTTGTACAGTAAAACCCTGCATTTTTCCTAGTGTGAACGTAACCTAAATGTTTCATAAATATAACATTTCTAAAAAGGAACACACGCAGTTACTAATTATTTAAAGCTATACATAGCTACCATTCTTATCTCTTAGTGGATAAAGAGAGCAGCATTGTGCTTAGTAGGTTGTAAAAAGGATGAATCATATTGTCACAAAACATTTAAAAAAAACTTTTAGTTGCATGTATGTTTCCTTATTAAAACATATGTTTGGATCAGTGTTGTTCATCTCCTTTTTAAGCCATGATCACTCTCAAAATATTATAGCAAAAATGTATGCACTTAGCTCTGATCTAAAGTCATAATTTATAATGTTTTGTTATACCTATGTCCCCAAATGGCGTGTAATTTCAGATCATATATATGGAAAATGTATAAAAAGGTTTGCGTAATTTTTGTTCTGATTTGTGTGGTGTGTGTAGAGTTTGTTTTGCATGTCTATGATGCATCTTTTTCATGTGTTGTCTTCTACACATACCATTGTTATCGTGGCGTGTTTGTGTTTTCATCAGGGTTTGATGACTTAAAGCCCTTCCTAAAATGTTATTCATGGGCTTTATTTTTCTTCATTTCTTGCACAGTCTTTCACTGAACTGTTTGAGCACACACTAGATGTACAGTACATGAAATTGCAAATAAAGTTTAGGATCAACACCATAATTTAGGCTTGGTGCAGTATCCTTACAAACCCTTGGCCTGCAACTATCATTACCTGGGAGCTACAGTGTCACCAATATCACAAGGGTCCTATTGGGCTTGCTGAATAGGAAAAAAAATTAAATGGAAATAACTCTTGTTAAATTGTTAAATCAGTTCACCTGTCACTGGTAAGAGTTCAGCAAACTAGGATCAAGTTGGTTGCTGTAAGTTATTGTACATTATCATTGTTCTTTTAATGGTTTTGTTTTTAAGTAAGCCTCATAAAAACAAATTGTATCGCACTTAAGTGATGATGCTCTCCATTTTGTGAAATACAGAATCAACTTTGACTTGGCTAATCTCTATACTGTACAATTGTTGATAATTTTATTATGGTCCTAATTCCTACTTCCTGGTGTATTTTTCTATGTCCAGTTTTAAAGCTGAATTCCAAGGAGATGTAAAATATACAATGTAATGCAGCTATGTATCCATTAATCAATTATACATACTGTATTTCTTTAAATGCAACTAGTATGTAAATGTACTGGAGTTTAAAGTAACTCCTGGCTCCTAGTCACGCCCCTCCATAAGACACACAGAGTGGGGCTTGGCCCTGCCTAGCTCCCTCGTCACTGGCTTTGACAGCAGCTGTACCCAATGAGAAGTGAAAGAGCCTCAGCTCTCATGGACATCACTGGAATTGATGTCAGGCTCAGATATGCATTGTGTGGGGGGTGGGCTGCGGGGGAAGCTGCGTGTAGAACATTTTTTTTTTTTTTACCTTACTGCATGAATGCAGTAAGGTAAAAGGCCTCTGCCTTTGCAACCGCTTGGTGTAAGCCTCTTGCGATACCCTTTTTATAGCGACACTCGAACTGAGAGAGGTAGAAGAAGCACAGGTCATTTTTTATTTTCTTTTTCCAAATGTTCCAACAAGGAACATGTTAGGAGGAAAGAGCATAGTGAGTGAGTAGACAGATAACCTCCTTCACATCAGTCAGCAGGTTGGGGGTTCTTTCTATACTCTATATCTTGTAATATGGACAGTGGTGTAATCCATCCAGTTTTACTACACAGCAGGGCTAGGAATATCTCAGAACTAAATAGACAGGAGTGTAAATACAAGGAAAACCATTCCCATATATGTATTTTAGTTGTGTGTTTTAGGGGTTTGCCTGGAGATTTGCTTTAGTGCACTGTTCATACTGCCGGAGAGAATTAAGTTGTTTTGTGGACTGCTGATACATTTAAAAGGCAGAAGCTTGCCTTTTGAAAGCAGAAGTTTTTAGGATGCCTACAGACTGCATTTTCCTATGTGGCTTTTGTTGATTTCAACTGCACCATAAAATTGTCTACTGACATTAGACTGATTGTGTAGACAAAATCTAGCCACGCTTGGTTGAGTGCTTTTTAAACTTTTGTACGATTGACTTGAGTAAGGCACTCTGGTTTTCTAAGCAGTGGTGTCAACTATTTACCTTGACAGCTAATTGCTAAGTGACACCTTGGAACTATATAGATATAGAGGGACTATAATGAAGTCTGTTGTTTTTCAAGAGAACAAGGTATCTTGCAGATGTAGCAGTTAGAGGGATGAGACAAACATTTTACCACTGATGACAGGGGTGCTTACAATGATCAGCGTTTATGCACAACCGTGATCCAAACAGGAAAGAGCTAGCTGTTCCTGTGACTGCTTATATAGTGTGAGCTGGTATTTGGCTTCAATTTGTTATCCCCTCCCCCAGAGTAACAATGCTTATGTCCAAAGGTGCCCCTATGCGCCTTTTTCCAGACTGGAGGCACTGTAAGACAGGAGGTGTTAATGGTCAAATCACTAGGTGGAAACTGATAAGAGGACATCTTATCTTGCTGCTTCCCTTTCACTCATCCTTTGGAAACAGTGTGCATTGGGTCTGAATAACCTTGCATTCAAGTACTGTGCAGCAACTGACAGGATTCTACTCTTCCCCAACCACAGCTCATACTGTATAATAAAGTGTTGCGGTAGAGAGATTGCTCAATAAGGAATAGGCTGCCCTTCCTAGGCTTTTATAATATAGCAGCACTAGGCATTAAGAAATTGAGCATTGTTGGGAACAATTAGCAGTTCACATTAAGTTGGCAAGTATGATTCCTAACAGGGCATGTACAGTTAGGTCCATATATATTTGGACACGGGCACAATTTTAGTTTTTTTCAGGTATTTACCTAAACATATTAATGCTATAGTTATATAATGGATATGGGCTGAACGTGTGCACCCTCAAGTTTAAATTGAGGGTATGTACATCCAATTCAGAGGAAGGGTTTAGGAATTATAGCTCTTAAGATTAACCATCCCCCTTTTTCAAGGGACCAAAAGTAAATGGACAATTGAATCAAAAGCTGTTTCATGGCCAGGTGTGGGCTACGCCTTCTTTATTTCTTCAGCAATAAAGTGGTTGTATAGTCCTTTTTGGGACTTTTACCTACAGGAAAGCCTATAATAAGGCTTACCTGTAGGTAAAAAAAAAATCTCCTAAACCTGTACGGTTTAGGAGATATTCCCCTCGCAATGCACCGCTGACTGCAGCGGCGCATGCACACAGGGGATTCCCGGCTGAAAGCCTGGCAGACGACGGACCCTGCTGGGAAGAAATCTGCCGCGCACATGCGCAGGAGTGACGATATCGCGCTCCGGCCACTCTCAGCACCGGAGCTGCAATACCCGGAAGAAACGCAGAGGGAACATGTCAGCTCCCTCGGCGTGGATCGGACCAAATGTCGGGGCTTCGTTCTAAGGGAAGTATTTCATAATGAGCTAGTATGTGGTGCATACTAGCTCATTATGCCGTTTCCTTTGCAGGTAGGAAAAAAACACATCACCGGGTATACAACCGCTTTAAGCAGGTAAAAGATCTGAAGTTGATTCTAAGTGTGGTATTTTCATTTGGAATCTATTGCTGTGAACCTACAGCAAGGAGCTGTCCATGCAAGTGGAACAGGCCATTGTAAGGCTTCAAAAATGAAACCAATCCATCAGAGATAACCGCAACAGTGGCCAAATCAACACTAAACTACAAGCCTTGCTATAAGATATAAGCTAGAAGATATAAATTGGGATAAAATCTTAGGAACAAAGAACACAGAGGAGAGATGGGTTTGCTTTAAGAGCATATTAAATGAGGGCTTTAGCCAGTGCATCACATCGGGAAATAAATTTAAAAGAGCGAACAAAAGTCTTGGATGACTTAACTCTAATGTAAAAATGCATATAAAAGCAAAGGAGAAGGCCTTCAAAAAAATACAAGGCTGAGGGATCATCATCAGCATTCAGACTTTACAAAGAATGCAACAAGATATGTAAGGGTGCAATTAGGGTGGCTAAGATAGAACACGATAGACACAGCGGAGGAGAGCAAAAAAATCACAAGGGAATTGAGGGGCTTCAGTAATCCACACTGCAGTGTTCGTCCTCATGACACATCACAGTAATCTCCCTCATGGCTAACAGAAAACAGAATTAGAAATAGACTTGGGAAACTTAACATTAATAAATTACCGGGACCAGATGGCTTGCACTCAAGGGTACTTGGGGAACTCAGTCAAGTAATTGCCAGTTCATTGTTCCTAATTTTTACTGACTGGAATGGTACCAGCTGATTGGAGAAAAGCCAATGTAGCACCAATATTTAAAAAAAGGGTCAAAATACATCCCTGGGAATTAGACCAGTTAGCCTAACATCAACAGTGTGCAAGCTCTTGGATGGGATGATAAGGAAGTATATACAAGATTTTAGTAATAAAAACGGTATCATTAGCAGTAATCAGCATGGATTTGTGAAAAAATAATTCTTGCCAAACCATTCTGTTAGCCTTCTATGTGGAGGTGAGCTGCCATCTAGATAAAGGAAGGCCCATAGACGTGGTGTATCTGGACTTTGCAAAAGCATTTGATGCAGTTCCCCATAAACGTTTACTGTACAAAGTAAGGTCCATTGTCATGGACCATGGGGTGAGTACATGGATTGAAAACTGGCTACAAGGGCGAGGTCAGAGTGTTATGATAAATAGGGAATACTCAGAATGGTCAGGTGTGGAAAGTGGAGTCCCCCAGGGTTCTGTGCTGGCAGCAATCCTGTTTAATTTGTTCATAAACGACTTGGAGGATGGGGTAAATGGCTCAATCTCTGTATTTGCAGACGATACTAAGCTAAGCAGGGCAATAACTTCTCCGCAGGATGTGGAAACCTTGCAAGAAGATCTGAACAAATTAATGGGTTGGGCAACTACGTGGAAAATGAGGTTTATTGTAGAAAAATTTTAAATGCATTTGGGTGGCAAAAATTATGAATGCAATCTACTCACTAGGGGTACGCCTCTGGGGGAATGTAGGATGGAAAAGAACCTGGGGATCCTAGTAGGCTCAGCTATGGCATCCAATGCCAAGCTGCTTCTAACAAAGCAGACAGAATATTGGCATGCATTATCTTCAGGGATAAAGCGATAATTCTCCCACTCTACAAGACTCTGGTCCGGCCGCATCTGGAGTATGCTGTCCTGTTCTGGGCACCAGTCCTCAGGAAGGATGTACTGGAAATGGAGCGAGTACAAAGAAGGGGAGCCAAGCTAAAAAAGGGTCTGGAGGATATTAGTTATGCACAAAGGTTGCGAGTACTGAACTTCTCTCTGGAGAAGACACGCTTGAGAGGGCAAATGATTTCAATTTATAAATACCTGACCCCACAATAGGTATAAAACTTTTTTGAGGGAGGGAGTTTAATAAGATGTGGCCGCTCACTAAAATTAGAATAAAATAGATTAAATAGCTCTCTTTACACTTGCAGGCCCAGTTCTGCAACCAGCTATTGCTGCAGTTGTGTATCATTACTTATTCTAGGGCATCCACACAAAAGAGCAGGGTAGAAGGCAACCTTACGTAATCATCTGAATTAATGGGTGTAAAAAACCCTACTTAGGGGTTTCATAACAAAGGTGATTACTTATGCACTTAAGATTTCAATTAATTTTTATTTATTTTTTTGTCTTATCGTTTGTGTCACAATAAAAAAATATTTCGCTCCTTCAAAGTTATAGGCATGTTGTGTACATCACATGATATAAAGCCCCATCCCCAGCCCAAAATGAATAAATTTGAATCCCAGGTTGTAATGCAATAAAACAAGAAAACAACACCAGGGGGTGAATACAAGGCACTGTAATTCACCCAGATACATCAAGTGGTTGCAATGATATGAACAGTTTTACGAACACTTATAAAAGTTCGCAAAACTGCATTCAGATTTGTTTTACCTTTAGGTGTTAAGGAGGTAAGAAAATATGAAAATCTTACATTAAAGGAGAAGTGTGGGAAATCAAAATAACAAACGTACATCCTCCCCTATAAGGCTACAGCATCAATCTAATGCTGCAGCTGTCCTCTGCCAGCTCAGAGACCAAGGACTGAGAAATCACATGACTGCTGATAACTCAGTTGTTCATGAAGCAGAAAGTGGCGACTGCCAATCACTGCTCTGCTCTGGCCCTTCAGCGCTCACTGGAGCGCCGGGCTGTAGGTGGGGGGCAGCTGGCTCATGCTCTCAGCAGCACACTGAGAGGCCGAGCTAATCCAAACCTTAAAGTTCAGATCCTTCCAGGCCTTGGACCAGCTTTGTGATGTCAGCCGACAGCTGCCTTTAGCCCACTATTGGTTGAAACTGGGTTAGTGGAGTGCAAAAATAAATGTCTTTGGCCATACCGTTTTTATAACATTTCTGGAACTAGCAGGATATAATGGGTACTCTTATACAGTTTGACACAGGAAATTAATGGTCAATTTAAAGTTGGCCTTTTCTTCAATACTATGTTGTCATGAAAAAAAAAAATTCTGTTCTAATACTTTTATATATCATCCTAATAGGGCATCCATTATATAGTAACCTCTTTGTGGAGACTGACATTTCATCAACATATATTTGTCAAACGTTTCATAGACATTGTATGCTAATGTATTTTTATGCAGTGCCATTATTTCTTCAGATTATCAATTTCTTTTTCAAGATGTATTGGTGGGAGAAAAACTAAAATACATGTCCATCTTTGACAATATAGTTTTGGCAGTTTTGCTATAGTGATTTTCTCTGTGTGCCTACTGAAAAATCCAGATTTTTTTTTTTTTGTATGTACTATTTGATATTTTTCACTGATAGCTGCTATTAATGTTTTTTTGTTTCTTTTGTAGGATCTGGGGATAATGAAAGTGGGTCATATGAAGCGAATTCTACAGGGAATTAAGGAACTCTGCAAAAATGCATCTTTATCTGACATTTGAAGGCGGTGTCCATATATGGCAGAAGGCCTGACCAGAGAACCGAGTTGATTTAGAGGCACTATGTGGTTTTAGTTTACAATATAAATGTGGAAACCAAGAGGATAAAGTTTGGAGCATTGTGCACTTGGCTATTGTGTTAGCAATTTGGTGCCAAAGTTTTGAGAAGTTTAGATCTGCATGACTTGCTTACTTGTTTAGAAAGGATAGTGATGGTTGGAGAATGAAGGCACTTGTATTGCTGTGGCACTATTAAGTACAATATATAAAGAGTGACAACTTATCTTTCAATGGTTTAACGTTACCAAGCTTCCTTGTATGAGGCCCAGACTTCCAAATAACAGCACAGGCCAACATAAAATGGGCCAAGCCTAAGTTGGTAGTCTTGGTTCATGCTGCCTCAGGTACCATTTCCTCATTGGCCAAGGAGTATGACTGAAAATAAAAACACTTTATACATTTAAAGTGAATGCAAATGAACATGCATGGAGTGCCTGTTGAAGTTGGATTTAAGTTGCATGACATATCAGATACAAAGACAAAAAAAAAACACACACACAAAAACTTGAACAATTTTTATATTGATTTTACTAAGTTTTAATTTATTACTACTGATGTGTCTTTTGGCTGAAGGCACTTTTGTATTATGTGTTGTATATTTTTGCATGAGTATGTTCTGTGGCAGGGGATTTGTGGTTGTGAAGATGTAGCTCATGTGCCATGTATCTTCAGAAACTGATGTGCATTATGTATGTTCAACATATTTATTATAGCTAATCAATATTGTTTTGTAATTAACTCCGATAGACATAGTATATCAAAATTACATTTTGCAATGATGGTTACCTCACAAAATTTATCTTGTAATTTCTTGGGGACTCTTGATTTTTTTTTTTTTTCATTGCCTTATGTTGTTTAGGTTATTAAATTTCAGTGACATTTTTCAGCAGTCTTCAGCTCAAAGAAATCGGGTAGCAATAGAATAGATATGGCTGCTGTCTGGCCACCAGTAGCATAAATACACAAATGCCCTCACTGTTTTAGGCCAAGATGCCTGGCTAAAGTCCTCCTTTACTGTTCTTTCTGTAGCCCAATCTAGGCAGCTAAAGTGTCTTGTTTACTCCTGCTATGTTCACTTCTGCCTTATTCAGTCAGAATTCTTACTCTTAAGGTCACACCAGCAGCCACTTTATATCATGGCTACTGGTGTCCACATTAAAGGGCGTGGTGCTGATGCGTTTAAATAACACATCACACGGTTTACCTTTTTTTTTTTCTCCAACTTTACTGAACTGTCATAAAACGACACTTGATTCATCAATGTGCACTGCAGCACATTGAGATGCAGTGTAGTACATTGCAACACCCAGCACTGAAATTTAAGAGCTTGTTCTTATTAGTAGATTCAGTGTATTGCACTTAATCAACATATAATACTTAAGAATAAGAACTCTTTATTAGAGCAAGGTAGTTTGTGTCTTTATAAACCTTTTTGTAATGGAATACATGTATGTAGTTAATCATCTTTGAATCAAAAACATTTAATTGCATATTCTTTTTGCAGAGTTGCTTTTAGATCAAATCAAGTGATGAGGTATATCAACTACAGACTGCTGCTTATAGCTGCTGATAAATTGTGTACACCAGTACCAGTAAATTGATATCATTGGTATTTTTTATCTGTTATTCATAATGTCCGCCCAGCTAAAGTAGATGCTTTTATTGTAAAAGTTTTAACACACTACGTAAATTATATAAGCTAACATACTATGGCATGGTTCATAGTACTGCCATATAATGCAAAATAAATACTTATAGCTTTTAAATGTGACATGATTATATTGCAGCCACCAGTAAACCACTGTTTAAAAACCTGGTTATTTATTGTGGCATAAGGCATCCATCGGCCTCATAATAACACATGGCAATGTTTTGTGCCGCTTTCTTTTGTAGTTCTAAATGCTTTCGATCACAACATTTAAATCGCTTGTCTTTTTACTTAAATTAAAACATTTATATTGATTTATCAAAGCAATGGGCTGGCTTATAGTGAAAATAGTCTTGAGCGTGTTTATAGTAAGAGCTCCACATACTTTCCCCAAGCTTTCACACATTATTTCTTAGCTGATAAAGCACTTTAATAGAGTTCATGTGACCCTGCCCTTGACATCCACTTAAACATGTAGCATGAAAAGTACCAGCATCCTACATCCCCTATTACTTTCATTATGAACTCTTTCTTTTTTGTTCAGTAAAGGTAAATTTGTGGCCATAACTTGCAGTATTTTTTCATAGTTACACGTATTTACTGATTTGAGGATGTGCTAGCTGGAAATTAATTTAGAAGCAGCCATGTGGGGTCTGCCATCATGTATAAGAAGTACCTCAATGATGTCACTGGTTTCTGGTTTGTTGGTGTTCTTAGTAGTGAATATGCACAAATTTCTTTCAGTAGAATATAGAGGAGAGCATTCAGAATTTTTAGTCACCTTATCATAAACCCTAATATACTGTAACTGTAAAACCTTGGTTGAAACAACACAATAGAAAGTATTGAAATGGTTGGTTCACGTAAAACAACTTTTTTTTTTTTTATTTTTTTTTTTTTTTTATTGTGGTGGAGGTATTGAATAGTGGTTGATCACATAACCCACTAGTTTCTACTTCATGATTTCCCATTTGTTCCTCTGGCTTTTGCCTTACTCTTTCTGCTGGAATAAGTAGATTGTTAATGCTTCTTTTACATTCTCTGTACTGTTTAAAAACAGTGCAACAGGGAAAATAAAGACCCCACTGGAATAACTTGGGTATGACAAGAGAGTTGGGATTCAAGGAGCAGAAATTCCAATGACTGGCAGACTTAAAGTAGAAGTCCACCCTAACACTAAAATCTCTAAATCTACAGCCATTCATGCTCTAAGACTAACCTATTTAGCCCTGTAAAGAAGAAATCACTATACATAACTTTTTATTAAGCCGATCTGGCCCGGTCCCATGCTGAGCTGTCGGCGGCTTCACTGTGGTGTCAGGTGCAGAGGAGGCAGCCAACAACACAAGCCTCATAGTAACTCTGTGTGACGTCACTTCTCCCACTGGAGTCTAGACTGGAATGGCATCAAAAAAGATATGTATACGATTTCTTCTTTACAGAGCTAGATAGGTTAGTCTTGTATTGCCTGTAGATTTGGAGATCTTAGTTTTAGGGTGGACTTCTACTTTTAAAAAATTGCTGGGTGATTCTATCTACCTTCATCCATACAAAGCTGGTATGCCAGTTTTGTGTGAACTGACTCTTTTTAAAGTGTATTTAAAAACAAAAATTTTAATATTACAGCTTTTAGTGCTAAGATGTGGTGGCGGCGTTAGTTTTATTTTTTCAAATTTTCACTTTTTCCCCTGCTAATACTGCAAACAACACACGTCATGTTCATTCGTGTCTACACTCATATCTTTACTGTATCTATGTGGGAAGCCATGGTTGTCATACAGACTGGTGCTTTCTTTTAAGCTCATCTGATGTGACAAAAACCCTGCCATTTCCAGATCAAGTTATTTTCTGTACATTACTCAAAATGTGAAAATTTGTGAAGCTACCACATGTAAGGACTAGTAAGCTTAGTATATTACACTTTGTTTTTGAATTTGTGTGCTTTAACTTTTGGTAATAAAGTCTCCTGTAGTATCCACTGTTAGCTAAACTAAGCAGCGGGGTTAATTTACTAAAAGAGTAGTGACTCTTTACTGTTTCCCTAGTAAATGTGGTGAAGTCATGTTCACATCAACGATTTAATCATGTGTAAGCGAAAAAAAATCTATTTTTTTATGTCTGTACATAATTGGTTATTCAAATTAAATACAGCCTTGCCTGATTTACAAAGCTCAGTAAACCTTCACTTTGGTAAGAAAACAGTCGCTACTCCCTTAGTAAATCAACTTCAGTGTCTCATTTACAGTGCGTAAAAAAAATCCTATTTTTTTTCTCTATTATAGTATTTTTACACCTGTGTTCACGCAAGAAAAACAAAATTACGTTGAAACCTAGTTCTGTTTTTTATCATTGTATTATAAATGTCTTTACTGCTTAAAATCTTTTTATAATGATCGGCGCTAGAGGCTCTTTCTTGACCAAGTGAACTAGTTTATAACATTCTTTTACAAATGCATTCTATCCCCTTTCAGACAAGTTTTGTATAATAAAAGCTCCCTGTTTTCTGGTAAAGCAGGACAATGTGTGAGGTGCAATATTTATATAAAATTTTAGAGTTTTTGTGGGGTAATTTATCACACAACTATAAAGAAGAGGTTACCAGTGCACTACTTTAATACTGTATCTGTTTGAAATATAAATATCTCACTGTTGTTATGCAGTTGATCTGCATATTTGTATATTATGTTAAGCACTGTATCATCCTATATAAAGATTTTTTTTTTTTTTAAGCTGTGTAATTTTTTTTTTTTTTTTACTTGGTTAATTTTCAATGTTTTAGATATGTGAGTTTATAAATTAATATTGTGTCACAGATGTTAAATTTGCTGTTATTGTTTTTCTGAAAAAAGTTGTAAATTATGTGCAATCTTGAATTTTTTTCCCTCATGCTGGTTATTATTTGAAGACATGGTAAAAGTGCACAGTTGATGATGCTGTTATTCTGTCACCTTAACTATTCATCTGATTGCAATAAAGGCTACGTTCACCTTTGGAACATGTTAAATGTTTCACCCGTATTTATGGTGGAACAAATAACATGTTCCAGCTCCTGCCTCCTCTCCCCTTGAACCCCCTTGCCTATGACAGCGGTTGGGGGATCCTCTTCCCACACCCACTGTCACAATTTAAAAACCATGCAGCCAAGTGGGGCTCTGCCCACAGAGCCGAATCATTCATTCACAGTATTCTGTGAATGAATAAAAAAGTACCGTCGGCCACTGCGACCGATAGTTTTTAGCTCTCCATGAACTGCGAGGGCACTGGCGAGCATCCTCATATTTCATTGGTTCTTCCGGCAGTTTAGTAACTGCCTGCCCGTAGACTGTAACCTTAGAGTCTGCAGGATCCTGGCATTGTACCTGCAATCTGCTGACTGCAGGTGCATTAAGTTACAGGCTCCAGATTTATAAATATATATATATATAAACAATGTGAACTTATCCTGAGTCAAACTGGTGCAAAAAAATGCTTTTACTTTCTGTCTGAATTTAAAATATTTTTCTTATTCTGTAGATGTCATAAAGATATATTAAAGCTTGGTACACATGGTTCGAAATGTGGCTGGTAAGGCAGGAACCAGCTGAATTTTGATTTGTGTGAAGCCTTGTCTGATGACAGAAGCTGATATAACGATCAGCTTCTGTCATATGGTCCTGCTGGAAAACCTGCATTCAATCAGCTGCTGCAGCTCTCATCAATGTATACCACCAGGGGAGGAGTCCTTTCCGTCCAAATACAATCCCACAGCAAGGGAGATTCCTGTATCCCCCTGCTTGTGTGAATGTGGGGATCTGTGAGTTTTTTTTTTTTTTTTGATCAGCCTGCTGGTTAAATGAAAAGAAGAATTCAGTGTTTACCCAGCTTTAGTTCAGAGGCAGGCAAAATCTGGCATGCTGGGGATAGAGTTCAACCAAAGCTATAAGACCATACACACAGATAAGATGTTCAATAGTTTTGAGGGCATCATTCCATTCTGTAGAAATATTCAACTATCAATACAGGTTAGAATTAGCAGATTTTTCTTTAAGATTGCAGTTTCCAAATGCAGGAGAAAAACTTTTTACTTGATGGATAACTGCTGACCCCAGTCAGCTCTGTTGAATACAACTTGCCTTGGACAGGTCGAACCTCTGTGAAGTAGCTGGTTATGGTTTTCTTTTTATAAAGTTTTCCTTTACAACCACAGTAAGCCGTATTAGTTAACAGCCTGAGGGAACAGTTGTCTCACACAAGTCATATCGACCATTTGGGTTCAAATCTTAAAGGGTAATGGCACTTTCATGTGGGAAAAAAATAGCAAACAAATAATATAGCGTGTACAATTGCGAAGTCCTATTGTAATTGAATGTTATTAAAAATGACCTGTCCTTTTAAATCTGCAGCCACTGTAATGTTCTATAGATGCAATGCAATATGGCTACATGGAGTTGTTCTGCACACAGAATGTGAATATTGACCATTCCCCAGAAACATAATTTCCTGCTTGATTGGCTCACCAATTTTCTCTGAAGTCTGCCTAAGATACAAGTCAGATTTCAGGCATCCCCTGACATTTTTGGTGAGATGTTTCCAATAGGAACACTTCTAAAGGGGTGCAGGCCTAGCAGCTTTCCTCACCCATTTGGGGAATGTTTTTTTTTTTCCACAACAAAAGAGGAGTTATGCTTTAATGATTAACCTTTTAAATGAGACAGGTCTTCCAATAATTTTAAATAGTAAAGCCCTGATGTTGACTGTCTGCTCTTGTGGGGGTAGCAGTCAACAAAGACTTCAAAAGACACTGGGTGGATTTATTAAAGGTAAATAGACATTGCACTTTGGAAGTTTAGTTGCAAAACTTTTTCCCTAGAGCTTTGTGAATATGGTAAATCTCTGCTGATTTCATCATCCAATCATGTGCAAGCAAAAATGCTGTTTTTTGGGGTTTTTTTTTGTTTTTTTCTTGCACCTGATTGGGTATTCTTTACAAAGTGGAGTTTCACTACATTCACTAAGCTCTGAGAAAAAAAAAAAAAAAAAAGAGTACAACTACACTTCCAAAGTGCACAGTCTATTTGGCTTTCGTAAATCCACCTCCCTTGTCATCTAGAAATTCTTTCAGGCTGTGCACATTGTTTAAAATAAGCATGGCTTGCTTTGCATGGTCATTCATTATGCCTTTTGTCAGAAACAAACATGTAGTTTCTTTACTCTGACATTTCTGGGCAAACTGCACTGCTCTCTCACTTCCACCTCCTGGCCCACCGAGTGCCGGCTGCTGCCTATTAAGCCTACAGCACTCTGTGAGTGACAGGAGAAAAAAGGTATTGTGAATTCCCATAGTAAGGGCTCATCTTATTGAGGTTGATTTACGAAAATTGGAAAGTGCAAAATCTGGTGCTGCTGTGCATGGTAGCCAATCGGCTTTTAACTTCAGCTTATTCAATTAAAGCGGACCTTCAGTCATTTTTTCAACTTTCCATCTATTAAATCTTCTGCCCTTCTGGTTTTAACTTTGGATAGTAAATTTTATTTTCTGCCAATAAATACCTTATACAGCCCACTTCCTGTTTCTTGTCTGGTCATTAGCCTAGGCTTATGACATCATGCACAGCTCTCTCTCACTGCTGTAAGAGTTTGCCAGGAAAGGAGAGGGGGTGAGTAATGAAAAGGCCAATGAAAGCTGCAGGACTGCAGAGCTGGAGGTGAGCCTCTGTGTAAATCCAGAAAGTGCTCACAGTTAAAATGGCTCCATCCAGACTCTGTGGATGGCAGGCATGTACTGGCCATTGGGACTACCGGGAGTTTCCCGGTGGGCCGATGGCTCAGTGGGCCACTCTGATGTAAGGGGGGTGCTGATGGGACACTCTGATGTAAGGGGGCTGCTCATGGGACACTCTGATGTAAGGGAGTGCTGATGGGACACTCTGATGTAAGGGAGTGCTGATGGGACACTCTGATATATGGGGGCTGCTCATGGGACACTCTGATGTAAGGGGGCTGGTGATGGGACACTCTGATGTATGGGGGCTGCTCATGGGACACTCTGATGTAAGCGGGCTGGTGATGGGACACTCTGATGTAAGGGGACTGCTCATGGGACACTCTGATGTAAGGGGGTGCTGATGGGACACTCTGATGTAAGGGGGTGCTGATGGGACACTGATGTAAGGGAGCTGCTCATGGGACACTGTGATGTAAGGGGGTGCTGATGGGACACTCTGATGTAAGGGGGTGCTGATGGGACACTCTGTATGGGGGTGCTCATGGGACACTCTGATGTAAGGGGGTGCTGATGGGACACTGATGTAAGGGGACTGCTCATGGGACACTCTGATGTAAGGGGGTGCTGATGGGACACTCTGATGTAAGGGGGCTGGTGATGGGACACTCTAATGTATGGGGGCTGCTCATGGGACACTCTGATGTAAGGGGGCTGCTGATGGGACACTCTGATGTATGGGGGCTGCTTATGGGGCACTCTGATGTAAGGGGGTGCTGATGGGACACTCTGATGTAAGGTAGTGCTGATGGGACACTCAAAATGTAAATGGGCTGGTCTGGATGAAGTCCAGGGCCAAATTTCTGTCCCAGTCCAGCCCTGGTGGATGGAGATTTCTGCAGCATGTTTGGCAAGTACAGAATCACAGTATATATAAAATAATATGCAAAGTGTTTGGAGGGAAGCATCAGAATCGCAAATGTTTTTATTACAAATTATCTGAGCAGACTACAGTTCCTCTTTAAGCTTTGACAAAAGAATGGAAGCTGACTGGTTTCTATGCAATCAACTTGCAGTTTTTTTGTCAAAGCTTATAGAGTAACTCCACTTTTGTTGAGAAAAACACATATCCTCCCCCACGGGTGATCTATGTAAATTACAATGATTTTTAACAAACATTGCTATGGATTTCTACATTGAATCGAATGGGAGTGGTTTCATAATTATCAACCATCTGCAGGGCACTGGGGATCCTTTTAGCCCTTGTACACATGGTCGGAGATTCCAACAGAATGTGTCCTATCGGACCGTTTTGTCGGAAATTCCAACTGTGTGTGGTCTCCATCGGACTGTTTCCGTTGGAATATCCGACGGACCAACTTTTCCAACTTGCCGGTAAAATTTTCCGACAAAATCCACAGATCGGACATACTCCGATCATGTGTAGCCTACTCCGATGAACAAAGTGCCACGCATGCTCAGATCAAATTCCTAGACCAAAGCTATTGGCTACTAGCCTGAATGTAGTCCGTCGTAACGAAATCACGTTATGTAAAATTGGATTTTCCGACAACTTGGTCCGACCGTGTGTATGCAACATCACTTCCGGACCTCTTCCGGAATTAATCCGTCGGAATTACTCTGACGGATTTGGTTGTTGGAATCTCCGACCGTGTGTACAAGGGCTTAGACGTGTTCCTATTGGAAATAGCTCACCAAAAATTAAATTTCTGTTGCAGGGGGATGTCTGAAATCTGACTTGTATCTTGGTGCAGACTTCTGGGAAAATCAGTGAGCCAATCATACAAGTAAGAAATTGTATATCTGGGGGGCGTTCTGCACACATTCTGTGTACAGATAGCTTCCAGGTAGCCATATTGCATTGCATTTTCAGAAAATTACAGTGGCTGTAGATTGAAAAAGAAAGGTAATTTTTAGTAATATTCAATATGGCTTGTGTCGCAATTGTATATGCTATGTTATTCTTTCTTTATTTTTTTTTATTTTTTTACAGTAATGTCCACGAGTGTCTCAGCTGTCCCGGAGTCTCCTTATTGGCTGAGACACAACAGCGGCGCCATTGGCTCCTGCTGCTGTCATAGTCAACTAGCCAATCGGGAGGAGAGGGGGCCGGATCAGGGCTCGTGGTGTCTGAATGGACTCAGGTGCCCCCAAGTAGCTTGCTGTGGGGGCACTGAAGAGGAGGGAGGTGCCAGGAGAAGAGGGACATGAGAAGAGGAGGATCTGGGCTGCTCTGTGCCTACCCACTGCAACTTGTTTATTTTAATAGGGAAAAAAAAGACTTTACAATCACTTAAGGATTTGGCTGTCTGAACATTGGTCAAACAAGCGTGTTTACTTTAAAATTTCAGGAACCACTTCAGCATAGCTGTTCTAATCCACTAAATGTGTAGAACACAAATCTGATTAGAAAACATGCTGCACAATTTGGTGACACCTTTATAGAGATTTGATTGCGATGGTGATAGACTAAATTGCCTGGTGTATCAGGCAATGCATCCCCTGACCCAGTACAAGCTCTTTCAGCACATGTCTATTGCGACTAGTAATACTTTTCAGGAGATTTTTTAAAAATTAAAAAGGGAATGGGTCAACACTAGCATTCCTGCACTACAAGGAATGCAACAAGAAATGTAAAATCACAATCAAGGCGACTAAAAAAAGATTACAAGAGACACATAGCGGAAGAAAGTAAAAATAACCCAAAACTGTTTTTTAAATATATTAACAGTAAAAAGACAAAATCTGAGCATATTGCATGCTTACAATGAGGATGGGAGCATGGTTACAGATGACACAAAGAAGGCAACTGTACTAAATGCATTCTTCACAGTTTTTATGCAAGAAAAAGAAGGGTTTACCGACAGCAACTGTAGTGTTCCTGATCTTTGTGGACAGCATGATGACAGGATTGGTACCAGCTGATTGGAGAAAAGCCAATGTGTTACCAATATTCAAAAAAGGGCAGACATATTACTGGGAATTATAGGCCAGTTGGCCTAACATCAGTAGTGGGTAAATTATTGGAGGGAATGATTAGGGACTACATCTAAAGTTTTACTGAGGAGAAAAATATCATTAGTGGTAATCAGCATGGGTTTATGAGGGGATGTTCCTGCCAGACCATTCTGCTAACGTTCTATGAGGAAGTAAGCAGCCATCTAGATATGGGGAGGGCTGTGGATGTGATGTATCTGGACTTTGCTATAGCATTTGATACAGTCCCCCAAAGTTACATAGTAGGTGAGGTTGAAAAAAAGACAAGTCCAACCTATGTTTGTGATTATATCCCCGTATGTTACAGTCGTTCAGGTGCTCATCTAATAGTTTATTGAAACTAACAATGCCACCTGCTGAAACCACCACCTGTGGAAGGGAATTGCACATTCTTGCTACTCTTACAGTAAAGAATCGTCTATGCAGTTTAAGGTTAAACCCCTCTTCTTCTAATTTTAGTGAGTGGCCACGTGTCTTTAGTAAACTCCCTTCAGCAAAAAGTCTTATCCCTATTGTGGGGTCACCATAAACGCTTAATTTACAAGCTGAGGTCCGCAGGCTTTGACCATAGGGTTTGTGCATGGGGAAAAACTGGTTAAAGGGATGGGGGGGGGGACATAAATGTAAAATATTTACTAGGTGGAATACAACTGGGGGAGTCGAGGATGGAGAAGGATCTACGGGTACTAGTAGATGACAGGTTGAGCAACAGTATGCAGTGCCAAGAATATTAGCATGCATAAAAAAGGGGATATACTCCAGGGACAAACTATAATTCCGCCACTTTGGTTAGGCCTCATCTGGAGTTTTCAGTCAAGTTCTGGTCACCAGTCCTCAAAGGATGTGCTGGAGAGAGTCCAAAGTAGGGTAACTAAACTAATAAGGGGACTGGAGGACCTCCATTATGAGGAACGGTTGCAAACATTAAATTTATTCTCGCTGGAGAAAAGACGCTTGAGAGGAGTTATGCTAGCAATCTACAAATATCTCAATGGGGATCCCAGCATAGGAAATAAACTATTCAGTCATAGGCAGTGTGAAAGGACATGGGGTCACACAATGAGTCTGTAGGAAAAGCGGTTTAACATAGGGGGTTTGTCACTGTTAGGGCAATAAGGATATGGAACTCTCTCCCACAATTGGTGGTGGCTGCAGGGAGTATGTACATCTTTAAAAGACTTTTGGATGTACATCTTAAAGGACACAACATACAGGAAAATGGAAACACATCATAGACACTGATACACATGCACCTACACAGGTTGAACTGGATGGACTATTGTCTTTTCTCTGCATTACCTACTATGTAATTTTGGATAAACTCATATAGGAAATTTCATCATCTGTCCATATACGACCTGCTGAAGGGGTATTGTTGGCCTTCAAAATGGGTTTAACATTTTTTTACTTTTCTGTTATCTCAGTTTTACCAAACATTGAACAATTGTGGACTCTAATGCCGTGTACACACGTAGCCGACTATCCGACGGACTTTCCGAATGAGCTACTTACCCACACACGGCACTTTTTCAGCAGACTAATATGGCGTACTAAGTCCGCCGTACTATCCGCCCTACTTTTGAAATGAACGGACTCACCCACACACGCGGAGGAAAGTCCGCTCATTTCGAGCGCGTCTCCAGGTAGGCGGGGCCCGCCAAGGAGACGTTGCTGGCCCCGCCACCTGGTATGGACTTAAAGGGGAACCCCAACGCCGAAAAAAATCAGCGTGGGGGTTCCCCCCAGGTCCACATCAGACCCTTGTCCGAGCACGCTACCCGGCCGGCCAGGAAAGGGGGTGTGGACGAGCGAGCGCCCTCCCCCTCCGAGCCGTACCAGGCCGCATGCCCTCAACATGGAGGGTGCCTTGGGGAAGGGGGGGCCGCGCGGTCCCCCCACCCCAAAGCACCTTGTTCCCATGTTGATGAGGACAAGGGCCTCTTCCCGACAACCCTGGCCGTTGGTTGTCGGGGTCTGCGGGCGCTTATCGGAATCCGGGAGCCCCCTTTAATAAGGGGGCCCCCGGATACCGGCCCCCCACCCTATGTGAATGAGTATGGGGTACAATGTACCCCTACCCATTCACCTGTAAAATAAAGTACAAAAAGCAACACACAAGATAAAATAGTTTATTGCACAGCTCCGGGGGTCTTCCGTCTTCGGGGGATCTTCTCGCCGGACTCCTCCGCTATCTTCTTCTAGCTCTTTTGCTAGCGGAGGAGCCCGGCTTTCTTCCTCGCTGCGGCCTCTTCTTCCAACTTCAGGGGTCTTGTCCCCCTCTTCGGTTCTTCTGCCGGGCCACCGCGCCTTCTTATAGCTCTTTTACAGGCGGTGGCCCGGTCTTCTATCGCCGCCGCCTTCTGTTCTTTTCTTCAGATGTTGCCTCGTCGCTCGCTCCGCTCACAATGACGGGGACTGGGCGTGTGGATGCTGGGACTGTGACATCATAATAGGCGGGAACATCATCCGGTGATGTCACTATATAAGTCGCCGCGCTGGAGCCATTGTGAGCGGAGGGAGCAACGAGTCAAGATCTGAAGAGAACAGAAGGCGGCGGCGACAGAAGACCAGGCCACCGCCTGTAAAAGAGCTATAAGAAGGCGCGGTGGCCCGGCAGAAGAACCGAAGAGGGGGACAAGACCCCCGAAGTCGGAAGAAGAGGCCGCGGAGAGGAAAAAAGCCGGGCTCCTCCGCTAGCAAAAGAGCTAGAAGAAGATAGCGGAGGAGCTCGGCGAGAAGACCCCACGAAGACGGAAGACCCCCGGAGCTGTGCAATAAACTATCTTTACCCTGTGTTGTGTTTTTTTTGTACTTTTTTTCACAGGTGAATGGGTAGGGGTACATTGTACCCCATACTCATTCACATAGGGTAGGGGGTGATAAGCCCCTCGCCCGCAGACCCCGTCAACTAACAGCCAGGGTTGTTGGGAAGAGGCCCCTGTCCTCATCAACATGGGGACAAGGTGCTTTGGGGTGGGCGCGAAATGCAAGTCCGTCGGGAAGATTGGAGTGCAAAACTACTTTCTAAGTCCGCCGTACTTTCGGGTCAAAAAAGTATGCCGGAGGCTACACACCTGTGCAAGATGACGGAGAACCTGCAAACATGGCCTCTTTGGCGTACTTGAAGATAGGGTTGAGAACCACTGGTTTAGGGTATGTAATATTTAGGGAGAGATGCAGATCTGTTCTGTATCACAAATAAATTAAAACTTTAAAATTTGTTTTTGAAACAAATGGCTGTGGTGCCTGTAAAAATATTCGATTGGCATTTCAAGGGCAGAAAATAGGAGACGCTAATGCTGAGTTCTTTTGGTTCGCAAGGCCTAATTGTCAAAAGGAGTGTTTTAAACTTGGGCTTTAAACTTTTTAAATATGGGCACAAAATAGATTTTCCCAAGGCCGATCTAAATAAGTGACCGTAGTCATTCTGAGGAATAGAACAAAATTTGCTAATAAGCAATTATATAATTGCTTATTAATGAGTTATAAGGGATTAAATTTGATTCTATTCACATAGCATACCTAAAAAATAAAAAATGTTTTGAGGAGAAGGTGTCGTGGCTGTCTGCAAGCATTCCTCAGCTCCTCAGTTTGATCTGTACCAATAGTTGAGCTGGGGACTGAATGAGTCTGTTCACATTGCCATACAGTGGAAAAACCCAGCTCCAAAACCTTTAGGTTCCATGCACACTGTCAAAAAAAAAAAATCATAGTTTCTATAGGCATTTTTTTCACCTGCCTGTAGATGCACTTCTGTTGTATTCTATGAGTCTTTACACATTATAATGACTACAGGCATTTTCTGACAGGAACGTTCAGAGGCAGGAAAAACCCTTCTCGATCACGTTTTCTGGAGAAGTTTAGGAGCAGTAAAAACGTCAATCGCTCCTCAACTCCTGTTATCTCTTGTGAACGTCACGTTTCAAAGTTTTTTTTATTTGGGAGTTAACTTTTGCAGAGGAGTGTTAAAGTGGTTGTAAACCCTTACAAACCACTTTGACCTACAGGTAAGCCTAGATTAAGGCTTACCTGTAGGTCCAAGAAATATCTCCTAAACCTACACGGTTTAGGAAATATTTGCCAAAAGACAGGCACCGCTGTCTACGGCACATGCGTACACTGAGCGCGCCGCTGTTAACGGCGATATGCCGCGAGTGGCGGCTCCCGTGCACATGCGCGGGAGTCATGTCATCACGGCTCAGTCGAATGACAGCGCCGGAGCAGTGAGACACACCAAGAAGATGGAGGCTCCGTACACAAGGGGACATCGGTGACTTCGCTGGCTCCTATGTCAGGTAAGTGACACATAATGGGCTACTATGCGATGCATAGTAGTCCATTATGCTTTACCTTTGCAGGGAATCAAAGAGGAAGTAAACCCATTAGGGTTTACTTCCTCTTTAAGTGCAAAAAACGCCTGTAAACTCAAAAGTTCTTAAAATTCCCTAAACTTTGTACAATATGCTCTCAATTCATGTTTTTTCCAGCTAAAACGCTGAAGGTTTTTTTTTTTTGCTCTTAGTGTGCATGGAGCCTTAACCTTGTGTTAAAGTGATTGTAAAGGCTTCTTTGTTATTTAAAAAATAATAATTTTCATTTCATTTACCTCCACTGTGTAGCTCGTTTTGCAGAGTGGCCCTAAACATCTTCTGGGGTCCCTCGTCTTCTCTCGGCTCCTCTCCGCATCAGATAACCCCCTAGGAGAAGCGCTCTCCCAGGGGGTTACCTTGCGGGTGCATTCTCGAGTACAGCATTTGCATCCATAGACACGAATTCCAGACTCACGTCATTGGTTTTGATTGACAGCAGTGGGAGCCAATGGCTGTGCTGCTATCAATCTATCCAATCGAGCTGAGAACCCCTTGCAGAGGAAGAGCGCATCTCCGCCAAGTAAAATTCCAGGGCTCAGGTAAGTAAAATGGGGGGCTGGACACTGCCAGGTTTTTTGTTTTGTTTTTCACCTAAATGCATAGGATGCATTTAGGTGAAAAAAACATAAGGGTTTACAACCCCTTTAAGATGGACAGTGTTAATTATAAATTACAATAATAGTTGTACGGTAATCTATTACAACGCTTGAAATATCTGCCTCCAGCCAGGGTTAATTATGGTAAACACCACTTCCCAGACCCACTCAAAACAGAGAGCTAAATAAAATTTCTTTGCTAGAAGTTCCAGAAGTGGTAATCTAAACGGTTAAAAAGCACATTTGAATTTTGTCTCACATTTTTCTACATGAATGGGGAAATGCATCAAATATAAAGTAAATATTACCCCAATTTGGCTGTAGAAGTTTACATTCCTTTTAAACGTAACCTGTAAAACAAACATGAGAATATCGGGTATTAGAATTTATACTGTGCTTCAGGCCAAAATGTACTCGCGTAGTGAAGCAAGGATTAGAATGACCTCCCCAGAGATTGCATTTTCTTTAAAACTAGTCAGGCGAGGTAGATTTTATGTTCGTTTTTTGATAGCTTTCCTCTAAGCAAGTTAATTTCTGATCATATAAGTTCTGAGTTTTGATCAGTGCTAAACACAAGCAACCCTATCCTAAATACAACTTTTCTGTCACTGTGCACACATTATTCCATTTTCATTATTAAAGTGAATGCATGGATTTCTCATTTTGCTACAACCACAACAAATGTTTTTGTGTTTAGTTCTATGATTCCACAAGTATTTTTTTCCATAAAAATATATGCAAATGTTCCTGTTGAATTAGTGCTTCCTAGTACTTTTTTTTTTTTAGATGTAACCTGACTGTTGAAATAGTGTATAGTAGCTGTGTGAACTCTTTTTAAACAGCCAAGTGGACACCTTTCTTCCAGAGAATAGTGAGTATTTGTTATGTAGTACAAAGGCCGCCAAATTTAATAGTATTCTTTGAAATGGGGTTTGGGCAAATAGTTTCCTGTGTTAATGCAGATAGGCTGAAGTGTCCTTGGGGACTCCTCGTCATTATTGAACCCCCCCCAATCTTGGAGGTTCATCAGATGAAGTCTCCTCACCTAGCCTTTGCTTAATATAATATGACTGAGCTGCAAAGTGACCTGCTCATAATGACTTTTGTGGGAGAATCTGGGAACGTTAAAGCGGTTATCTCTGCACAGGGTGTTTAGCGGTAGAGCATTGTGCAAAATGACCGTTCTGGCAAGGGCTGACTACAGAATGGATTCACAAAACATCAACACATGCAGTATTTTTCTTCTCTGTTTTTTTCTTTTTTCAACTTTTCTAGATGCATCAGAAATAGATATTCCATTTCACTACCGTATATGAGCTGAAATTATTTTGATTTAAAGGTTAATTGCACAAAGATGATCACAGGGTTGTCATTCTGAAGAATAATGCTAGCTTTAGGTTTTCAGGCTGGCAATAATATAATTAAGTGTCCTTTTAAAGGGAGCTGTAATACATGATGTGTAGAAGATATATTGACAGACCCCAAAGCTTCCTTTGACTGGATGAGATGGAAAGGCAGCCTGATAACGCCATCATTTTCACAGCCTGTCAAAGGAAACTTTTTGTATTAATTCCCAGATTTCAAAGCTGATTGTGAATGGCTGAGCAGCACTTAGCCCAACTCCATTTTGTTCTGGGTGTGAGATGGGAGTTTTTTTGTCTCACTGCTGGAGCAAAAGGCTGTATACTTTGTGTAGATTAGGCTACATACAGTTTATGCAGTGTGCCCATCAGGTGTACTTGTTAGTGTGGAAAGTATTTGGCCCAGTAAACATGTACATCAGCTTTAAATAATCTGTATAGGTAGACCCTCACACAGCATAGTTGTTGGCAAGTTTTGTTGACCTTACATTACCATGATTCCTTCACACCATGCCAACCTCTAGCTAAAAACATGCCAGAACATGGGTACCATAATATTATTTTGTGCAACTTGTATTACAGTCAAGCTCACATTTTCACCTTCTTTTACACATTAAAAAAAAAAGTACATTCACGTTCAAGATATGACCAAAGTGAACAAACAGCTACCACTGCAGAAAAAATGTGTATGTATATATGTACCTTTGTGGTGTTTTCCTATGTACAGAGTTGTATATCTATATATTGGAGCAGTGTTTGTGTTTGATTTCAAACACCGGAAATGTTATCTAGTCTAGACTACAGGGGGCAGCAGTACTACAAGAAACATTACATACAGTATATGGGACCAAACAGACTGCATTTTACAAAATAGGTTCTTGGCCTATGTGTGATTAATAAAATAAGCAAACTGCTTTCCTTATTATTCCAGTTTTAGCTGCTGTTTAACTGCCTTTGTAGATCATCATAAAGTTCAATCGTAATCACAAAATATTAACCAAAATTCCATATAACGATTGCTGTTACTTGCACAACTGCCAGGCAGGTCTGCCAGCGGCATTAGAAAGCAGGCAGTGTAAATGTTTGACTTTACGAAGGAAACAATGTTAAAAAAGTAAAGTGAATTTTGTTTGTTTACATAATGTTTACACAGTTTTTTTTAATATACTGTATACAACTTTAACGTATTTATTACATACAATAAGAGATAAAATTATGTTTTGTGATTTCACTTTGGATTATAATGTTACATTTCCCTGTACAGATTTTGGGTGGCTTTGTTATGTAGTTAGTAATTTTTATGACTACTCAGTGACCAGTTTTCTGTGCCTTTTGTTGGATGCATCATAACCTATTTACTATCATTATTGTATGGGAGTCACTGAGATGTGTATTTTTGTATTCTGCTGAAGGCAATGGTTGTTTTTCCTGTTGTAAACAACTGAGCTGCTGCTTTTTGTCTGGCACTCAGTTAAGATCTTCCTTCTCAAATAAACTTAATGCATTCACTATACTTCACAAGGTATGTGTCATTTTTATCTTGCTTTTCTTTATCGGGAAAGCTGATTTCAAGGCTATTTCTACATTATAATCCATATTTAAGTTTTCAACAAAAATCCAAAATCAAATTGACCAAAATGATTCTTTGACCTTAAAGTGGTTGTAAAGCCACTATATTAGGCTGATTTCTACCTTATTTCAGAGCATCTTACGGGACTCGCATGATTGTTCGCCGATCTCCTCTCCTGGGCTGACAGCTCCAGTGTGAGTGGCTGAGAACTCCCACTGACATCAGCCAGGAGGAGAGCAGCGACCAGTCAAGTGAGTTGCGGGAGGCGCTCTGAAATAAGGTAGAAATCTGAATTTTTTTTAATAAAACACATGCAGTGGGGCACATGTCCTTAATTTAAAGAGGCGATTGTATCATCATAACAGTTTTATTAGCAGCAGGAGGGGAGGGGGCAGGCACTGTCACGAGCATACAGGCCGGGGGGGAAGGTGAGCTGCAGGCACGAGGCACGTAAACTGACCACGATGTCAGGGCTCAGCTGCCATGATAAACTGTGGTCTGTTCACAGAGGGGAGGGCAGGATCAGACTCAGGTGATGGGGCCAAATTACACAGCACACGCACTGTGCTGTATAACATGCTAAGAGAACAGGATCCTTTTTACAGTATGAGCAAAGCCAGTGAGATCCAAAGCTCTGAAATTGGAGATGAGTAGAAAACTGTCTATAGCATTTGCAAGCTGAAATCTGTGTGTACCAGATCTAAAGGTTGTAAAAGGTACTCTGCGCTATAAAAAAAAAAAGGCACAGAATGTTTGGTTACTAACAGCCTACTACTTGCAAGAAAGGTCTGTTTGTTTTAATCCTGGGACCAAAACAAAAGTAACTTCACAGAACCTTGGACAACTGTAAAGATGCATAGAGCTGAAAAGGTCAACATACACAATATCTAAAGGGTTGTTTCAGTGTTGCATAGTAGGTGAGGTTGGAAAAAGACACCAAGTCCACCCTATGTGTCTGATAATATGTCAGTATTACATTGTGTATCCCTGTATGTTGCGCTCGTTCAGGTGCTTGTCTAATAGTTTTTTGAAATGATCATTCCCCCCCCCCCCACTGAAACCACTGCCTGTGGAAGGGGATTCCACATCTACATCTCCCTCTAAACAGTTTAAAGTTAAACCTTTTCTTCTAATTTTAGTGAGTGGCCTCGTGTCTTATTAACCACTTCCATACCAGCCCTATTCTGGCACTCCTCTCCTACATGTAAATATTTTTTTTTGCTAGAAAATTACTCTCAACCCCCAAACATTATATATGTTTACATTTTAAAATTGCGGACACATGGAATGGGACAAAACTTCGGTACTTAAAAATCTCCATAGGCGACGCTATAATCTTTTCTTTTTTACAGGTTACAGGGGAGGTCTTAGAATTATTGCTCTCGCTCTAACACATGTGGCGATACCTCACATGTTTGGTTTGAGCGGCGTTTACATATGTGGGAGGGACTTGCACGCGTGTTCGCTTCTGTGCGCGAGCTACCAGGGACAGGGGCGCTTTATTTAATTTTTTTTTATTGCTTATTTTACATTTTTTTCCGCTTTCTTTCACTTTTTTTCCTATTACAAGGAATGTAAACATCCCTTGTAATAGGAATGGTGTCCAAGTCCTCTTTATGGAGAGATATGGGGTCAATAAGACCCCACATCTCTCCTCCAGGCTGGAAAGCATGAGATCAAAAAAAAAAAATCATAATTCCATGCTTTCCAGCCGCGATCGTTGCTTTGTTTACAAGCGCGGCCCAGACGTAATGTCTTAATTCTTTGTCCGGGGCCTTGGGGAAAGAAACGGCAATTCTTTCTCTGGGTCCCCGATGGCACGTGAGAGCCCAGAGAAGCACCAGGGGGGTTGGCGAGAGGGGGGTGTCCCTTCCGCCACCTGTAAAAATGATCTAGCAGCTGAACTGATGCTATGATCGTTCTTATGGTGCACAGAATCGCCGGCTGAAAAAAGAGGACATCTGAATGATGCCTGTAGCTGCTGAAAGTCAAGGATGTCATATGACGTCTTTGGGTGGGAAGTGCTTAAACTCCCTTCTGCGAAAAAGTTTTATCCCTATTGTGGTATTACCAGTATGGTATTTGTAAATGGAAATCCTATCCCCTCTCAAGTGCCTCTTCTCCAGAGAGCATAAGTTCAGTGCTTGCAACCTTTCTTCATAACTAATATACTCCAGACCCTTTATTAGCTTTGTTGCCCTTCTTTGTACTCGCTCTGTTTACAGTACAACCTTCCTGAGAACTGGTGCCCAGAACTGGACAGCATACTCCAGGTGAGGCCGACGCAAAGTCTTGTAGAGTGGGAGAATTATCACTTTATCCCTTGAGTTAATCCCCTTTTTAATGCATGCCAATATTCTGTTTGCTTTGTTAGCAGCTTGGTATTGTATGCCATTTCTGAGCCTATCATCTACTAGGACCCCAGGTCCTTTTCCATCCTAGTTTCCCTCAGAGGTTCACCCCCTAATAGATTGCATTCATATTTTTGCCACCCAAATGCATTTTTTAAACATTTTCTACATTAACCACTTTAATACCAGGCTATAGTCATATGACGTCCGCATATGGGATCTCCCATCCTGGGCGGCGTCATAGGACGTCCTCGGTATTTCGCCGCTCCTGCGGGCCCTCAGAGCAGCGATCGTGGATGAGGTGTGTCCCTCGGACACAGCCCATCCCTGATCCGGGTAAAGAGCCAATAACCAATGGCTCTTTACCATGTGACCGGCTGGGGCCAATCACAGTCGGTCACATGCATTGCCCACGTGCACGGCAGTCATGCCCAACCCTAGGGTGCGCACAGAGCGGCGATCAGAGATGCGGCTTGTCACCCTGACACAGCCCAACCCCGATCGCAGTACAGAGCCAATGAAATTGGCTCTTTACCACATGACCGGCTTTGTCCAATCACAGACAGTCACAGAATGTAAACAAACCGCTGTAACGAGATGTTACCAGGTTCTCCTCCTCACACACCGATTGTGTGTGAGAAGGAGATTGCGGTAACATATTGTTACCGCTTACAGTACACACCAAAACACACTGCCCCCCCAATAAATAGTACCTGTCATCACCCATCAAATTACCTGTCACCACCCATCAGTACCTATTACCACCCATCAGAGTACCTGTCACAGCCCATCCAAGTACCCGAGTAACTGTCGCAGCCCATCGGAGTACCTGTCACCACCCATCAAAGTACCTGAGTACCTGTCCCAGCCCATCTGAGTACCTGTCCCAGCCCATCTGAGTACCTGTCCCAGCCCATCTGAGTACCTGTCCCAGCCCATCTGAGTACCTGTCCCAGCCCATCTGAGTACCTGTCCCAGCCCATCTGAGTACCTGTCCCAGCCCATCTGAGTACCTGTCCCAGCCCATCTGAGTACCTGTCCCAGCCCATCCGAGTACCTGTCACAACCCATCAAAGTACCTGACTACCTGTCACAGTTCATCTGAGTACCTGTCGCAGTCCATCTGAGTACCCCGAGTACCAGTCACAGTTCATCCAAGTACCTGTGTACCTGTCAGTTCATCTGAGTACCAGTCACCAGCCCATCAGAGTAACTGAATACCTATCTGTAGCCCATCAGATTAGCCGAGTATCCGCTCATCAAAGTACCTGAGTACCCGCCTCAGTCCATCTGAGTACCTGTCACAGCCCATCTGAGTACCTGTCACAGTATATCTGAGTACCCAAGTACTGGTCACAGTTCTTCCGAGTACCTGTCACAGTCCATCCGAGTACCTGAGTACCTGTCACAGTCCATCCGAGTACCCAGGTACCTGTCACAGTCCATCTGAGTACCCGAGTACCAGTCACAGTTCACCTGAGTACCTGTCAGTTCATCTGAGTACCAGTCTATCAGAGTACCCAAATATCTATCTGTAGCACATCAGATTACCCAAGTACCTGCCTCAGTCCATCTGAGTACCCGAGTACCTGTCACAGCCCATCTGAGTACCTGTCATAGCTCACCTGAGTACCTGTCACAGTATATCTGAGTACCCAAGTACTGGTCACAGTTCCTCCGAGTACCTGTCACAGTCCATCCGAGTACCCAGGTACCTGTCACAGTCCATCTGAGTAGCCGAGTACCAGTCACAGTTCATCTGAGTACCCGAGTACCTGTCAGTTCATCTGAGTACACAAGTACCTGAGTACCTGTCAGTTCATCGGAGTACCCGGATATCTATCTGTAGCACATCAGATTATCCGAGTACCTGCCTCAGTCCATCTGAGTACCCGAGTACCTGTCACAGCCCATCTGAGGACCCAAGTACCTGAGTACCTGTCACAGCCCATCTGAGTACCTGTCACAGTATATCTGAGTACCCGAGTACCGGTCACAGTCCATCTGAGTACCCAGGTACCAGTCACAGTTCATCTGAGTACCCGAGTACCTGTCAGTTCATCTGAGTACATGAGTACCAGTCACCAGCCCATCAGAGCACCCGAATACCTATCTGTAGCACATCAGATTATCCGAGTACCTGCCTCAGTCCATCTGAGTACCCGAGTACCTGTCACAGCCCATCTGAGGACCCAAGTACCTGAGTACCTGTCACAGCCCATCTGAGTACCCGAGTACTGGTCACAGTTCATCCGAGTACTGGTCACAGTTCATCCGAGTACCGGTCACAGTCCATCTGAGTACCCAGGTACCAGTCACAGTTCATCTGAGTACCCGAGTACCTGTCAGTTCATCTGAGTACATGAGTACCAGTCACCAGCCCATCAGAGCACCCGAATACATATCGGTAGCCCATCAGATTACCTGAGTACCTGTCACCAGGCCATCGGCGTGCCCGAGTACCTGTCATTAGGCCATGAGAGTACCCGAGTACCTGTCAGCAGGCCATCAGAGTACCCGAGTATCTATCTCCAGCCGATCAGAGTACCCAAGTACCTGTCGCCAGCCCATCAGAGTACCCCAAGTACCTACCTGCAGCCCATGCCTCAAAGAATATATGTTGGGGTGTTTGCTTTCCAAGATGGGGTTCATTCATTTTGTGGGTAATTCCACTGTCCTGGTGCTCCAGGGCCTTCAAAAGTGTAATAGGTCGTTAGGAAATTAGAGGTGTAATTTATGCTCCTAGAACACCTGATGGTGCTCCCTGCATGCTGGGCCTCTGTATGTGGCTAGGCTGTGTAAAAGTCACACACGTGGTATCGCCATACTCGAGAGGAGTAGCAGAATGTATTTTGGGGTGTAATTGGAAGTATGCATATGCTGTGTGTGAGAAATAACTTGTTATGACAATTTTGTGGAAAAAAAATTTCAAAAAATTCGTAATTTTCCCAAGAATTGTGGGAAAAAATTACAACTTCAAAAAACTCACCATGCCTCTTGCTAAATACATTGGACTGTCTACTTTTCAAAAAGGGGTCATTTGGGGGGTATTTTTACTTTCCTGACATTTCAGGGCCTCAAGAAATGAAATAGGGCGTCAGTGCATCAGGTGTGATCAATTTTCAATGATTTGCTTATAGACTCTATAACTTTCACAGAGACTAAATAATATACACTAATTTGGGTTATTTTTGAACAAAAACGACTTATTTGCAAAATTTTATCATAGAAACTAAAAAAAGGGTTTTGTTTTTTTTCAACATTTTTGCTCTTTTTTCACTTATGTTGCAAAAAATAAAAAACCCAGTATTTAAATACCACCAAAGGAAAGCTCTATTTGTATGAAAAAAATGATAAAAAATTTGTTTGGGTACAGTGTTGCATGACTAATTGGCATTCAAAGTGTGAGAGCACTGAAAGCTAAAAAATGGTCTGGGAAGGAAGGGTGTATAAATGTCCTGTATTGAAGTGGTTAAACCTCATTTACCATGTAGTTGTCCACCCCAATAATTTGTTCAGATCTTCTTGCAAGGTTTCCACATGCTGCGGAGAAGTTGTTGCCCTGCTTAGCTTAGTGTCGTCTGCAAATACAGAGATTGAGCTGGTTACCCCATCCTCCAGGTCATTTATGAACAATTTAAACAGGATTGGTCCCAGCACAGAACCCTGGGGGACCCCACTTCCCACCCCTGACCATTGCGAGTATTCCCCTTTTATCACCACCCTCTGAACTCGCCCCTAATGTCCAACGGACATTACTTTGTACAGTAAAATTTTATGGGGAACTGTGTCAAATGGTTTTGCAAAATCCAGATACACCACATCTACGGGCCTTCCTTTATCTAGATGGCAGCTCACCTCCTCATATAAGATTAATAGATTGGTTTGGCAAGCACATTTCTTCATGACTACATGCAGATTACTGCTAATGATACAGTTTTCATTACTAAAATCATGTATATAGTCCCTTATCCCCTCCAAGAGCTTGCATACTATTGATGTTAGGCTAACTGCTCTGTAATCCCCAGGGGTGTATTTTGGCCCTTTTTTAAATATTGGTGCTACATTGGCTTTTCTCCAATCAGCTGGTACCATTCCAGTCAGTAAATTTAGAAACAATGGTCTGGCAATTACTTGACTAAGTTCCCTAAGTACCCTCGGGTGCAAGCCATCTGGTTCCGGTGGTTTATTAATGTTTAGTTTCCCAAGTCTATTTCTAATTCTGTCCTCTGTTGGCCATGAGGGTGCTTCCTGTGATGTATCATGAGGACAAACACTGCAGTTTTGATTACTAAAGCCGCCCGATTTGCCTTGTGAAGACTGAGGAAAAAATAAATGTAACCAGATGTCCTTCTTCATTCTTTATGGGGCCAATATGGTCTGTCCTCCTTTTTTACTGTTTATATACGTAAAAAATGTATTGGGATTTTTTTTGCTCTCCTCTCTGTCTTTCGTGTTCTATCTTGGCCGCCCTTATTGCACCCTTACATATCTTGTTGCATTTTTTGTAAAGTCTGAATGCTGATGATGATTCCTCAGCCTTGTATTTTTTGAAGGCCTTCTCCTTTCCTTTTTTTGCATTTTTACATTAAGCCATCCAGTTCATGAACTTCAGTAAGATGTGCTGTCTACAAATTGAGGAAATGCAGTGCTGTGGCTGTTCTCACTAGAACTGGGCATCAAAAGGGAGGTAAAATGATCCTAGGATACCAAAATAACTACAGAGATTTATTGACCTGACTAAAGTGTTCGTGAACCTAGAATAACACACTAAATAAGAATGGTGTTCACGTTGTGGCATCGCAGAATGCCCATATAGTCCCATGTCCCAGTTTTGTGTGTGTGTGTGTATATATATATATCAACGGCTCTTGCTCCTTTAACCACTTCCCGACCAGCGCACGACGATGTACGTCGACAGCATGGCACGGGCAGGCATATTGGCATACATGTACGTCCAATATTCGTTGCCGCCGTGCCATCGGGAGCGCGCCGCCGGCGGCGCGCTCCCGCGCTGGTCGGGACCCCCGTGAGTCCGGTCGCGGGACCCGCGGACTCGATCGCCGCGGGCATCCCCGCGATCGTCTCACGGAGCGGCGGAATGGAGGAAATGCTGTATAAACAACATTTTCTCATTCTGCCTAGCAACTAGTGACGCTGATCTCTGCTCCATGTGATTGGAGCAGAGATCAGTGTACACTAAATGAAAGCCCAACCCCCCCACAGTTAGTAACACACCCCTAGGAACACTTAACCCCTACACTGCCACCCACTGGTTAACCCTTTCACTGCCAGTGTCATTTACACAGGAATCACTGCATTTATATAGCAGTGATTACTGTATAAATGACAATGGTCCCAAAAATGTCCGATGGGTCCCCGACAATGTCGCAGTCACAATAAAAATCGCAGATCGCCGCCATTACTAGTAAAAAAAAAACAAAAAATTATTAATAAAAATGCTATAAAACTATCCCTATTTTGTAAACACTATAACTTTTGCGCAAACCAATCAATAATCGCTTATTGCGATTTTTTTTACCAAAAATATGTAGAAGAATACGTATCGGCCTAAATTGAGGGAAAAAAATGTTTTTTTATATATTTTTGGGGGATATTTATTATAACAAAAAGTAAAAAATAATGCGTTTTTTTCAAAATTGTCGCTCTATTTTTGTTTATAGCGCAAAAAATAAAAACCGCAGGGGTGATCAAATACCACCAAAAGAAAGCTCTATTTGTGGGAAAAAAAGGACGTCAATTTTGTTTGGGAGCCACGTCGCACGACCGCGCAATTGTCAGTTAAAGCGACGCAGTGCCGAATCGCAAAAAGTGGTCTGGTCTTTGACCAGCAAATTGGTCCGGTCTGAAAGTGGTTAAACACAAATCAGCCCTATCTAATGTGACACCCTAGAACCTCTGTCACATTCTTATTGCAAGCAGTATGTGGGCTGTCATTGCTCATCATTTCTAAAAATGCTGTTGGCTGGCTGTTCAGTTATAAAATTCTCTGAACCACTGAACCAGAAAAGTATACAGGTTCTCAGTGTTTGACGCCAATGGCTGAGAGTGCTGGCCAGAGTGTTCTGGTGGGGGGGGGGGCTCCTTCCCCCTGTCATTCCACAATAGAACAGCGGGGGAGATTGATGTACTAACATCAGATTGTTAGTACAGTGGCTCCGACCTGAGCCGTTAGTTTTTTTGTTCAGCCTGCTGGGTTCAACGAAAGAAAACTAGCAGTGTTTACTAGGTTTAAATCTCCACTGTTGTCTGCTTTTGCTGTTCCCAGGGAGACAAATATTCAGTGAGGCAAACTGATGGAACTAGCCTCTGGCAGCAGGCACACTATGAGCACCATCCTTCAGATCATCGGGGAAAGGGGTCAGCTTGCATCCCAACAAATTAGGCAGCAGCTCGTAAACATTCAGTTGCCTGGGCGTACCTCCAGTCAACTTGTGCCACAGTCCGCAAATGTTTTTAGCAGCCAGATGATTAAATTGCCCTGCCAGTGCTATGTTTTGAATAGTTGTGTAGCTTCCGGAGGCATGTCCAGGCAACCCAGAATGCCAAAAATGAAGTTATACAAAATATTTACATAGAGCTGTTTAAGGGGCAGAAGTCTGGAACACTAAACATTCCTTTTACAGCGAAAGGGGGTGGTGGCTACAGTGCTGTAGCTCGCCCTATAGGAATTTATATAAATTGGGCTTCACCTGGGGTGGAGCTACAACACAAACAGAAAAATAAATTTAAGAGGCCCTGAATCAATATGGGGCCAAGTGCTACATGCATTTGGTCCCTCAGAGAATTTAAATAGTACTTTTGAAATGTGGTAGTACTTTAAAGCTAGAGAACTAGCATTCTTAACCACTTAAGGACCGCCACACGCCGATGTATGTCAGCAGAATGGCGCCGACGACCCGGTCCTGAGCTCCGTGGCCGCGGGACCCACGGACCCGATCGCCACCGGTGTCCCACGATCGGGTCACAGAGCTGAAGAACGGGGAGAGGTAAGTGTAAACAAACCTCTCCCCGTGCTTTCTAGTGTGGCTGTCACTGATCGTTTGTTCCCTGATATAGGGAAAGACAATCAGTGATGTCACATGCCAAGCCACGCCCCCTACAGTAAAAAAACACACACTTAACTCTTACACTGCCCCCTAGTGGTTAACCCCTTCACTGCCAGTGACCTTTTTACACTAATCAGTGCATTTTTAATCGCACTGATCGCTGTATTAATGCCAATGGTCCCAAAAATGTGTCAAAATTGTCAGACGTGTCCGCCATAATGTCACAGTCACAATAAAAATCGCTGATCGCCGCCATTACTAGTAAAAAAAAATTTAATAAAAATGCCATAAAACTATGCCCTATTGTGTAGACGCTATAACTTTTGCGCAAACCAATCAATAAACGTTTATTGCAAATTTTTTTTTTTTTACCAAAAATATGTAGAAGTGTACGTATCGGCCTAAACTGAGGGAAAAAAATTTGTGTTTTTTATATTTTCTGGGGATATTTATTATAGCAAAAAGTAAAAAAATATTGCATTTTTTCAAAATTGTCGCTCTATTTTTATTTATAGCGCAAAAAATAAAAACCGGAGAGGTGATCAAATACCACCAAAAGAAATCTCTATTTGTGGGGGAAAAAAAGGATGCCAATTTTGTTTGGGAGCCACATCACACAACCGTGCAATTGTCAGTTAAAATGACGCAGTGCCGAAATCCCAAAAAGGGGCCTGGTCCTTTAGCTGGAAAATGGTCCTTTGCTTAAGTGGTTAAGGGGAGCCCCGCTGTGGCTGCCCCATATTTTTCCTGTGAAAGGTGTACCCAAGTCAGAACTCCTGATATGAGAATACTTCCTCCAGGGCAGTAAATCAGAAAGTATCCAAGTACTGGATCAGCTTGACAACTAGCATATTCAGCAGGACAGCAATGACACTCTATGTATTCCTTTAATCTCAAAGGATAAGTTCACTTTTACAAAAAATATAAATAAATGCACATTTTTTTTTCAGGTTAAAAAAAGCATTATTTTTTTTGTTAGGGACCTGTAAAACATTACACCCACGATCAGCAGATCATAGGTGTAATACCACAGTCCTGCAGACTGTCTGTGTATCTGTTTGCCCATACCTCTGATGTGGGCAGGCTGTTACAACGTGAGAGGAAGCTCAGTAAACTACCAAGAATCAACAGTGGGGGCCAATGCATTTGTAACATGTTGCCCTCCGAATATGGGGTAAAGTGAACTTATCCTTTAAGCAGGGAATATACAGATGACCACAAGGGGGAACTGAAAAATCTGCATATTAAATACAACAATCAAAATATGGAACAGCAGGGAAGTAAATGTGAAAAACTCAAAACTGATTTCAGGTAAATGTTAGAGCTTAACCGTAGGGCATATGATTTGTATTCCTAGACCATGAGTTATATGCAGGCTACCTTCAGGTGACTTGCTAGGGCCCCCCCAGGTGCACACTCATATAACCCTGCTCCAGTGTCTTGATAGTGTGCTTGGGTAATGTACCTTTTCCCCTCTGGAGAAGTATTTTTTTTTTTTTAACAATTACATTTTTTGCCTTATGACACTTCTATCAAGGTCTGACTGTTCATTGCCCTAGGATATCTAGCATTTACCGGATCTGAACCTCTGTGTTACCTTAGGGCCGTTACCTGGAGTCCACTGTGTGGGACCGGCCTGTATTTTTGCTTCATGCACTGGATCCTGCATTAGGTGCTCACCTTGGCACAACGTAAAACATGAAAAGTTAGCTTCAGGGTGCTATATGAATGCAGGGTCATGGTCAATTTCTTTTGTTCACAGATCCTAAAGTTTTTGGGGGCATTGTGATGCCTGGGCCTCTAATATTAGCATTGTGGATAAGGTAACCTATGTTTTTCCTGTATGCTAATACCAGTTCCTGGCTTTTACTGAGATAAAATTCAGTGTGTAACAAAATAGGCAGCCTTATAGACAGAGGAATAGGAAGTTATTCTTTTTTTTTTTTTGTGGTGCCTCCTATTATATTTGACTCAGTTTCTCGGCACAAGCTATTTGAACTGGGCAGTTTTTCCTCCTCCTGTCTAGATTTAGTCTCAAAAGGATGTGGTTGCTATATCATGTCTACCGGTTGGCACATTCACTCCTGCTTTTTCTGCCAAAAATGCACAAGGCACATTCCTGCACTCCTCCTGCGATCTACTGCAGAGAGATAGCCACAGGACTATAGTCCGTGTTGACGTATATCACAGGCACAACAGCCAAACAGCATGTGTCCTGCAGATGGCCTACAGCACATGTGTCAAACACAAGTCCCACTTGCTGAATTAGCCATTTCACGTGGCCCTCGCACCTCTCCTACCGCTGCGGCACCCACATCTCCACCCCCACCTTGTCCCAGCAGTCAGCAGCAAAGGACAGAATTCCTCCAGATCCTGCGCTTCTCCGGATAGGCATGAAGAGGCGTGTCTTTGCCACCCTGTCTCAGCAGTCTGCAGCAGAGAGGAGAACAGAACTTCTCCAGCAGGTCCTGTGCCTCTTACAGCTGTATTTGTATCTGTTTTGCTTGTGTGTATCTATCAAGGTTACTTTGTGGTTATAAGCAAGGAAGCTGAGACCTCTGCAGTGTGTAAATGTGGTTTTACTAAACAAAAATGCTGTACGTACAAAACTATTACAATATTAGGAATACAGTACAAGACTGACAGATATCTACAACAAGCAAAATGCCTAGCAAATAAACAGCCTATGGTCTGTAACAGTAGAAATACACTTAAAAGTTGCTTAACTCTGGTTACTGTGTTCGTGATCTCCAGTGACGATGAGGACTCAGTTGGTAGTTAATTGGAGAATCAGGCGAAAGCATCTTTTTCCTTCAATGGCTGATTACAATCATTTGATGTTAAAGCATGATGAGCCCTCCTAGCTTATGCCTGAAACCCCCTTTTATGTGTCAGGCTGTTTACCATAGTTACCAAACAACAGAAAACATACCTGTTTACTGTAGCTGTATTGACAATGGACTGCTAAAATTGTCAACAGTTCCCACTGTTTAGGACAGCCTATGTATTGTTACAAAACATTAGTTTGAGAAACAGCCTCAAACAAAACTTGATTTCTGTTTCTGTGAAAACTGAGAAAAATCATTTGGCTGTTTATATATATATATATATATATATATATATATATATATATATATATATATATATATATATACTCATAGCAAACGCAACACATTCTGCCCTTGATTTTTCTGACTACACACAGAAAATCTCTTCATTACTAACAACTCATTCTACACAATAATTTTCCTTGAATGCAGCCCCTCCCATATTTCTGTCACTGTGAAGGTGTTTCAGTCTTTGGATAAAAATTCATTAGAAAGTCCATTCTAAAGTTCTTTAGAAACAAGTCCAAGCTTGTTATACATCAAAGGCCTTGCTCTCCACAGCTCTTGTAGTCTTCCATTATTCTGTCCATCATGAAAAAACGTTTCTCTGGTCTTCCTATAGATCAAATCTGAGACAGCCTGTGGAGTGGAAAACAAAGCGGATTATCTGTTCCTTCTAATAATACATAATAACACTAATAATTGTATAATATAATAATAACATAATAATACATAAACAGTAGATTCTGGCCCTTCAGGTACAATCTCATCTTTAACTGGCTTCTTGTCTAGATATCTGACCAACACTCATGCCACCTGCGTGTATCCACTTCTTACCCTCCCAAAGAACATAAATAGGGAGGAGAGGAAATATACTGATATTTCCCAGAAGATCACTGTTGTTTATTTTGGAAGGCTTGATATGTAGCCTCACTTTCCACTCTTGCTGAGAAGTATCCCCTAACCAGTCAGAGTCCCAGCCACTGTCTTGAAGCTCATCTGCCAATGCAAATATAACTTCAAACCTTGCCAGATTCCTTCTCATTCCTAGATAGGCTTCAGCTTCAGATACGTCATTCTTAGTTTCTATGTCATGGAAAGCAGTAACATAGTATCTGTTAAGCCCTGTTCTTTCAGGAACCTTACCTAAATACTGAACTCTGAGCTCCAGCTGTGGAATCTGTGCCCCAGCCCCTACCATCCTCTCATTATGGTTTGCTTTTGGCTATTGACTTAAAATTTAACAACATGACTGCTTGTGTGAGGACCCAATCCCATCCCCTTAGTTTATGTGTGGGTGCAAGTTTGCGTATTTGGTCCTTCAATAGCTCGTTGTATCTTTCGAATCAAACCAGATGCCTGTGGATGGTATGGGATGTGGCACAACCAGTACACTTCAGAATCTTTGGCCCACTGCTATACTGTTGATCCAGTGAAGTGTGAGCCATTATCGCTTTTTGACTTGTTTGGGACAACCATAAGCAACGCAAATTTTCTGTAGTAGTTGAAGGGTTGTGGCTTGATCTGCACGTTTGTAAGGATGAACAAGCAAAAGTTCTGAATAGGTGTCCACTGCAGTGCAACAATATCTCAGTGCATTGTTTCCCCAGGGCAGGAGACAGTCAATCTGCCAGATCTCTGCAGGCCTCTCGCCCCTCTTAAACGACCTGGTGGAGTACTTTTGCAATGGCCATTGTCATACTTCTCCACACACTGTACAGTTCCCTATTAGTCTTTATCATGTTAATGGATATAGGCAATCCTTTCTGCTGTGCCCATTCATATGTTGCTTTCTGCCCCAAATGTCCAGATTGCTTGTGGGCCCAGTTGGCCAAGTTCATCAAGACCGGATCGATTGGCACAACTGCCTTCACTTTGGTGATTTCCTCTGCAACTCTGTTATAGTGTTCAAAGTCTAGAACTAGGGGCACATATGTGTCAACATGCCCCACTTTTATGGTGCAGGAGTGAGCTGTCTTCCAGATGTAGTCCCAGATTTCCTTGCCTTCCCACACCACCTTTCCATAAATCATCCATTCATTGGGCATCTAAGTTGTCAGTCCTTTTAAAGACCGCCCAGCTGTCATTGTAGATAGTGACATGGGAAGAAGGATCCTCCTGAAGAGTCATAACTACAGCTTTCAACTCTGCATACTGACTGGACCCTCCATTTCCGGTCCCCTGCAGGACTGTGTCTGTACTTGGGTTGTAGGCTGCCGCTGTCCATTTATGCCCAGATGAGGCGACTATGACTGAACCATAAGTGAACCATGCTGACTCCATGTCTTCTGACAGAGACTCAAAGGATGGAGCCTCTTGAATGGGGGATAACTGCAGCAAAGGAGTTTCTTCTTCTGGCTGGGTGCTGGTAAAAGTAACAAGCCCTGCCAACTGTTTTGAAATGTGTCTAACATCCCCAGCTGCAATACCCCATCTTTCTTGAAGGTACCACTTCCATTTCATCAGTGTCTGGTTCTGGGCTACAGCTGCCCTAGTGGTCAGTCCATTATCTCTCACCCATCCTGCTATTGGCAATGCAGTATGGGTGGTGATTGTGTCCTTTCCTGTAATGGTCTCCACATGTTGAAGTGCTGTGTAGGTCCCAAACAGGTACTTCTATAGGGCCGTGTATCTCTTCTGTGCTCCTGCTTGGACCAAAATCCAATGGGTATTGCTCTCAGTCCTTTCTTTTAATTCGGCTGCCACAGACTCCAAGATATGGTACCATGCTGTTCCACTGCATCCAACTTAAATGGTACTCCTTGTCTCCCGGGTCCCAATCCCTGATGCTGCAAAATGACTTTTTTAGCAGCAAGGAATGCTGTCTGCTGCTCTAAACTCCATCAAAAATCTGCCTTTTTTCTGGTAACGTTGTATATAGGCCTCAGAATCAGTCCAAAATGTGGGATGAACGATTTGCAGAATCCCACAACTCCAATGAACTTCTGTGCCTCCTCTTTGGTAGAAGGGGGCAACAGCGACTGGATAGTTTGCACAACTGTCTCTGGAATTTTCCTCTGCGGTCCAGTCCACAACATTCCGAGGAATTTTACCTCTATGGCAGGTCCTTGGACTTTGTCTTTGGTGGCACACCCTCTGTTCTCTATGTGCTGTATCAGCAGGTGCAGTGCTTCAGTTACATCTTTTGTTCCACAGATTTTGATGTCATCAATGTAGTGAAACACAGTGAATTTCAAATTCGGGGTTCATGACAAATCACTGGAGAATGAATATAGTCTTCAAGAAGCACAGTAAAAGTGTACTGGCGGCAGTCCCACACCATAGCAAATGGGTCTTGACTCTTTGGGTCTATCAAAATTGAAAAGAGAGAATTAGCCAGGTCTATCGCAGCATGATATTCTCCTAACTCTTTAGCAACTTTTTCAACAATTGAGATCATATCAGGTACAATTGACTTCAATGGAGGAGCCACTTTTAGACCTCTGTAATCCACAGTCATTCTATATGTCCCATCAGGTTTCTTTACTGGGAACACTGGAGATGAGAAAGGACTTACAACAGGTCTAAGGATCCCTAAGCTCAACAGTTCTTGAATAGTCTCCCCAATATCTTTGTGGCCTCCAGGAACTGTACTGCTTTATACAGACTCTCTGGTGGAGGAATGTAGACAGGGGTACATTTCGCATGACCTCTGACTACAGCCTTCATCGCCCTAACCAGATACACTTTATCAGGATACTCGGATGTAAATGTACCCCTTTCAGTCTGAATTGACTGACCTTGAAGTACATCCATCCCAAGAATATTTTCGGGTAACTCTGATACCAAAACATTTGTCATAAATCCTGATCCTTTGCCAATAGCCAATTTCACCCGTTTACTAACTGCTGGTGTGGTTTGCCCTCCCAAACCCTCTTCTACATAAATCATTTCTCCTTTGTGATGGGAAGGATTTCCTTGCAAAAGTGTAACTTCAGCTTTGGTATCAATTAAAGCCATTACACGTGTAGGAGAAGATGACTTCCCCCACTGTACAGTGACAGATGTATATGGGTGTCGGTTTCCTGCTGTCACTGGCCTCACTGCTATTACAGGAGACTCGCCTTCCCTTCATAAAGAATAAGGAACCTCCCAATCCTCTTTTCTGATTCTCTCTCTAACTCCTCCCCAGGATAAAGGAATTTGGGTTCATGTTCAGTTTTGGGAATCGGTTTGGGGCTAACAGGAGGGATCTGTTCTGTTTTCTCTAGGTCTAGACTGATGTTATCTTCACTAGGAGTAGTGTTTCTAACCCTGACAGTTTTCCCTACTAAATGTTTCCACCTCTTCAGCAGTTTTCTGCGTGTATTCTTCCTGTCTGGCCTTATCTACTGCCCTGACAGGTTTTGTTTTAGTCTCCTCTAGCTCCCCCGACTGGCTTAAAAAGGTAGTAGCTTCATAAATCTTGCTGTTTAATCCCAGGCCTCCCAGCAAGGACAATAAAGTAGCCCTGAGATTAAATGGTGCAGACTTCAGCTTAGAGCGCAGAGCAGACGTAAAGGGTTTCATATCTGGACCCATTTAATCTGATTATACAACCCATCTCATGTAACCTGGAAATACCCACTCCTATTGTTCTCCAGGACTAAGTATTTTCCAGGTCACCAGGACTAGCCTTATAGCCAAATAATCAGTCCGACTAGCGGTTGAACGTACACTCTCTGAAGAAACTGCTAGCTGGTCTCTTAATACCCTAACTTCTGCCCCTGCCTTCCCCCTTCTATATTGAGTCAGTATAAATAGCATTAAGGAAGTACCAACCCACTCTGGACACTGTCCTCTTCTCTGCTTTACTTAAATACAACCCTTTAAGGATAAAATCTGAAAATGATCTAAGACTTTATCACCCCCAAGTCTTAGTCAAGGGAGAAGCATACTTCACAAATTCTTTAGCAAGAGGCTCCCACTCATTGCTTCTGGCCCAGATAAGTAAGCTGCACACTTCCTTCTGGCCACCAGAACCCTCTGCAGCCTTGCTTTTCCTAAACAGCTTATACAACATTTTTACCTAGCACAAACTACACAACACACCACAGAAAATACAGGTCTGCTGCAATTGAATTATAGCACAGATCACAGCACAAGCCCCCAATGTTTTGCTTGCCTGTATCTAGCAAGGTTACTTTGTGGTATAAGCAGAGACTACTGCCATGTGTAAATGTGCGTTTACTAAACAAAAATGCTGTACATACAAAACTATTACAATATTAGGAATACAGTACAAGACTGACAGATATCTATAACAAGCAAAATGCCTAGCAAATAAACAGCCTATGGTATGTAACAGTAGAAATACACTTAAAAGTTACTTAACTCTGGTTACTGTGTTTGTGATCTCCAGCGACAATGAGGACTCAGTTGGTAGTTATTGGAGAATCAGGCAAATGCATCTTTTTCCTTCAATGGATGGTTACAGATGCGTCTTTTGGTGTTAAAGCATAATGAGCCCTCCTAGCTTATGCCTGAAACCCCCTTTTATATTTTATATGTCAGGCTGTTTACCATAGTTACCAAACAGAAAACATACCTGTTTACTGTAGCTGTAGAGACAATGGACTGCTGAAACTGTGAACAGTTCCCTTTGTTTAGGACAGCCTATGTATTCGTTAACAAAACATTTGAGAAACAGCCTCAAACAAAACCCGATTTCTGTTTCTGTGAAAACTGATTGAGAAAAATAATTAATGTATATATCAAATGCAACACATGTATCCAGCCCTATTCTGGTCCTTCTCCAGACCCTGCACTTTCCAATACCCAACTCTGCCTTCAGCTTCTCCCTGGCAGCAGCTTAAAGTATGGTGGGGGGAGCTTGACATCTCATTTAAGCGGGGGGGGGGGTGGATTTCTGTGGAAATCTGCTTATAGTTATTCTACAATAAAGCATATAGAATACAATTCTATGCCAATTAAAAAGGAGGGTTTCGCACCGCTGGTTCCACCAAAAACTTTATTGGAGACTGCTCAGACAGAACACCATAGTAGAACAGTGTTCTGTCTGAGAAGTCTCCAATAAAGTTTCTTGTGAATAATGCCAGTGGTGTGCAACCCTCCTTTTTAGACCATCTGCTACACAGATGCAACTGGTCCTTTGAGGGCAACCGTAATGCTAATGCGGCCCGCAATGAAATTGAGTTTGAGACCCCTGGACTACAGGAAACTCAAATCACTCTGATCCCTTTTCCTGAAGCAACATCCTATTATTATGATACCGCTTTTTTCCTTTGAATCTAGCTCCTTCTCAGGCACATACAATGTGGCCTGTTTGACAATAGCAAATTTTTCTCCAACTTCTCTGAACTCTCTGGAAAAATTTGGCACTTCTAGAACCTTTGCTTTCCAATGGTAAGAAGTAGTATAGTTCCTCTATTGCCCCTGACCCTGTTCAGGAATCGGAGGCTGAACCTCCTTTTCTTGAAAATATCATGGAGGAAGGTATTGAAGACCCTGATTTTGTATCAGAGACTTTAGAGTATTTTCCTTACCATGCAATTTTTGAGGCACAAGCTATGTCTTTGCACCAAAAGCACTCTATTGTGGACACATTAATTGCTGTGATGCAGGAATGCTAGGGGTGTTTTTCAAAAGTGATTTCACAAAGCATGGAGAAATTAATAAATGGGTTACTTTGAATATAAAAATTTTTTTAATTTTTTTGGTTCTATGATACAGTGTAGTTTTGCTTTAAGTCCTAATACGGATGTTGCCACTTTTAGGGATTATGTTGATGGACCTTTTTGAAGCTTCGTTCCAGTCTCCTGAATGTAAACACTGAAGCGACTTCACTTCCTGATTATTCTGCTGCCAATGGCACCAGATTTAAAAAAATATACAGTATTCAGAATCACCATTTTCTGAATACTTTGAGGTGTAAAGGAGGGATCGGGGGTCTTTTAGACTTTTAGAATGTCCTTTTTGCCCCTCCCTGCCCTCTGTGTCAGCATTGGGGTCACGTTAACTGCATGGAGGAGAGAATCTGAGGGAGTAAAGAAATGCATTTTTTTCCAGGATGGACTCAGAGGTAATCAGATGTAAATGGACCCAAGTCCATTTACATCTGATTGTCCATAGGGCTGCATGGAGCTTCTGATCAGGTCTACCTAAGAAACTAACAGGCGGACCTGATCAGAAAGCCTGATTGAAAGGGCCCTTTATCACCTTAAGGTAGTCTGCATATAACCCATGGTCTATGGCTATCCATACAAGTCATGTGTCTGTTCTATATTTTAAGAAAATAAGAATACCTGTAAATTACACAAGATGCATAGTTTACCTTAAGGTAAGTCATGGTGCAGGAGGCTGCTTTCAAGGAAGTAGAGAAGGTCTGTTTTGCTTTTGTTGGGAAGGCCTTCTGTATTCTGGGTATTTTTTCCTGAACAAATAGGGCTGTAAATGCAAGTACCACTTGCTACAGTGTCCAGCTGCAACCTGCCATAAACTTTGACAGGGCAAAAGTGGCAAGACTGGATATTGCACTGGTCCCACCAGATGCACCAAAACACTGGGAGGGACTTTCAGCAGATAGTCGGCAGATAGACTGCATATTTAAAGTGGTATTAAACCCAAAAGCAAACATTTATTAGTTTGCAGCTTACCATTTTGTGGATGTGATTGCTGCATTCATTTTCCTTTTTAGGCTTTCTTTTTCCTATTTTCATTTGGTGATCTTGCCAAAAAGTCTGTTGCCTTTCAAAAGAACAAGCTCTCCAGTAGAATGTATAGGTTACAGAGCATTTAACACTAGCAGGAGTGTTTACAATGATCAGCTTTTATTCTATTTTTGCAAAACCTTTATCCCAAAAGGAAAAAACTGTTGCTGTATTCACTGTAGTTTGGCTTTAGTACATCTAGCACTCACCATTCCCTGATTGGCAATAATGCTGCTCAAAAAATGCAGGAGGTATGTAACTTGCAGGACAACCAGGACAAAACAGAGGGGAAAAGAAGACAGATGCAGCCACCACATCTAATGACTGGTAAGCTGAAGTATAAGGCCGCGTACACACGGGCGGACTGTTCGCCCAACCTTGTTCGGCAAACAGTTTCATCAAACAGTCCGCTCAAAATTTGCATGAGCGGACTTGCCCACACACGAGCGGACTGTTTGACGAACAAGGTTGGGCAAACAGTTCGCTCAACTTTTGAAATGAACGGACTCGCCCACGTAAGGCGGAGGCAAGTCCGCCCATTTCGAGCGCGTGTACAGGTAGGCGGGGCCCGCGAAGGAGACGTCGCGGGCTCCGCCGCCTGGAATGGGCTTAAAGGGGAACCCCAACGCCGAAAAAAATCGGCGTGGGGGTTCCCCCAAGTCCACACCAGACCCTTGTCCGAGCACGCTACCCGGCCGGCCAGGAAAGGGGGGCGAGCGAGCGCGCCCCCCCTCCTGAGCCGTACCAGGCCGCGTGCCCTCAACATGGGGGGTGCCTTGGGGAAGGGGGGGCCGCGCGGCCCCCCCCCCCACCCCAAAGCACCTTGTCCCCATGTTGATGAGGACAAGGGCCTCTTCCCGACAACCCTGGCCGTTGGTTGTCGGGGTCTGCGGGCGGGGGGCTTATCGGAATCCGGGAGCCCCCTTTAAGAAGGGGGCCCCCGGATACCGGCCCCCCACCCTATGTGAATGAGTATGGGGTACAATGTACCCCTACCCATTCACCTGTGAACTAAAGTACAATAAAAAACACAACACAGAGAAAAAATATTTTATTGCACAGCTCCGGGGGTCTTCGGGGGTCTTCTCGCCGGACTCCTCCGCTATGTGTGTGTAGCTCTTTTGCTAGCGGAGGAGTCCGGCTTTCTTCCTCCCCGCCGCCGGCCTCTTCTCCCGACTTCGGGGGTCTTGTCCCCCTCTTCGGTTCTTCTGCCGGGCCACCGCGCCTGGTCCGGTGGCCCGGTCTTCTGTCGCCGTCTTCCGTTCTTCTGTCGCCGCCTTCGGTTCTTCTGCCGGGCCACCGCGCCTTCTTGTAGCTCTTTTACAGGCGGTGGCCCGGTCTTCTGTCGCCGCTGTCGTCGCCGCCGCCGCCGCCGCCGCCTTCCGTTCTTGTTCTTCTTCTTGTTCTTCTTCTTCTTCTCCTGGAGATGTTGACTCGACGATCTCTCCGGCCGGAATGCCAGAGCCGCGCTGTGCGGTCACTTATATAGTGACAATGGGGCGGTGTCACATGGTATATGTCACATGGGTTGGTCACATGGTGACCCCGCCCCCTTACGATGTCATAGTCCCCATGTGACATCAACCCATGTGACCAACCCATGTGACATATACCATGTGACACCGCCCCATTGTCACTATATAAGTGGCAGCGGAGCGTGTCCCTGGCATTCCGGCCGGAGAGATCGTCGAGTCAACATCTCCAGGAGAAGAAGAAGAAGAACAAGAAGAAGAACAAGAACGGAAGGCGGCGGCGGCGGCGGCGGCGACGACAGCGGCGACAGAAGACCGGGCCACCGCCTGTAAAAGAGCTACAAGAAGGCGCGGTGGCCCGGCAGAAGAACCGAAGGCGGCGACAGAAGAACGGAAGACGGCGACAGAAGACCGGGCCACCGGACCAGGCGCGGTGGCCCGGCAGAAGAACCGAAGAGGGGGACAAGACCCCCGAAGTCGGGAGAAGAGGCCGGCGGCGGGGAGGAAGAAAGCCGGACTCCTCCGCTAGCAAAAGAGCTACACACACATAGCGGAGGAGTCCGGCGAGAAGACCCCCGAAGACCCCCGGAGCTGTGCAATAAAATATTTTTTCTCTGTGTTGTGTTTTTTATTGTACTTTAGTTCACAGGTGAATGGGTAGGGGTACATTGTACCCCATACTCATTCACATAGGGTGGGGGGCCGGTATCCGGGGGCCCCCTTCTTAAAGGGGGCTCTCGGATTCCGATAAGCCCCCCGCCCGCAGACCCCGACAACCAACGGCCAGGGTTGTCGGGAAGAGGCCCTTGTCCTCATCAACATGGGGACAAGGTGCTTTGGGGTGGGGGGGCCGCGCGGCCCCCCCTTCCCCAAGGCACCCCCCATGTTGAGGGCACGCGGCCTGGTACGGCTCAGGAGGGGGGGCGCGCTCGCTCGCCCCCCTTTCCTGGCCGGCCGGGTAGCGTGCTCGGACAAGGGTCTGGTGTGGACTTTGGGGGAACCCCCACGCCGATTTTTTTCGGCGTTGGGGTTCCCCTTTAAGCCCATTCCAGGCGGCGGAGCCCGCGACGTCTCCTTCGCGGGCCCCGCCTACCTGTACACGCGCTCGAAATGGGCGGACTTTCCGAGCGGGAACAGTCCGCTCATTTCGAAAGTACAGCGGACAAGCCCACACACGGGCGGACTGTTCGCTCAAACACAGTTTCAGCGGACAGTTTTTCGGAATTTCCGAAAGACTTTGTCCGTCCAACTGTCCGCTGAAACTGTCCGCTGAAAGCCCACACACGAGCGGACTGTCCGCCCAAACACTGTTCAGCGGACAAGGTTGGGCGAACAGTCCGCCCGTGTGTACGCGGCCTAACACATTTTTGGTTTTGGGTTTAATACCACCTTAACAAGGTACCCTTCCTTCATCTTATTTAATTACATTATGGGGGCACAGACACAGGTTGAACTGGTGTCTTTATTCATCCTTCCCAACTACATAACATTATATTGCACTAGCACAGGAGCTTTGAAAATGCTGTACGTTTTCTTGTTAACCACTTCAGCCTTGGAAGGATATACCCCCTTAATGACCAAGCCATATTTTGCAATACGGCACTGCACCGCTTTAACTGACAATTGCGTGGTCGTGCTCGATAAAGTCTCTGCCACAGACTTGTGAGATACACTTGAGCGTTACTGAAGGATGTGGATAAATTTAAAGAACTGACATACGGTACCAGTTTCTCTCAGCCGATCCGGTGATATTATGAGTGTTGATCCAGGTTACGTCCTTCAACTAAGCCTCCAGGCTCCTTCAGAGAAAGCCTTGCGCAGGTCTTCTCCTGAAAGACTCCTCCCCTGGGGTTCTTCAGTTACTGGGCCTCTCCCTTCAGATAAGACAGCACCGGACCATCCTTGGATCAGTAGGCCCCGAAATTCACTTGGGCCTGTCCCTGCAGTTGCATTGCCTTGGGCCAGCCGTCCCCGAGACTCAGGATGCATAGTTCCGCGCCCCAGGCCAGGAGGGCCATGGGGCTGGGTCAGGAGGATCACCAAACCAAACAGACAGAAGATCAACCCCCGCCAACATGGCATCGGTACCTTAAATACCACCCCCCAGAATGCACAGCAAGAAAACACTCCCACCTGGCTGGTTTTGAGAAATAAGTGGCATTCAATGCACCCAGCTAGACTGTGTTTCTACTCTTGCCTTCGATGACAGCGACACCTGCGGTCAAGGAGAACCCAGTGCAACCCAGCTGGACTTGTACTGAAATCAGAAATTTAGAGAAATAGTCCCGAAGCCCAGCTTCAGGCAACTTAACTTTTCAAAAAGAATAGCGCCTGCTCGTCAGGAGCCAGTGCTACATATACAACATGCACCGATTACTGTATAAAAGGTCACTGTCAGGAAGAGGTTAACACTAGGAGGCGATCAAGGGGTTAAGCGGCGTGTGTTTCTAACTGTGGGGGGAGTGGACTCACTGGGAGTACAGAGAGTTCGCTGTTCCTGATCACTACGAACAGACAATCTCAATGTACTCCCCTGACAGTACAGGGATCTGATTTGTTTACATCAGCAGTTCCTCTTTAAGACATTGCAACAGAAGAAAAAAAAAGCAGGAACAGCTACAGGAAGCAGCATGCATACTTCACTAAGGCTGCTTTCACACTGGGGCGGTATTCAGGCGTTACAGTGCTAAAAATAGCGCCTGTGTAGCGCCTGAAAAAAACCGGCCCCTTTCACTCCAGTGTGAAAGCCGGAGGGCTTTCACACTGGAGCGATGCGCTGGCAGGACGGTGAAAAAAGTCCTGCTAGCTGCATCTTTGGAGCGGTGAAGGAGCGGTGTATAAACCGCTCCTACCCATTGAAATCAATGGGACACCGCGGCAATACCGCCGGCAAAGCGCCGCTGCAGCGGCGCTTTGCGGGCGGGTTTAACCCTTTTTCGGCCGCTACCGGGGGTCAAAACCGCCCCGCTAGCGCCCGCAGACCGCCGCTAAAACGACGGTAAAGCGCCGCTAAAAATAGCGGCACTTTACCGCCAACGCCGCTCCCGCCCCAGTGTGAAAGCAGCCTAAGACACATGCAATAAAATGCTAGTCTTTCCTCATGAACTATATAGCATGTAATCCTTCAGTTGAAGTGTATGTAGTTCTGGATAGAGTGTGGTTGAATAAAACCTCCTTTGCTGTCTGGGTTCCAAATGGGAAGATTCACTCTCTCTACTTGTCTTGGGTGACCCTTGTCTCAGTATAGAAAGTCCTACATTTTTCAGTTGTAACAGAAACAGATGAGGGTAAATCTTCAATTGGAAACACCGGTTCTGCTTAAAGCTCTTTAACCACTTAAACCCCGGACCATTTGGCTGGTCAAAGACCAGAGAACTTTTTACAATTTGGCACTGCGCTGCTTTAACTGGTAATTGCGTGGTCATGCAATGTTGGACCCAAACAAAATTTGCGTCCTTTTTTCGCACAAATAGAGATTTCTTTTAAAGGTATTTGATTGCCTCTGCGATTTTTAATTTTTTGCGATATAAATGTAAAAATACCAAAAATTTGGGAAAAAAATGATATATTCTACTTTTTGTTATAAGAAAAATCCAATAAACTCAATTTTAGTCATACATTTAGGCCAAAATGTATTCAGCCACATGTCTTTGGTAAAAAAAAAAGTCAATAAGCGTATATTTATTGGTTTGCGCAAAAGTTATCACGTCTACAAACTAGGAATTTATGCAGCTTTTAGTTTGACTGCCTATCTCATTACTTGAGGTGCTAAAATGGCAGGGCAGTACAACGCCCCCCCCCCCCCCCCATGACCCTATTTTGGAAAGTAGACACCCTAAGGAAATTGTTAAGAGGCATGTTGAGCCCATGGAATATTTTATTTTTTCGTCCCAAGTGATTGAATTTTTTTTTTTTTTTTTACAAAAAGTTGTTACTAAATGATATATTGCTCACACATGCCATGATGTTATGTAGAATGCACCCCAAAATCACTTTGCTGCTTCACCTGAGTATGGGGATACCACATGTGTGGGACTTTTTGGGAGCCTAGCCCAAGCACCATCTTCAGGATTTCACATTTTGATTTCACTCCTAAATACCTATCACAGTTTTGAAGGCCATATAATGCCAAGATGACACAAAATCCAGCCAAATTAACCCATTTTGGAAAGTAGACACCCTAAGCTATTTGCTGAGAGGCATGTTGAGTCCATGGAATATTTTATATTTTGCCACAAGTTGCGGGAAAATCGCACTTTTTTTTTTGCACAAAGTTGTCACTAAATGATATATTGCTCAAACATGCCATGGGCATATGTGGAATTACACCCCAAAATACATTCTGCTGCTTCCCCTGAGTATGGGGATACCACATGTGTGGGACTTTTTAAGAGTCTAGCCGCGTACGGGGCCCCGAAAACCAAGCACCACCTTCGGGATTTCTAAGGGCGTAAATTTTTGATTTCACGCCTCACTACCTATCACAGTTTCGAAGGCCATAAAATGCCAAGACGGCACAAAACCCCTCCAAATGACCCCATTTTGGAAAGTAGACACCCTAAGCTATTTTCTGAGAGGCATGGTGTGTATTTTGCAGCTCTCATTTGTTTTTGAAAATGAAGAAAGAAAAGAAAAATTTATTTTTTTTCTTTTTTAAATTTTCAAAACTTTGACAAAAGGTCTGCAAAATACTCACCATATCTCTCAGCAAATAGATTGGGGTGTCTACTTTCCAAAATGGGGTCATTTGGGGGAATTTTGTGCCATCTGTGCATTCCATGGCCTCCGAAACTGTGATAGGCAGTGAGGAGTGAAAACAAAAATTTACATCCTTCGAAATCCTGAAGGTGGTGCTTGGATTTTGGTGTCCCGTACACGAATAGGCTCCCAAAAAGTCTCACTCCTGTGGTATCCCTGTACTCAGAAGAAGCAACAGAATATATTTTGAGGTATAATGTAAAAAATATAAAATATTCCATGCACTCGACATGGCTCTCAGCAAATAGCTTGGGTGTCTACTTTCCAAAATGGGGGGGGGGGGGGGGGTTGAACTGTCCTTGCATTTTATGCACAACATTTAGAAGCTTATGTCACACATCACCCACTCTTCTAACCACTTGAAGACAAAGCCCTTTCTGAAACTTTTTGTTTACATGAAAAAATATTTTTTTTGCAAGAAAATTACTTTGAACCCCCAAACATTATATATTTTTTTTAAAGCAAAAGCCCTGATGATTAAAATGGTGGGTGTTTCATTTGTTTTTTTTCACACAGTATTTGCGCAGCGATTTTTCAAATGCATTTTTTTGGAAAAAAAACACACTTTTTTTTTATTTGAATGCACTAAAACACACTATATTTCCCAAATGTTTGATGAAATAAAAAAGATGATCTTAGGCCGAGTACATGGATGCCAAACACGACATGCTTTAAAATTGCGCAGAGGGGAGCCGAGCTGGAAGGACGCTGTGAGTGAGAGCTCTCCTCCAGCCCAGCACTACAACGGCCTTACTCGGGGGGGTTACAGCCGCGCACGATGGGGAGATCGAGAGCTACAAGGTCCTCATCCTCCCGGGGGGTCGTCTCAGCCGCCCCCGGGCTCGTCATCCTCCCTAAAAGCTTTCTTTCAGCCGCCCGGGATCCCGCCGGGCGGAGGCTGCAAGATGGCGCCGGACGGCCCGGCCGCGATGCTGTGGGACTCCACCCGCACGCCACGGACTCCCTCCGGGAGCTGGACGAATTAAGCCGCCTCAGCCATGTATCCCGTGAGCCTAGGCGCGACCAGGCAGCGGGGGAGCACAGGCCGCGATCCGGCCTAGGCCGCATGGACAGCGCGGAGCCAGCAGGCCCAGAGGCCCAGCACAGGCATCTCGCACCTCCACACTTGCCTGGCCGGAGGGGATCCTGGGACGGCCAGTGGTCCCCGCAGGAGCCCATGCCCGCCGGGACAGCACTAGGGGTGAGTGATCAGCTTCCCCCCCACCTCGCCCCCCATCTCCCCGGGGACGCAGACCAACACCCTGAAGCCCCATCTGTCCTCCACACAATGCTCTGAGGCTTTTCCCCGCTTGCTGCGGACGGCCTCAGACCCAGCAATAAGAGGGTCCCCCATCCCCTCTTCACCAGGCGCTCCAGGAGACCCCCAAAGCCTCACCAGTCGCGCAGAGGATGCGGCGCCCCCCCTGACTGAACTGAGGGCCCAAGATGCCTGGAAATCCCCCGCTCCCCCTAAGGCCCAGCGGCAGCCTCGCTCCAGGGACCCCAGCTTATCCAGAGGCCAGGAAGCTAGCCATCCCTCTTACGCCCAGGTAGCCCGCCCTCGCTCCCCGCGTTTGCAGGGGGCCTCACCGGACCCCTTAACCTGCTCCCCCCACGTCACATCCTGGCCGGACCACGGGAACCCTCTGTCATCCTGGCCCCCCTCCAATGCCATGGGGCCACAACAGGGAGACTCTCCCCGACACCCACCGCATCCCCACTCCCCCACGGAGCAACATGGGGGCGGATATCCCCCCTGGCACGCCTATCTGACCACCATCCCATCTGGCCTTAAACACCTAGCTGAAAGGGTCGAGATGGCGGAGGAGGAGATCCAGGAGACCAAACTGGCAGTACACCGCACTCAGATGGAGAATTCGGATCACCGCCTCCTCCTACGGGACATGCAGCGCCATGTAGAGGACCTCGATAATAGAGGCCGGAGGAACAACATTCGTGTTCGGGGCCTCCCTGAGGCCGAAGGACCAGAGGACCTGCAGGTCTCACTGCAAGCGCTGTTTAACGAAATGCTGGGAGAGGACCCGGCCAAACATATTGAGATGGACAGAGCGCATCGGGCCCTCCGACCCAAAGGCCCTGCTTCTAAACCGAGAGACGTTGTCTGCAGGATTCACTTCTTCCCCCTTAAGGAAGACATTATGACTAAATCCCGCTCTATACGCAACCTAATGTTTGACCCAGACCTTTCCTGGATAACCCTTCAAAAACGATGTTGCAGCCACTCCTCCGCACCCTGCAGGACAGGAATATGCCCTACCGATGGGGCTTCCCCTTCTGCCTCACGGCCAGACATCAGGGGAAGTCGGCGTCCCTTCGCTATCCGGAGGATCTCGCCTCCTTCTGTGATACCCTGGGCATACCTGTCCCCAAGCTCCCTGACTGGGATCTGATAGCCTCCCCACCACCTCCACCGGTGCTTTGGCAGAAAGTACCCTCGACTAAAAGACACAGAGGACCGGATCCGGACCGCAGACCACCTACGCATAAATAACACAGATTCCCCCACTGGCGGAACTCCCTACTATCTGCTGTATTATTGTTTTTCTTTTTCCCCTGAGTGCTCTCTCTCATCCTTTCCGCTTGGGGAATCTCCCCCCCAAGGGCCTGAGCTTCACAAGGTTTCTATTTTGAACTGCTTTTACCCAGGGCTGGCCTAGGTAGAGTCCAAGGACAGACCGACTCCCAGGTTACTGACCCCCCCCCCCCCGTGTTTTTCCACCCCTTGGTTCCATCGAAGACTATAAACTGTTGGTGTCTACCTGACACGGCTTCCCCCCACCTTGTTTTCTGTTTTTTTTTTTTTTTTTGTTCCCCTTTTTGGGCTGGGGGACGCCTAGGTCAGGAGACCTATCGGAACCGCTTAGGCTCGGTGTCCCTATAGGGCATCTGGACCTGGCGCATGTTACAGCTAATACTGGTTATGTATTTTGTCTATGTTCCTATTTTCTCTCTTTCTTCTAGATTCTCTCTCTGCCCCGCCCCCTGTGCGGACATTTGTCAGTGGTCCTCTTGGTTGCCAGTCCTTCTCCAGCAGTCGCCTCTCTCCTCGGGACCCGCATTTCTCTACTGGCTTCAGTTAAGTATGACTGTCCCCGACCACCCCCCCCCGGTTATGGCTAAGATTTTCTCACTTAATGTACATGGTCTAAACTCCAATAAAAAACGCCACATCCCCGGGAATTTAGGCAATCCGGGGCGGACATAGTGATGGTCCAGAAAACTCACTTTAACCGGGGGGATTCCTTTAAGTTTGCCTCTAGACATTTCCCCCAGGTATATCAGGCTTTCAGCTCAAGCAAGAGGGCGGGGGTGGCCATACTTATCAGGCAAGGTTCCCCCTTTACGTGCACATCGACATACCTAGATCCAAAGGGCCACTATGTCATACTCCGAGGTACCTGGCGCGCGCAGGCCCTCACCCTATGTGCCCTATATGCCCCCACCGCAAGACAGCACCGCTTCTTGTCTAGCGTGCTGTCCCGCCTCTTTAGGACGCCTTCCGAGCTTCTGGTGATAGGGGGGGACTTCAATCTTACTCCGTCGGCCCCACATGACCGCCATGTGGGGAATCCACAAGCGCCCCAAACCAGAGTCTCGAGGGACTCTAAGTTGTTCCACCAGATCACCAGAAGACGGGCTCTATTTGACGTATGGCGAACCCTACACCCCCAGGACCGCCAATATACCTTTTACTCGGCCCCCCATCGCACTCACTCGCGCATTGATAATTTTTTCGTGAACAATAACACGTTGAGGGCCGTCCGCTCCGCACACATTCTACCTATCTCCTGGTCTGACCACGCCCCGATTACAATGACGCTAGACATTGGGGCCCCCTTTCGTAAACCCTGCAACTGGCGACTGAACAACTACTTATTGCAGCACCTCCCTACCAGAGCGGAGCTGGAATCTGCGCTCCAATTGTATTTCGCTGAAAACGATACCCCGGACGTTACCCTCCCCACCCTGTGGGCTGCCCACAAAGCTGTTATTCGGGGCCGCTGCCTTGCCCTCTCCTCAGCACTGAAGAGAGACGCACAGGCCGCCAGGCTAATGGCTGAAGGACAGTTGAAGACCCTTGAGGCTAGGCTTCAGGGAGCTCCCTCCCTCTCACTGATTAAACAAATTGTGCAGGTGAGACTAACTCTGAGAGATTTTGCTCTAGGCTCAGTGGAGAGGGCGCTTATCCGCCTGCGACAGCTCTATTATGACAAGGGAAATAAAGCGCAGACCCTGTTGGCTCGGAAACTGGCTGATCAAACACAAGCCTCTACACCTTCCCAAATCAAAAACAGTGGAGGAGTCCTTTTGTCTCATCCGCAGGCCATCGCGGACACGTTTGCGGCCTTTTACACTGATCTCTACAACAAGCAGGACATACCCCATAATCCACCAGCCCCCGCATTGATTGATCGAATCACTAGGTACCTAGAAAACATGACACTGCCCCGACTGAAAGACACGGACCTTCAAGACCTTAATGCCCTAATTACGGATGAGGAACTGTCAGCGACTGTGAAAGCACTCCCGGCCCATAAATCTCCGGGGCCAGACGGGTTCTCGTACCAGTATTATAAGACATTTCTACCTATTTTGAGCCCCCACATGACCAAACTGTTTAACTCTTTCCTTAAACGGTCTCCGGTCCCCACTAGGATGCTGGCCTCCTTTATATCCATCATCCCGAAACCAGACAAAGACCCGACTCTCTGTGCCAGCTATAGGCCTATTGCTCTGTTAAATTCAGATTTAAAAATTTTCACAAAAATTCTAGCGAACTGCCTCAATGCCATTCTTCCTGCTTTGATCCATAAGGACCAGGTAGGCTTTGTACCTCACAGACAGGTGGGCGATAACACCAGGAAAATTATTGACCTTATCGACGTAGCTAACAAGACCACTCTCCCCTCCCTGGTCCTGAGTCTAGACGCAGAAAAGGCATTTGACCGCCTGAGCTGGCCATTCATGACGGCATCTTTACGCCACATGGGCTTTAAAGGTCCTTTCCTACACGCAATACAACACCTCTACACCACTCCCACCTTGCAAGTTAAAACCCCGTATGCAACGTCTCCGATCTTTTCTATCGCCAATGGCACCCGCCAGGGCTGTCCGCTATCTCCTTTGCTGTTCGCACTCTGTGTGGAGCCCCTGGCGGAGGCCATTAGAAGCAATCCGGATCTCAGGGGAATTTTGGTTCGGGACAGGGAATTTAAAATATCTCTATTCGCGGATGATGTCATCCTTACCCTAACCCAGCCTAGGACGTCCTTGCCCAACCTAAATGCGGAACTGCGACGATACGGGGAGATCTCGGGTTATAAAATGAATGCCTCCAAGTCGGTGGCCCTCCCGATCCATATACCACCGGCGGAGGAGACCCACCTTTGCTCGGTGTTTCCCTACAGGTGGAAGAACTCCTCCCTCAAATATTTGGGGGTTCTCATTACCCCATCCTTCCATACTCTGTATCAGGCCAACTTCCCCCCCCTTTACCGGGAGATTAGGGAACTTATCCACAAATGGAAGGCACGTCAAATATCGCTCATAGGGTGGCTCGCGTCCATCAAAATGGTAATTCTCCCCAAACTCCTTTACTTATTCCAGACGCTTCCGGTTCAGATTCCCTACGCGCACCTCCGTTTGCTCCAGAAGCACTTGCTGAAGTTCCTGTGGACCTATAAAAAACATCGGGTTCCTGCCTCCGTTATGACTGCTTTGCGCTCGGACGGCGGCCTGGCGTTCCCCGACTTGGTTAGGTACTATCAAGCGGCGCAGCTCCGGGCTATAGTCTCCTGGTTCCCACAACGGTCGTACAACAAGTGGTCAGAGATTGAGAGGCTATGGCTAGCCCCGGTGCACCCGAACAGCCTGCTCTGGGGAGCGGACATACAGATTGATACGAACCGGCTATTAGGGCCGATGGCCCAGCTCACCCAGCTCTGGAGGAAACTTTCCCGGGAGCGCAGGCTCCACTCGGAGGCATCCGTGCTGACCTCGTTTCTTTGTAACCCTAAACTCCCGGACAGCCTAACCCATCAGATGTCATGGCCCTGGGCATCCCGAGGATTATTCCACCTGGGACATCTAGTAGACCCCAGATCGAGAAAACTGCAGTCTTTCTCAGAGCTGCAGACTAAACATGACCTCCCCCGACAGACCTTCTACAGTTATCTTCAGATCAGACATTTTGCGCAAACCATAGCCCCGAGGCTCCAATTCTCCCCACCCTCCCCATTCGAACTGATTATACTCGAGGGACGGAATCACAGGGGAATGATATCAGACCTCTACCGCATCCTCAACTCACACCACTTTCACACAAAGGGCAAGCACAAGTATATGTTGAAATGGGAAAATGAGTTGGGTGAGGAACTTTCGCTGGAAGCCTGGCAGGGAAGCCTGGCAGGGGGTGTGGAGACAGGCAGCTAAGTCCTCTCTATGTACCCTTTACAAGGAAAACTTCTATAAAATTCTCTACCACTGGTACCAGACCCCTCTGATCGCTGCTGGCGCTGCCTGAAGGACAGGGGCACCCTGTTACATATATACTGGACTTGCCCTTTGATAGCCCCATTCTGGAAATCCATCCAACAGCTCCTTATCTGGGTATTTCAGGTGCCTGTCCCGTTCATACCCAAGTTCTTCCTATTTAGCTTATCCCAACCAAAGATGGCTAAGCCATCTAGGAAGCTCCTACGACATATTCTCACAGCGGCCCGTTGCCTAATAGCTCTCAACTGGAAGAGCCGACTGGCCCCATCTATGGAAGCCCTTTATTCCAGGATAAAGGACGTAGAACTTATGGAGAAAATGACTGCCAGAATATGGGACAGGATGGAGGAATTTGACCAAGTCTGGGAGAGATGGCGGCTGTGGGAGGACTAAGGGCGATTTGGATAGGGTATGGCGACTTGGATCTCTGCCACTTTCTTTTCTTCTTCTTCTCTGTCTTTTCCCTTTTCACCTCCCCTGTTTCTATAGCGGACTTAGTCTGTTACGAATTAAGTGTTTTGCATAGACCGCAGGGCAGCGCATAACGGGCCGTAGGGGTCATGGGATGGGCAGCTGACTTTTGGTGTCCCCTGCCCCCCAGCACCCCGCAGTCCAAGCTGCTGACATCTACTGCACACGCCTGTAATTTGACACTGCATATCGCATGTCTATTCTTATTCTTGCAAAACTATGTAGATACTCGCCTACTACTGTAGTTCTGTACTGTTTGTGTTCCTATGCAACCCCTGGAAATTAATAAAAACGTTATTTGAAAAAAAAATTGCGCAGAAACGTGCAGCGGCGACAAACTACATACATTTTTAAAAGCCTTTAAACGCCTTTACAGGTTACCACTTTAGATTTATGAAGGATGTCTACTGCTAAAATTACTGCTGTCGATCTGACCTTCACGGTGATACCTCACATGCATGGTGCAATTGCTGTTTACATATAACGCCAGACCGACACATGCGTTTGCCTTTGCGCGAGATTGGGGGGCAGGGGTGCTTTTTATTTTGATTTTTTTGCTTTTTTTATTTTATTTTTTTAAATTGTTCCTTTTTATTTATGTTTTTTTAAATCATTTTTATTGTTATCTCAGGGATTGTAAATATCCCCTATGATTGCAATAGGTAGTGACAGGTGGTATTCTTTTTTTTTTTTTTGAAAAAATTGGGGTCTATTAGACCCTAGATCTCTCCTCTGCCCTCAAAGCATCTGATCACACCAAGATCGGTGTGATAAAATGCTTTCCCGATTTCCTAATGGCACTGTTTACATCTGGCAAAATCATGTCATGAAATGCTCGTAGCTTCTGGTTTCTTAGGCCATAGAGATGATTGGAGCCATTCTGGTATCTGATCAGCTCTATGGTCTGCTGGCGGAACCACCAGCTGCATTCTCAGGGTTCCCTGTTGGGACAGGAGAGCCAGGGAAAACCATGGAAGACGGTGGTGGGGGGGGGGGGGGGTGGACACTCACTCCCACTGCTTGTAAAAGCAGTCTAAAGGCTAATTGGCCTCTAGGATTGCTTTTACATGAAAGTCGACCGCTGGCTGAAAAGAATGATACCAAGATGATACCTAAACCTGTAGGCATCATTTTAGTATAACCACTCAAAGTCCAGCAACATACCAGTATGTTGCTGGTCCTTGTTGGGCATATATTGTAATTTTTTTTTTATGCAGCCTGTGGGCTGAACGAAAAAAAGATATTGAACAGTGGGTATGCCCACCATTAGAATACCTCCCTTCATCCACCGACTTCTAATGATGGGCATACATGCACCATTTATATATGCCGAAGCATGGGGGCATCCGCCCGCAAAAGTTAGGAGCAAATCGCTCCTCCACCCCTGCTGTCCCCATGCTTCAACATATATGCTCTTTTTTTTTAAAACTGGTGGTGAAATCACCTCCGACATCGCTGGAGTCGTGGCTTTATGTATGGTGGGAGCAAGCGCTGTTGCTGTCAAGATAAATAAATCTGCGCTGCAGCAAAATGGCGTACCTGCTAAGCAAATGATGGTTAACAATAAAACAAGTAAAAGTAACATTACAGTATAACAGTAATTCCCTGTACACACGGTCAGACTTTCTGATAGAAAGTGTGCGTTTGGATCTTGTTGTCGGAAAATCCAATCGTGTGTGTGGGCTCCATCTGACTTTTTCCCTCGGAATTTCCAACACACAAATACTCAACTAGTGTATGGTAGCATTCAAAACATTCACCAATGCATAGACCGGGATTGTCAGGACAGCGGGGACAATAATAACGGGTGTCACGCCTATATCCGTGCTTTCTGCAGACACCACATTTTCTTTGGGGGGGGGACTCGTTGGGTAGGGGTACACGGGTGGACATAAGGAAAATGCCTCTCATGCAGCCGGCTTACTACAACTAGGTACGGCCCCAACAACTGGTCGTTGAGGACCACCCCTCCCATATGTTGGTTATATTCGTGGAAACAGAGGGGTTTCTCCACAACACCAGTCGCTGTAGTAATTTGGACCGTCATGTCTGCATGAAGGGAGGTAAGAGATCGAAAACATTCTTATTATACCTCCACTTCATAGCAAGCAAGTTATTACACTGCAAGCAGGCTCTCTCCCCCAGCCTAAGACGGGAATCTACAAGCCACTGGGGAAAGCCCCAGCGATTAGGTCGCACAGTGCCACATGCTCCAATCTGTTCATCAAACAAGTGACTAAACAGTGGCACGCTTGTGTAATAATTGTCCAGGTACAAGTGGTACCCCTTTCCGTATAAGGGTGACACCAAGTCCCACACAATCTTGCCAGCGCTTCCTATGTAGTCAGCTCAGTTTTTTGGCTCTACATGACTATCTTTGCCCTTGTAAACCATAAAACTACATGTATAGCCTGTGGCCCTGTCACAGAGCTTATAGATCTTGACCCCGTATCTGACACACTTGCTGGGAAGGTACTGTTTGATTGACAAGCGGCCAGAAAACGTAATCAGGGACTCATCAACGTAGACAACTTGATGGGAAGTAAACAAGTCTGCAAAACGTTGGTTGACGTGGTTTACGAGGGGACACATTTTGTAAAGCCGATCATATTCAGGGTCTCCACGAGGATGACGGGGTTCATTGTCATTGAAGTGCATGAACCGCAAAATCTGCTCGTATCTTGCCCTGGCCATGGAAGCAGAGAACACGGGCATATGGTACATTGGGTCAGTGGACCAATATGACCGCAACATACTCATTTAACTATGCCCATGTTGAGGGAAAGGCCCAGAAAGATCTTAAATTCTGAGACCCTAATTGGTCTCCAATCTCTGGCAAAGGAGGACTGGGGATTAGCGGCAATGTATTGACCAGCGTACAAATTGCTTTGGTCCACAATAGATCTATAGAGATCTTCAGTGAAAAACAGCAAATAAAAATCAAGTGACGTAAAATCAACTGTTTCGACCTGAATGCCGGGTTGGCCAGTGAATGGGGGAAGTACAGGTGCTGCAGAAGTGGTGGGTTCCCAATTAGGATTGGTGAATGCAGCAGGAAGGGCACTATGGGCACGACAGGCCTGTCTTTGTCTTCTTGGTGGCAGCGGGACACTACTTGTGCTTGCCAGCTTGCACTGCACTTATGGGATTCGCCATGTCACCAAGTGTTACTGCAGTGCTGGATGTACGACCAGGGTGTACTAGGCCCCTGGTGCTTGTCAGTTCAGCAGAAGGAATAGCAGCGCTAGTACTTCTCTGCTCCATACAAGGGACCTGTATTTCTTGCACCTCAACAACAGAAGAAGATCGGGGTTTGGCACACCGGACCTTAGCAGGAACCACAACTCATCAGAGCTATCTGTCATGGAGCCGCTGTCGTCTACAGGATCGTATTCTGAGCCTGAATCTGACATGATTGACTTCCTCTTCACTATCTGTCATGCTCAGAAACTTGTAGGCCTCTTCACTAGTGTACCTTCAATTTGCCATTTTGGGCTCTAAACTTAGTGGTACACTAGTGAAGACTCGCAGGTAAAAAAAGCTCCTACGCTGTCAGCTACTGTATCAAAACGCTACCAAAAGAACTGTTAGCGATCGCAGGGATCAGGCCTGACTCTGCAAACACTGCAGTTTAGTGTTTTGTAAGTGACAGTGATCGATCGATACTGCACTTGGGTGGGCTGGGCTGGGCGGAGGGGCAAAATGCAGGTACTAGCATTTATCTGGGCTGATCCCACTAACACTGCGTTTTTGGGAACCCTAAACTGCTGGGGACGCTAGTATAGACCTGATCAAATCAGATATCGATCCGTTCAGATACTATACCACTAAGGGAGGTGTATGCTGTGTGCGTAGGTGGTAGCGGTACTGGCACTAACCTGACACTGCCTGGGACGACGCAGACCCTAAAACCTAACTTCTATTAACCGCCGGGTGATCAGGGGGTTAAACCTTTATTAGGTAATAAACGGCGGGTGCCCTGACACTATAACAAAAACATACTAACTAACCAGCGTCACCCGTAACAGTTATACGGTGATCACTGGTGAAAGGGTACCTGCCTAACTAGCGTCACCTGTGACACTAATACAGTGATCAGAAAAACGATCACTTAGTGACACTGGTGATGGGGGGTGATCATGGGGTTAAACCTTTATTAGGGGGGTTAGGGGTACACTAGACCTAAAGGGGGCTAGCCCTAACTGCCCTAACAGTTAGTGCAGTCACAAATGACACCAATGTAATAATCAATAAAAAAAAAAAAGAAAACTGCTATTGGTGTCACTTCGACAGGGGGTGATGGGGGGGGGGGGGGTGAATAGTTTGCCTGCATGTTCCACTGTACTGTGTAGTGTTGGTACAACTCACATAGGTCTTCTCTCCTCGGCGCCGGAACGAAAAAGACCGACACGAGGAGTACATCACTTCCGCTGCTCCTGTTTACATTACAGGAGCAGAGGAAGCAATCTATTCGTTAGGAGCGATCGCGAGGGGGTGGCCATGAATGAATGGCCTCCCCCTCATCACTGATCGCTCCTGAACGGGTTCCGACTGCAGCAGGCATGGGGGAGGGGGCCAGATCGGGTACGCCAATATGCCTGCCCGTGTCATTCTGCCAACGTACATTGTCTGCAGCTGGTTAACCTCCCTGGCAGTATGATTATTTCAGATATTTGGTGCTGAAAGTGGTACCATTATTTTGCATGGAAATTTGGCCTTATATATTGTAGGCCTGTAATTCTTAGGAATAACACACTTAAAGTAGTAGACATCCTGGGTATGATAAAGTTTGAAAAACTAAATCATAAATTATAATATAATAACTATAAATAACTATACCAAATAATAATAAAAATGATTCAATAATGTAATTAAATCAAAAGCACTGAAATTTGCTCAGTAGCAGAATTGTCGCTGTCATTACTTTTCAGTGTTTGATGACGGGTCTCCCCACAAATCACTATCGCTTAATTCTACAAGTGTTCTAATTTATTATTGTAATAAAATGGAGAAACCCCCCAGAAGTGGGACTTTATACGTACTACCATATTCACATACGCAGGAAAATATATATATAAAATGTATTATACAAAAAATACATAGTTACAATATCACAGAAACATATAAATAATCAAGGATGCATAACAATACACAAAAAATCATGGATAGGTGTAATGGAGTAACCCAAACCCTATTATTATTGTGGTTTTCTAGCTGGTCTAAAAGCACTTTTAATGTAAAGGGACGGTTTTGGTTGCTATGGACAATCTCCAGTTTCCAGGCAGAAAAAACAGTATATATACAGTGCCTTGCAAAAGTATTCGCCCCCCTTGAACTTTTCAACCTTTTGCCACATTTCAGGCTTCAAACATAAAGATATAACATTTACATTTTTTGTGAAGAATCACCAACAAGTGGGACACAATTGTGAAGTGGAACGAAATCTATTGGATAATTTAAACTTTTTTAGCAAATAAAAAACTGAAAAGTAGTGCGTGCAAAATGATTCGGCCCCTTTACTTTCAGTGCAGCAAACTCACTCCAGAAGTTCAGCGAGGATCTCTGAATGATCCAATGTTGTCCTAAATGACTGATGGTGATAAATAGAATCCACCTGTGTGTAATCAAGTCTCTGTATAAATGCACCTGCTCTGTGATAGTCTCAGGGTTCTGTTGAAAGCGCAGAGAGCATCATGAAGACCAAGGAACACACCAGGCAGGTCCGTAATACTGTTGTGGAGAGGTTTAAAGCTGGATTTGGATACAAAAAGATTTCCCAAGCTTTAAACATCCCAAGGAGCACTGTGCAAGCGATCATTTTGAAATGGAAGGAGTATCAGACCACTGCAAATCTACCAAGACCTGGCCGTCCCTCTAAACTTTCAGCTCAGACAAGGAGAAGACTGATCAGAGATGCAGCCAAGAGGCCCATGATCACTCTGGATGAACTGCAGAGAACTACAGCTGAGGTGGGAGAATTTGTCCATAGGACAACAATCAGTTGTACACTGCACAAATCTGGCCTTTATGGAAGAATGGTAAGAAGAAAGCCATTTCTCAAAGATATCCATAAAAAGTCTCGTCTATAGTTTGCCACAAGCCACCTGGGAGACACACCAAACATGTGGAAGAAGGTGCTCTGGTCAGATGAAACCAAAATCGAACTTTTTGCCCACAATGCAAAAACGATATGTTTGGCGTAAAAGCAACACAGCTCATCACCCTCAACACACCATCCCCACTGTCAAACATGGTGGTGGCAGCATCATGGTTTGGGCCTGTTTTTCTTCAGCAGGGACAGGGAAGATGGTTAAAATTGAGGGGAAGATGGATGCAGCCAAATACAGGACCATTCTGGATGAAAATCTGTTGGAGTCGGCAAAAGAGCTGAAACTGGGACGGAGATTTATCTTTCAACAAGACAATGATTCCAAACATACAGCAAAATCTACAAAGGAATGGTTCACAAATAAACGTATCCAGGTGTTAGAATGGTCAAGTCAAAGTCCAGACCTGAATCCAATCGAAAATCTGTGGAAAGAGCTGAAAACTGCTGTTCACAAACGCTCTCCATCCAACCTCACTGAGCTCGAGCTGTTTTGCAAGGAAGAATGGGCAAGAATTTCAGTCTCGCGATGTGCAAAACTGATAGAGACATACCCCAAGCGACTTGCAGCTGTAATCGCAGCAAAAGGTGGCTCTACAAAGTATTAATGCAAGGGGGCCGAATAATTTTGCACGCCCCACATTTTTTTATTAGTTAAAAAAGTTCCAAAAATCCAATAGATTTCGTTCCACTTCACAATTGTGTCCCACTTGTTGGTGATTCTTCACAAAAAAATTAAATTATATATCTTTATGTTTGAAGCCTGAAATGTGGCAAAAGGTTGAAAAGTTCAAGGGGGCCGAATACTTTCGCAAGGCACTGTATAATCTAAAACTGTATGCAGGGCATGGGACAAACCACTAGGGACAAAAGGGATGTGAAATAATTTCATACAGTAATGTAATCTGTAAGATTACAGTATACTGTATGTATAGTGTGTTTCACTTTTTGAATTTAGCGCCGTTCTCTTCTCCCGTGCGTCGCAACTCTCACAGGGAATGGAGCCAAATCGAGCGGAGGACGAGCTGCTCACACTGCAGGGAGACATCGCAGGATCCTGGGGACAAGGTAAGTAAGCTCTTCCTGGATCCTGCGATCCCTGGCTCTGGGTTACTGCTTTTGGTTCTGAAATTTCACCCCGAGCCACACTCGGGAATACCGCTAAGGAGGTTAAGTGGGGACATCATCTCATTGGACGGATTCTTCTTACTTCTGCCATGGCTCTGGGATATCTTTGGCAAATCTCTCCTGACAACATACAGAAAAAGAATTCCTGAGATGGGACTTAGCCAATCTCACTCAATCAGGGGTCAAGTACTGGGGAAAAAAGTGTGGGAACTCCCACCCAAGATCCACTCCCCCACTCCCGCTCATATGCATATATATTTCACAGAAAATACAGTGCAACATTTATTGTAAGGTGCCAGTTTACAAAAACGAAATAAGTTAACTTGTCAAACTAACAGAATAATCACCACAAGAATGGAGGGGGACATGGAGGAAAACTGGAGGGGGACAGCAGCAGAACGGAGGGGGAGTGGGGGACACAGCAGCAGAATGGAGGGGGTACATGCTCACTGTAACTAACAAAGTGTGTGTAAGTTTGTCAATGACTCTGGCGGGTGGCAAACTCGCAGCGGACGTCGTGGGTGGGAGGACTCGGAGGCTCAGCTCAGGAGAGGAGAAGTTGAACTGGAGAAGTTTGGCAGCTCAGAATTGGGCTGCAATGCTGGCAATGTGCTACAGCGGCTGCGGGAGTAGTCGGCCGCAGCCCCCGGGACTGTCTGGCACTGACTGGGCAGTGGGCACAGGCTTGATCCTTACCAGCAGTAAGTGTGGCTCTGTCTGGTGTGGTGTCTGTGGCTGGCTGCTATCTCTCGGAGGCACTGCTGAGCCTAGCAACCAGTTACTCAGGCATATGCAGGACGGGCCTGGTGTAGCATCTGCCACACAGCTCGCATGCTTCAAAGTCTTGCAGGACACGGCTGCTAACGGGAACTGAGTTCCTGTTGTGGAAAAAGTACAGGAACTCCGTTCCCATGCATTCCCAAAGGACTTGAGCCCTGCACTCAATACAAAAAAACAAGTTTAGAGTTGCCATAAACTATAAACTTACATACCCAGACCAAATTAAGCAGTGTCCACTAACTTGACAAATACTTTAATCTGTCAGTTTGACAATGGGTTTTGGGAACCAGAAAATAGCAATTTTGCGTATTCATAGTTCCAGGCCACGAAGTTACTTCATATTGTTGTAGCACAAGGCATTGTGCATAAGGATTTTAAAAAGTCATACTGTGGTCACTAAGTTGTTTTAAGGGTTCATGTTGAATGAGGTCAGCAGTCAGATGATTGCTGTTAGCAAAATGGCTGGTTTTCCATCTCCCTATTTTGCTTGATCATTGGTTCATTGCGAAATGCATATAATATTTAATTTGGAAAAAATGCACAACAGATCAAGCTTTACACAACAAGATGAGCCAAAATCATGCTATTCTACCAACAAGCAAGAACTTGTTTGTGGAAACAAGCCCACTTTGGCTCACCAGCCATTTAGATAGAGCAACGTCTGAACCACCAAAAGATTATCCTTGCCAGAATTACTTAAGAACTCAAAAGTATTGGGCCAGAAAGTAAGCACCAAAAGGAAATGGGAAACGCCATTACCATAAAAATTAAGTTTTTCTCTTGTTCTAAATGAGCCTTTAACTTCATTCTTTATGTCATTTAAATCATTCATCACCTTCACTTTTTACACACATTTGTCTGAAGCTTTTTTCCTCTGACATGGGAGACTTATCAAGATTTTGGCACAATGGCCAAATAACTGTCCTTCTTTTCTAGAAGTCTTTCATAGAGGCGATTCAGTTCGCATTGTGCGCTATATAAGTATTTCATTCATTCATTCATTCATTCATTTTAAACTGAAGAGCCAATATCATAGGATAGAACAAAAAAATTAAAACTTTGTTATTGCCTATAGCTTTCATTATACCTTTTATGCAACTCCAGCTCCACCAAGTGGAATCAAAAGCCCATGACGCCTGCATTTCTACGTGAAGAAGATGCATCCAAAATCCTTCTAACCATGTCCTTATAGTAAATCCAGTGTTCCAAATTTTTTCAGCAACCGAGTACAAAACTGTTCGGATTTGTGACTTCACATTAAGAGGTATTTAAATACCTTTAACTGTGGCCTATAAATGGAGCTTATTTCTCAAAGAGGTATTCTTATAAATTTCTGCATATAGATATTTCTACAAAAAATAAGGCCTACTGTGGTTTTTGGGGAGGGCTACAATATAAGCCCTACCCCCAAAATAAGCCCTAGTTTAAAGTGCTTGTAGAATCCTCTCTATTACACCGTGTGTGTTTCTGTAATCTAATTGTGCCAAATACCTTCGGCTGATCTTCTACTGCTCTTCTCCTCTTCTCCCATCTGTAACTGAAAGTACAAAGACAATCCAAAGTGAGGATACGATGAAACATGCACAAGCAGAAATAGCTGGCAGTGAAAACCTCATATCAGAATGACCAGTTGATTCAGAGATTTAGTCGGATGAATTTACATGCAAATCTTGACATCCATAATATCCCCATATTCATGTCATTAATGGGATCTAGGCTGAAATGTGTTGAGATGGCTCACTGTTATCTTTTGCTCCTGTGAAATGCACACACGACAAACTCAACAGCATCCATGCCACCATTGAGATTATCATGTAACGCTGATAAGGTAGTTATTCCTGCGCTGCCACTATTATGTGATGAATCGAGGAACTGCTGCATTCACCGAGATGGATCAAACCGTATCCACTTAATTGTAACATGAGGGTGAGTTGGTGTCGCGCTGTTCTAATTTAGAGTATTATTCGGAAGGGGGTGATTCCCTATCTTCCTTACTGAAAAAGAGGGGGGGGGGGGGGGGGGTAATGTAGAACTGAGAGATCTACAAAATATTTAGAGAGGTATTTGGGATGTATTATCCACTAACAAGATATAGAACTCTTCCCCTATGAATTATATAAAATGCCAGACATACAATAAGAATAAACACAGAAATTAAAAATTAGTGAACACACTACAGGGGTGTCTTCACCTAAATGCCAGACAAAAACAATAGTACTTATTTAACCAAAAGTGAGCTTTGTTATAAAAAAAAGTTTTTTTATTTTTGGTGCAAGCTGGATTACCCTGTTTCGCCTCAAAGCCTGCATTTCTCACTACAATTTGAGGTAGTTCACACCAGCTATAAGAGACTGCATGCTCCGATCCTAACCTTCTACCTACACTCCAACAAAGGTTTGTTCCTTAAGACACTGGAAAGGAGAAGTTTTAACCTGGTGGGAAGAACCTTAAAGAGACCTCCAGCTTAAGGCACTTTTCTCCTTCTGGCATTTTATATAATTCATAGGGGAAGAGTTCTATATCTTGTTAGTTGATAATACATCCCAAATACCTCTCTAAATATTTTGTAGATCTCTCAGTTCTACATTACCTCTCCCCCCCCCCCTTTTTTTGAGTTAGGAAGATAAGGAATCACCCCCTTCCGAATAATACTCTAAATTAGAACAGCGTGACACCAACTCACCCTCACGTATCATGTAACGCTACTTCTTTGTCTCCACCTTCTCAAGAAGCTCAGCCCTTCTGACACACCAGGTTGAGTGTACAAGCATACGCTATCACAAGAAATCATTGAAAGTAATACTTACTACCCAAAAGTAGTGTACTATCAAAGAAAACAGGCACCAAACCAGGTACTAAAGGCATACTTAATGTTTTTTCACCCAATATGGTTGTTAACTAGGCAAGCATAAAATGGATTAACAATTGTAATAATACAATTTAGCATACAAAGTGATGAACAGTAAGGACTACACAAGATCTAATTTGGTGTCTAGGTTAGCATAAACAATAGCAAGGCCACCTCAAGTACAGCATAGAGCATTAGAAACTTTAATCTAATAAGTGCTTAAGTGCTGGAGCTCTACTGCCAGAGCAAATTTATGGCAGTGATGCACTGTACAGAAGATAAGGCGTATGGTAGCGGAAGGGGAAAACAAAAGGGACTTGAAGAATAATTATTACAGGAGGGGCAGTCCTTTGTATGTATGTAATCAGGGGTCAAGTCCTGGGGAAAAAAGTGTGGGAACTCCCACCCAAGATCCACTCCCCCACCAAAAAAAAAAAAAAAATTATACGCTCATATGCACGAACGCTTCAAAGGTGGTATGTTTCATCCAATTTTCGTATTGTGTGTATGAAGCTTAACTGTTAGTACATTAAAAAAGCAATCCTCAATAAAAATAAATACAGTAATTCTCTGAATAATCAGCATTCATTCAATTGTGCTTCCATGCAAATGTGAACATCATGTTCTGATCTTTATTGGGGAATTTTATTTTGTATATAGAGTGTTTATGTGGTGAGTTTACACTTTTCATTGAACAGAGTTTGGATAACACAGGGTTAAATGGAAAGGTCATAAATAAACTGCACATTATTTGGACACAATGCTTGGGGAGATAGTGATGTGTTCCTGCTTAGGAGATGTATGTTAGCTTGGGGGGCTGCAAACTCTGCAGGGCTCCAACATACACTCGCTGCTATCCCAACCCTTCACATATTTCCATATAAACTTCCCTCCTGGCATTAAACTTTGCCAGGTATTGTGCTCAGCTTACCACCTTCAACTTATGTTCCTCCCTCAGCTCATCTCTCTCCCTGCATGTCCTGTGAGCAGAATAGCTGAGCTACCCCTCAGCTAGACCTAGACCTGATCTACCCGTCAGCTAGCTGTGATTGACAGATAGATCCAAGCGGAAGCTATCATGGGGCCCCTACTGGCAATGCCTGAATGGTCAGGTGTGCAGCACTTACTATTGCGAGCTGTGTTGGCGGCTGCTGGTGTAGCATCTGCCACACAGCTCGCATGCTTCAAAGTCTTGCAGGACACGGCTGCTAATGGGAACTGAGTTCCTGTTGTGGAAAAAGTACAGGAACTCTGTTACCATGCGTTCCCGCAGGACTTGAGCCCTGTATGTAATGTACTTCTGTTGGCTATCATTGGGCCCTTGTACTGTAAGAGTGTCTTTGCACTAAATGACAGTCCCAGTTAACCTGCATGCAGCATAGTTACTGTATAGTGTTAGCACAGGTGCAAGATAGATGTGGTAGGCAGTATGGGTGCAGTATTGATTGGGTGCGCTTGGTGTCCTGTTTTCAGCGGCACAGTCCCTGTCAACAGTGTCATCAATGGGTAAATAGCCCTCTTCTCAGGCCCTGGGATGCTGCGTTGTCCTCTCGCTGTAGAAGGAGGGCCCCCTAAGTCTCACCCTGAAAACCTCTTGTAATCAGCGGTGGGAAGCAGAGGGTGAGTGGATGCTGCAGTCTTCCTGCTACAGTGGTGCTATGAGGAAGACTCTTCCGGGGCAGTTTAATGAAAATCCTGATTTAACTCCTATTTAGACATGGGCCAAACGCTCCCCTGTTCGGTTTGCAGTAGAACTCCCAAACAGAGGAAAAGTTCTAACCTGAACAGTGAACCCCATTGAAGTCTATGGGAGCCAAACAGAAAAAATCAAGTGTGTCCATTTTAAAGGCTTATATGCAAGAAATTGGCCATAAAATGGGTCTGGTGGTCCAGGTACTGCCTTGGGGGACATTTATCAAAGCAAAAAAAATTTTTTAAAACAATTGTTTTTTCAGGAGCAATAATTTTAATGATGCTTAACCATTTCCCTACCCACCCATAGTCATATGACTCCCGCAGCTCGGGACCCGGTGCGTGTATCCAGTGGCCACAATGTCCGCCGGGCACCCATGATTGTCCGGGAACACAGTAGGACTGGGGATCTGTGTAAGTAAACACACAGATCCATGTCCTGTCAGAGGAGAGGAGACCGATGGTGTGTTCCCAGTACAGAGGAACACCGATCTGTCTCCTCCCCTTGTGAGTCCCCTCCCTCCACAGTTAGAATCACTCCCAGGGAACATAATAACCCCTGCAGCGCCCCCCTGGTGTTAACCCTTTCCCTGTCAATCACATTTGCACAGTAATCAGTGCTGTGTAAATGTGAATGGTCCCAAAAATGTGTCAAAAGTGTCCGATACAGTGGTGTGAAAAAGTGTTTGCCCCCTTCCTCATTTCCTGTTCCTTTGCATGTTTGTCACACTTAAGTGTTTCGGAACATCAAACCAATTTAAACAATAGTCAAGGACAACACAAGTAAACACAAAATGCAATTTGTAAATGAAGGTGTTTATTATTAAAGGTGAAAAAAAATCCAAACCATCATGGCCCTGTGTGAAAAAGTGATTGCCCCCTAAACCTAATAACTGGTTGGGCCACCCTTAGCAGCAACCACTGCAACCAAGCGTTTGCGATAACGTGCAATGAGGCTTTTACAGCGTCCTGGAGGAATTTTGGCCCACTCATCTTTGCAGAATTGTCCTAATTCAGTTACATTAGAGGGTTTTCGAGCATGAACGGCCTTTTTAAGGTCATACCACAACATCTCAATAGGATTCAGGTCAGGACTTTGGCTAGGCCACTCCAAAGTCTTCATTTTGTTTTTCTTCAGCCATTCGGTGGTGGACTTGCTGGTGTGTTTAGGATCATTGTCCTGCTGCAGAACCCAAGTTCGTTTCAGCTTGAGTACACGAACAGATGGTCGGACATTCTCCTTCAGGATCTCTTGGTAGACAGCAGAATTCATAGTTCCTTTTATCACGGCAAGTCTTCCAGGTCCTGAAGCAGCAAAACAGCCCCAGACCATCACACTACCACCACCATATTTTACTGTTGGTATAATGTTCTTTTTATGAAATGCAGTGTTCCTTCTACGCCAGATATACTTGGACACACACCTTCCAAAGAGTTCCACTTTTGTCTCATCGGTCCACAGAATGTTGTCCCAAAAGTCTTGGGGATCATCAAGATGTGTTGTGGAGAAATTGAGACGAGCTTTGATGTTCTTTTTGCTCAGCAGTGGTTTTCTCCTTGGAACTCTGCCATGCAGGCCATTTTTGCCCAGTCTTTTCCTGATGGTGGAGGCATGAACACTGACCTTAACTGAGGCAAGTGAGGCCTGCAGTTCCTTGGACGTTGTTGTGGGGTCTTTTGTGACCTCTTGGATGAGTCGTCGCTGCGCTCTTGGGGTAATTTTGGGCGGCCGGCCACTCCTGGGAAGGTTCACCACTGTTCCATGTCTTCGCCATTTGTGGATAATGGCTCTCACTGTGGTTCGCTGGATTCCCAAAGCTTTGGAAATGGCTTTATAACCCTTTCCAGACTGATAGATCTCAATTACTTTCTTTCTCAATTTTTCCTGAATTTCTTTGGGTCTCGGCATGATGTGTAGCTTTTAAGGATCTTCTGGTGGACCTTACTGTGTCAAGCAGCTCCTATTTAAGTGATGCCTTGATTGTGAACAGGTGTGGCAATAATCAGGCCTGGGTGTGGCTAGAGAAATTGAACTCAGGTGTGGACAACCACAGTTATAGTATGTTTTAACAAGGGGGGCAATCACTTTTTCACACAGGGCCATGATGGTTTGGATTTTTTTTCACCTTTAATAATAAACACCTTCATTTACAAATTGCATTTTGTGTTTACTTGTGTTGTCCTTGACTATTGTTTAAATTGGTTTGATGTTCCGAAACACTTAAGTGTGACAAACATGCAAAGGAACAGGAAATGAGGAAGGGGGCAAACACTTTTTCACACCACTGTATGTCCGTCACAATGTAGCAGTCACAAAAAAAAAATCGCAGATCGCCGCCATTGGTAGTAAAAAAAAAAATGACATAAATATATTCCCTATTTTGCAGATGCTCTAACTTTTGCGTAAACCAATCAATATACACTTATTGCAATTTTTTTTTTTTTTACCAAAAATATGTAAAAGAATACGTATCGGCCTAAACTGAGGGAAAAATTAGTTGTTGTTTTTTTTAAATTGGATATTTATTATAGCAAAAAGTAAAAAAATCGTGTTTTTTTCTAAATTGACGCTCTTCTTTTGTTTATTGCGCAAAAAATTAAAACTGCAGAGGTGATCAAATACCACCAAAAGAAAGCTCTATTTGTGGGGGAAAAAATTACATCAATTTTGTTTGGGTGCAACGTCGCACTTGTGCAATTGTCAGTTAAAGTTGACGCAGGGCCGAATTGCAAAAAGTGCTCTGGTAAGGAAGGGGGTAAAATTGTCTGAGGCTGAAGTGGTTAAAGTCTGCCTGTAAAGTGGCACATCAGTAGCATGCCAAAATGTGAAAAAAAAGTGAGAACCCCCCCCCCCCCCCGAACCATACAACGCCACATGCCCTCAACTTGGGGGGATGGGGGTGGGTGCTCTGCCCCCCACCCCAAAACACCTTGTCACCATGTTGATGGGGACAAGGGCCTCATCCCCACATCCATGGCTGGTGGTTGTGGGGGTCTGCTGGGCAGGGGGTTTATCGGAATCCAGAAGCCCTCTTTAACAAGAGGGCCCCAGATCCCAGCCCCCTCCCCCCAAAGTGAATGAGTATCGGGCACATAATAACCCTACCCATTCACCAAAAAAGTGTCAAAAAGTAAAAACACAGACCGTTTTTGACAATTCCTTTATTAAAAAAATAAAAATAAAATAGTGTCCACCAATGTAAATCCAATGTCACTCACGTCTCCCAAAAATAAAAATGTTCACGCCAACATGAAGGCTGGCTGCCTACTACAGGCTCTGCCGTTTGACAGTTCTTATATACGTAAAGGGCAGGACCATTGTTTTTTTATTTTTTAATAAAAGAATTGTCAAAAACTGTGTGTGTGTTTTTATTACTTTTTTAAACTTTTTTTGGTGAATGGGTAGGGGTATTATGTTTCCGGATTCTGATAAGCCTGCAGCCCCTGACAACCACCAGCCACGGTTGTGGAGATGAGGCCCTTGTCTTTCAGGTGTTGGATGAATGGGCAGAACAGCAGTGAGGTGCATCAGTGGAGGTTAGGGAGCATGCACAGGACAAAAAATAGGATTTTTTTTTCATACTTACCTATAAAATCCTTTTCTTTGACTACATCACGGGACACAGAGTTAGGCTATTCTTTCTTACTTACTGGGTTATACGCCATCTCTAGGTGAATGGGCACTGGTAGACCAATGTCTTAAACAGGAAGTCTCCCCCTATATAACAAAACAAAGGTGTGTTGTGCTACAGTGATTGACATTAAAAATACTGAAAAAAATTTATAAATAAACAGTCCAGAAAAATCAGTCTCTGGACCATAATGGTCAAAGGGCAAACACCATTATTCAACTGTGGATAAGGTTATCCAATCCCTTCACCAAGTGAACTTGCCACCACCACAATAGGTTGGACTATTACCAGAGAGCCTGGACCCTTTATTATGAAGAGTCAAACAGGCTTGATGAATATGTCCCGGTAGGGGTCATCAGCAGGGGATGTACAAAGGAACCACGTCAGGAACAGCTCCAGACCATCCAGGGGACTCCAACCAAACAATGAGATCGCCTGCCTAAATTTGCCTACCCTAAGACAAAAAAAAAAAATCATACTCTAGCACAGCCTTTCTCAACCTTTTCAAAACAGAGGAACCCTTGAAATAGTTCTCCGGTCTCAAGGAACCCCTGCTAAAAATTAGAAATCTACAACTCATGATACATTAGTGTGATGGTCAGTGGGAAGAATGGTACTTACACTTGTGGTCATTGTTCCCATTACCTCCTTACAGATAGCTAAAAAGATCAGTGGTGTCAGTTATCTGAGAGGCAGAAATTTCCCAATGCCGGAGGAACCCTAGTTGAGAGTCACTGCTCTAGCACCTACCTACCCAGAGGGTGCTACGCTCACCCCCCCCACCAAAATCCAGTCAGTCCCTTGGCTGGGAACATTTTGAAAAATGCAAGGGCATCCCGTAAAATAGGTTGGAAAGGGGAAGGGGAATAAATTGGACAAGGGATAGGTTACAAATAAATATGTAAAATCTATGTATCAAAATATCTGTCAAATATTTACATAATCACACAATATAACACAAATTTTGAGCCAGAGCATCTCTCCCTCAAGAGAGACACTCTGCTCGCAGGAATCTTGTCTCCGACCAGAGTGGAATGGGCAGTTGTCCCATCCTAGCAGATCCTAAAAGGAAACAAACACCACAGCATCCTAAACTTAAAGAGGAGCTGCACCTTTTAAAAAAAAATATTAAAAGCCAGCAGCTACAAATATTGCAGCTGCTGACTTTTAATAAATTGACACTTACCTGTCCCAGAGTCCAGCGATGTCGGCGGCAGATGACGAGCAATCGTTCGTCTCTCTGCTGCCCCCTCCGCTATCCTCTGTCAGGGAATCGGGAAGTAAAGCATTGTGGCTTCACTGCCCGGTTCCCTACTGCGCGTGCACGAGTCGCGCTGCGCGTCTCTACTGGTCCCCGCTGTGTCCTGGGAACTGTGTGTTTCCCAGAACACAACGGGGGGGGGGGGGGGGCGGGGCATCTGCCGCGGTCTTGTCCTGGAAGTGGGTGCAGATACCTGGATTATCCAGGTAACTGTACCCCCCTCCCCCCTGAAAGGTGCCGATTGTGGCACCGGAGGGGGGGAGGGATCAGATGAGCGGAACTTCCACTTCAGGGTGGAGGTCCGCTTTAAACTCTATCTACATACTCTGTACAATGTTCTGTCAGTAGGGGATTATATCCTGCTGACAGAAACATCAATACCACAAACTGTTTGCATTACTGCAGCACAAATTTTTCTCTCTTGTTCTGTCAGGAGGGGGCTCTATCCTCCCGATTGAAACAAGTGGGGAAGAAAAAAACATAAAGCAGAGGTACTGGACAGTTCTCTTCGGAGCTCCTGATTAGAACGGACTCCTCCCTAGACTGACAGGCTCCTTAGAAAATTAAAAATAGGGCTCAGACCTCACCCTTAGTGTCTGTGCAATAGGGAAAGTGTATCCGTTGGGCACAACCAGTGTGGCAGGCTAGTCTGACCTGCAAATCATGGTTGGAAGGAACACACAACTCTGCAACATTCAGAGCAGTCTATGTGGACATTTTAAAAGAGGCTGTACACACCAACAGTCTGTCACGCATAGAAATGTGGGTCAAGCAGTCTCTTCTTACCTCTCCCTTCCTCCCACTTCCATCCTGATGGAGACTGAATGGCTCTTCGTAGGCCATCCTGCCTTCACAATAAGAACTTAGTCTCAATACACTGCTCTCCATAGCCGAATGTCCTCAAAGCAGGTCCAGGTTTTAGCACAGTCTGGCACCCGCAAAGGCTTGGGGATATGCAGATAGTCCCAGACCATATCATCCTCCCACTCTCCCCGGGAGCTCTCTATGATGTCCCTGGTCTTAGAAGGGACAAAAGGGTAGTCCACAACCCACTCCAAAGCAATTTTTTGCTGCACCTCCCATTGAGATCTGGAAAACCTGGGCAGTTCTTTCGGTTTTCCTTTTCCAGGGAGGACACAAGCATCTTGGGACCTTACAACCCATTGCCTGCATGCAGGTGCTCTGGTCTGGGTGGAGGAAGGTCTGTTTAAAAAGAGCTGTCTGCTGCTGACAAGGGCTCCTGCAGCTTCTTCAGTTCCCATGGCTGACTCTGGCACATCTCCACCCTTGGATTGGACCTGGGAGCCTTCTGTCTCCCATTCCTCCTCCGAGCTGCTGCTATGGGATGACACTCTGCCAGCCTCTCCAAGGACCCAAACTCTGCTTGCAATCTGGAGGAGCCCCAATCAGGGCCTGCCTGATTGTATACAAATTTAAACTCTTAAGATTTGACCTCATATTATATGGTTTTGGTAAATCTGAACACAAAAATCAGCAGAAAATCTGATAGTGTGTATGGGGCTTTAAGGTGTCAGCATATCAAGACATTTTGGATAATTTCATGCTCCCAACTTTATGGGAACATTTTGGGGATGGCCCCTTCCTATTCCAACATGACTGCGCACAAGTGCACAAACAAGGTCCATAAAGACGTAGATGAGCCAGTTTGAAGTGGAGGAACTTTACAGACCTGCACAGATTTATGACCTCAACCTGATAGAACACCTTTGGCAGGAATTGGAGCGGAGACTGCGAGCCAGAGCGTCTTGTTCAACATCAGTGCCTGATCTCACAAATGCTTTTCTGGAAGAATGGTCAAACATTCCCATAGACACACTCCTAAACCTTGTGAACAGCCTTCCCAAAAGAGTTGAAGCTGTTATCGCTGCAAAGTGGGGGCCAACTCAATATTGAACCCTATGGACTAAGACTGGGATGCCAGTAAAGTTCATGTGCGTGTAAAGGCAGGCGTCCCAAGACTTTTGACAATATACAGTAGCGTAAGTAAAATCCGAAATCGGACGAAAAAGGCATAAATCAGGCAAGGAATGGTCTCAGGTTAATATCCAAAAGTGAAGAGTACTATCCATCATCGTCAAGAAGTAAAACCAAAAGACGTAATCCTGAGCAATAATGGGTCAGAGAGTAACCATTTCAAATTGGTAACCAGGAATACAGTTATGTATGATGGGGAGCAGGAACAAAGGCATGGTACAGGGGAACGGGGGGGGGGGGGGGTAGGTTTAGCTGGTGGGAGGAAAAAATGGGTAAGGAGTAGCGGCGAGTCCCTGAACACTAATGTCTGAGACTATCGTTGGGCACACAACTGTATAAGGCCCTAACAACCAAATGTACATTAACCACATTCAGAATGTATAGATAACTGTATATTCAGTTCAGACTGGGTGTCGCATGATGTGCAGCAGGATAACATGCCAGCGTGCGCCCATAGGGGAGCACAGTGCGACGATCACTGGTGCTGTGTTACACACTGGATCTCTAAATGTAGTAAGGAGCCTCTGACGGAGGCTCCTTACCACACGATCAGCTATGACCAATCACAGCTGATCACAGCATGAACCCGGAAGTGCCGGTAAATGGCTTTCCTCGGTTTGCGCTGACAGGGAGAGCCGATCGGCAGCTCTCCCTGTCAGAGGGTGGGGGTCTGTGCTGATAATCAGCACAGCCCCATTAGATGTGCAACCAACAGAAAATTATAAAAGTGTAGTTGGGGTACAGTGTTGCATGGCCGCGCAATTGCCATTGAAAACGCAGCAGCGCTGAATGCTAAAAATTGTCCTGAGCAGGAAGCGGGTGAAAGTACCTGGTATTGAAGTGGTTAAATGTACATAACAAAGAGAGGGTGAGAAAGAATAGAAGAAAAAAAAGGGGTGGGGGGCAGAAAGAAATAGAGAAGAAGAAGAGGGTCAGCCCGGAGATCATTGGGGATGCACAGTGCATTTTAAATTACCAGGCCCCCTTTTTTCTGCATGGGTCTGATTATGTTAAAGGTGAACTTGGTCCTTCCAAAAAAAAAAATCATATTGGCGCCGTCTTTTTACTATAAAAGTTCAGTATCAAATGTATTTGTTTTGTTTTATTTTACACTTTCTTTAAAAAATAAAATAATGTATCCATATATTTCTGTTGTTCTTTGGACCATCATGTATTGAACTATACTGAACTATTGCTACAAGGTCATTACATGGGTAACTGCTATATCAATGACTGACAGAAAACATTGAATCTTTTTTAAGGTGTAAATCCGCTTTTTATTTATGAATATTTAATGCCTCCCCAATGGGATTTGTTACTGTCTTGAATTATTCTCCATACCAACATCACCATAGCAACCAACAGATTGGAAAGTATCTAAAATGAATTTTATTGTACTTTCAGGATTATTCTATAAATGCTACCAGAGATGTACAGTAACTCACAGTAGCTAATCTGGTCTCAGCTTTGTAGAATCAGCTAGCATATACCTTCTGGTAGCTATGAAGTCCGCACTAATTATACCATATGCAGGTCAAACGTGTTTATAAATGCAATCAAATGTATATGCAGGAAAAATAAATTTATTTCAATGAGCCTAGTTTATACCATTGTGGTTCCTTTATGCGTGCAAATGTGCTACAATTCACGCATGCAGAACTGCACACTAGGGGTTGGTTCACACATTGTGAGGTGACTGGTGGTTTTCTGCACTGGATAAATGTCAGACAATGCTAGGGCACATAGAACACAGTTGTTTTCTGTGTGCCCAGTTTGCACTACAGAGTAGTCCAGAGGTATGGTGCAGTGAGCTGTGGTAAAATGCAAACATGCTGCATTTTACAGCAGTGCACAGGTAGGCACTGCATGTCACTGCACCGCACCACACAGCTGTGTGTAGACCAGAATGAAGTGTCACTTGGTGCACCACTTATAAAGTTTAAAAAAAAGATGAACTGTGTGATACACTGAAATGGGCACACAGCAGCTGAAAATTGACAGTTGTCAGCTGTGCACACCAGGAATAAGCTGGGATGAATGAACTCCCGTACACAGGTGCAGGGGCAATGTCATCCAAGTATGACCAATCAAGATAGCCAAAGCCGTCTGAACTCAGATCAAAGCATGGAGAAGGTGAAAGTGCCCATCTCCTTCTGCCCTTGCCATCTTTCATAGAATACATACAATTTTACTACACTCCCATGATGCATTGTGTTCTGTGAATGGATGAGTGACAGGATCACCTCACAAAACTTGAGGCATTGTGGGAATGTTAGTGCCACAAAATTATAATGTTGCCCCATATGATTGTGAACCCCAAGCAGCCTTCAATTTAAGCCTAAAACATAACTTCACATAAAAGGGGTATTTCTGTTCTTCCTCTCCCCTCCCCTATCATATTTGAAATATTTTGCATGAGAGGGTACTTACAGTACTTTTGGCAGGTATCCACTCCCACTTCTGCTCAGATCACCTAGGTAATCCAAGTAGAAATTTGGCTCCCATTCCAGCCCGCAACCTTCTAGGTCATGTCATAGGCCCCAGGAAGCTGCAAGACCATATTCACAGGGTGCAGCCTGGCTCACGTAAATGCAGTGGGAAGCTGGCTGTGAAGCCACAAGGATCACAGCTGGCTTTCCACAAACATGCTTTCTGGGGACCCAAAGACCGATGAAAAATCCAGCTTGGGTGAGAACTGTGCTGCATCCCTGGACAGGTAAGTGTCCTTTGTTTTTATTCTTTTTGTAGCTGCTGACTTCAAATTTTTTTGGAACCTGGCCGAAGCTCCTCTTTAAAGTGGAAGTAAACTCCCCAATAGACTTACCTCTACCTTGCAGAGATGTGGCGGTTAGATCGCTCACTAGCTTCTGTCATCTAGTCCCCAAATGCCAGGTTTTCACCATCTTGATTGGCTGGCGGGGGGTGGCATAATCCCACGAGTGTGCAGGGTAACCAGTCATTCTGGCAATGCCAGGAATGTACGCTGAACTACTGTGAATTTGCGGCTCACTATACATTCAATAGAAAACTTTGAGCTGCCTGATCGTAATTTTGTGAAAGGTAGGTTTAGTTCTGCTTTAAGATAAAGCATTGGAGTAGAACTCATGTCTAACACTTACTATGTAAAAAAAAAAAAAAAAATTTGTATACTTACCTATTTTCAGCCTGCTCCAGTCCAGTCACATGATCTGCAGCTCTGGCTCCACTGTGTCAGTCAGAAGCAGCTGCAGGGAAAAGGAGTGTGTGCTTAACAATGTCTGGGACATGGGAGCGTATGGGTGACATCACTGCTTCCAGAATCCTCAGCTATTGTGCTCCTTCCTCTCCCCTGCAGCAGCCACTTATTGACGCAGAGGATCATGTGACAGAACCAAAGCAGACTAAAAAATAGTTACGTATACATATTCTTTTATACAGATTTTGCAGCATAGGTAGCAGGAGAGGAAATTTTTGTATCAGCCCCCCCTTCCTGGCCCCTGAAAGCATAGCAGTACCCCCAGAAACAGGGAGGGCTGCCATTCCACCTTAGGGGTAGATTATTTAGGCATAGTGGGACATGTAGATAGATGGGTGCCAAAAGGCCTTTAACCTGAATACGACAATCCTGTGTTTTATCATCCTGTGAAAAATATGATCAGCAGCCATTTGTGAGCAGAGTGCAGCATGGTGTGTCAGTAAGCAGAGAACACACAGAGGCCGAGGTGAATGAAAACCACGCACTCAGAAAGTTCCAACAATGCACAATAAAGCTTAGCGGGTAGGCACAACCAAGTACGAACTGTACCAGCGAGACGGTATCTTGAAATTATGCCGTCAGCCTCTGCAAGGAGCAGCAGTGATGCTGCCTGGCTGGAGCACACCCACATTGGAGGCTTCCTAAAACTGAGGAATGGTGCAGTTCCTGCACTGTCCCTTCTCCTCTGGAACCTTTCTCTACCTCTGAGTAGAGAAACTCAGCTTTTATAGTGAAATGCAGTATTTAGAAGTCCGTAACACGCGGACCACAGGAAATCATAGAAGAAACAAGTTCCTCACGACTTCCTTCCCCTTCTGCACTGCCGTTTCAGTTGAGTGACACCTACAGTGGAGAATCCTGATTGCATCTGCCTACAAATTTATCTCCAGGACAGTTGACAAACATCCATGGGACTCTAAAAACAAACAGAGAGAAGCGCCACCAGATCAGGATAGATCAGGTTTAATTAATACACAAACATATATGTTCTCTAACATTGTGGTTAAAATAAGTTCAGCACTAAAGATTCTCCGTTAGTGGCATCTCTGTGGTGCTAGCTCTGTATTATATCTGTCCATATGCAAACAAAATAGAGTCCCGTCCAGCAGAAAGTTATAATGCAGTCCAATGGAGCTGAAAGTGAGGCTTGGCTTTCAGTCAGCTGTGAGTTACAGAAGCCCAGCGCAGTGAGGTCACTGATGATGCAATGATGTTTCAGTGCATGTGCACTGTATACCACAGGAGCGTGTCTTCCTCAAGCATAGAGGACAAAGGCTGCTACAGGCCTTATATGTGCTGACGATCTACGCCATCTAGTGGGGACAGTGTATAACACACTCACATACATACACACTAGATGGATGCCTAATAGGGGAAAATTTAATTTCATATAAAAACAAGTTAGATTTAAGATGGCCACAGTTAACTAACAGGGTAGGTGCCAGGGGACAAACCCACCATACTATTCCCAAACTCTCCCTGGGGAAAGATGAGATAGTGATCTGATGGAATAAAATGAAATAAACTGATCAATAGATGGAAACAATCCTCCAGCAACCACCCCACCAGGCCCCAGCAGCCATCGCAAACCCACACATATATATAAAAAAAAACTATAAAAATGAATCATATTTATTTAATTAACTTAAAAATGTGTGATTAAAAAACAATATATATATATATATATATATATATATATATATATATATATATATATATATATATATATACAGTGCCTTGCAAAAGTATTCGGCCCCCTTGAACTTTTCAACCTTTTGCCACATTTCAGGCTTCAAACATAAAGATATAAAATCTTAATTTTTTGTGAAGAATCACCAACAAGTGGGACACAATTGTGAAGTGGAACAAAATCTATTGGATAATTTAAACTTTTTTAGCAAATAAAAAACTGAAAAATTATTCGGCCCCTTTACTTTCAGTGCAGCAAACTCACTCCAGAAGTTCAGCGAGGATCTCTGAATGATCCAATGTTGTCCTAAATGACTGATGGTGATGAATAGAATCCACCTGTGTGTAATCAAGTCTCTGTATAAATGCACCTGCTCTGTGATAGTCTCAGGGTTCTGTTGAAAGCGCAGAGAGCATCATGAAGACCAAGGAACACACCAGGCAGGTCCGTAATACTGTTGTGGAGAAGTTTAAAGCTGGATTTGGATACAAAAAGATTTCCCAAGCTTTAAACATCCCAAGGAGCACTGTGCAAGCGATCATTTTGAAATGGAAGGAGTATCAGACCACTGCAAATCTACCAAGACCTGGCCGTCCCTCTAAACTTTCAGCTCAGACAAGGAGAAGACTGATCAGAGATGCAGCCAAGAGGCCCATGATCACTCTGGATGAACTGCAGAGAAATACAGCTGAGGTGGGAGAGTCTGTCCATAGGACAACAATCAGTCGTACACTGCACAAATCTGGACCTTATGGAAGAGTGGCAAGAAGAAAGCCATTTCTCAAAGATATCCATAAAAAGTCTCGTCTATAGTTTGCCACAAGCCACCTGGGAGACACACCAAACATGTGGAAGAAGGTGCTCTGGTCAGATGAAACCAAAATCGAACTTTTTGCCCACAATGCAAAACGATATGTTTGGCGTAAAAGCAACACAGCTCATCACCCTCAACACACCATCCCCACTGTCAAACATGGTGGTGGCAGCATCATGGTTTGGGCCTGCTTTTCTTCAGCAGGGATAGGGAAGATGGTTAAAATTGAGGGGAAGATGGATGCAGCCAAATACAGGACCATTCTGGATGAAAACCTTTTGGAGTCTGCAAAAGACCTGAAACTGGGACGGAGATTTATCTTCCAACAAGACAATGATCCCAAACATACAGCAAAATCTACAAAGGAATGGTTCACAAAAAAACGTATCCAGGTGTTAGAATGGCCAAGTCAAAGTCCAGGCCTGAATCCAATCGAGAATCTGTGGAAAGAGCTCAAAACTGCTGTTCACAAATGCTCTCCATCCAACCTCACTGAGCTTGAGCTGTTTTGCAAGGAAGAATGGGCAAGAATTTCAGTCTCTCGATGTGCAAAACTGATAGAGACATACCCCAAGCGACATGCAGCTGTAATCGCAGCAAAAGGTGGCTCTACAAAGTATTAACCAAAGGGGGCCGAATAATTTTGCAAGCCCCACTTTTCATTATTTTATTAGTTAAAAAAGTTTCAAAAATCAAATAGATTTCGTTCCACTTCACAATTGTGTCCCACTTGTTGGTGATTCTTCACAAAAAATAAAAATGTTATATCTTTATGTTTGAAGCCTGAAATGTGGCAAAAGGTTGAAAAGTTCAAGGGGGCTGAATACTTTCGCAAGGCACTGTATGTAGCACTGACCCCCGAAGGAGCTGCTAATTTGAGTTGGGCCTACACTCTTCTGAGAAACCCCCTTTCTGTGTAACTCTATCCCCTTCGCACAGCTGTGGTGCAATAATAAAACAGTACAATATAAACAGTATAAGGTACCTATGTCGATCCCTCAGGATCCTCTGGCTCCACCTGGTAGGGAAAGAAAGTAGACCACACACTTGTACTCTTAACCAGAAATACTTTTACTGAAAGTATAACAAATAAGTGAGTACAGGAATTGCACTGTCGTCCCAACGTAGAACGTCAGCACAGCATGAATCAACAGTCCAAAACAATAAACAATATGCAAGTATATTATTATCTTGACCTGGGAGTTCCCCTTACTTAAAGTCTACGTGAGGCCTCACTTAAAGTATTTCCCTCCTTTATCTTCTTTCTTCTCTAGCTTAAATGGTTCCTCAGGTAATTGTAATCCAAAGGGGTAAGTGGAGAAAGTTAACTCAGAATATTCCAGGTATAACTCCAAGAACTTGTAATCGCACTTGGGCGCTAAAGTGAACCGGGCCTCAAGCCTACTAAATGTCAGTTACTCAGTTTCACTTCCGTGGAACAACATGTTCCAGCGAGGCCTGTGAGCAAGTCTAACTGTGTGCAGTAGTATTAAACGATGGGCCGTAACCCGCTCACCAACTGGATCAGAGTTCGGGGTGATGGCTTCGGTCTAATAACTGCAGCTTGCTTCCGCTTAGGCTGGGCCAGATGCTCTGTGTCGCTCCAATGACTGGATCCGGTCCTCTGCTACTCCGACAATCGTCTCCGAACCTTGTCAATCCGATCACCAGCTCTCAGGCGCCGTCAAGTCACCTTGCAAACGTTCCTGTTTGCACTCCGCGGTGACTGTCTGCCAATGTGTCCGAGAACCTTCAACACAGTTCCGCACAGGCAGGCAGCGTGGTCCCAAGAGATCAAATATGACTACTGCAGTCCCTTTTATACCCTACCCAACATGCACTGCATATCAGAGTGTTCAATGCCTAGGTCACACAGACTCCTTGATAACAGAGGTTAAACCTCTTATCAAAACAAACATCACTTCCTATGAAAGTCTTTTGTGTTTTAGCCATTTTTGTGCATTACCAGATTGTGTCAGTAGATGGCTCCAAACACTGAGCCATTGCAATGTCCACAGATTTAACATTGATATAAGCATAACTACATTAATACACAATTACATTCCCACTACACACTCCCCCTACTTGATCTCTTTGGTCCCCAAAGAGGCTTTGCACTTTATCATCTATGTGGCTATATAAAATATATAAAACGGACAGAGGAGCCTCCCACTAGTTGTCGTATGGTGGGGAGCTGTCCTGTGCACTCACAGCTGATATTACCATGTTTGGTACAGATGTGCCAAGGGGTGAGGTGGGGTTGTCCCCTACTGAATCAGTAGTAGGGAGAGCAGGCAGTTCAGAGTTTCTTTTGCTAACGTACTGTGATGACTCAGAACATTCGCCCAATGTGTCATAAGTCAGTCTGTGGGGTGGGCGAATATCTCTCTTTTCTCTTGGAACTCTTTGGGTTTCCATTTCCAACTGGCAGGTATCTTCAACCCCTTTTTCAGTCTCAACCGGAGGAGAGTAACTAGGAGCATCCAGCTTTTCAATAGAGTCAACTGCTGGCACAAATTCTGGGGCCTCTGCTCTGAGGGTTTCGGTATGATCTTCCTCTGCTTCAGAGAGGACCTCCATATTCATTTCCGGAGCCTCCGTGGGCCATAGCCAACTCATCCCTAAGTCTTCATCTTCTTCCTCCAAGGACTTTGACTGAGATCTGGTTGTCAGCCTACTGACTTCACTGGATGTGGATGGGAATTCCTTCTCAGTACTTGTCTTAACTGCCTCTGTGAGAGGCAACAGGTGGTTCCGGTGCCAGGTTTTCACTGGTTCAGTACTCCCCTCTGGTTTGATTTCATATACGGGGGTACCTGGAAGTTTTCCACACGCAGCATAAGGCTGTGACCTCCAGTGATCAGCCAGCTTATGTTCCAAGTTTCTCAGCAGTACCCGGTCGCCTATTTGAAGATCTTGAATCTTCACTCTCAGATCAAAGTTATTTTTGTTTCTGCTCTCCCTGGATTTTGAAGTGGCTTGGGCCTGCTCGTAGGCAATTTGCAAGTTCTTTCTCAGTCTGTTCACATATCCTTTGTATGAAGACTCTGAGGTGTGGTCCAGAGAGGTTCCAAAAGCCAGATCCACTGGTAGCCGGGCTTCTCGACCAAACATTAACCAATAGGGTGAGTAACCCATGGCATTGCATTTGGTGCTATTATAGGCATGGACTAATTCAGCGTTGTGTCTACTCTAGTGGGGCTTCTGTTCTGCGTTCAACGTGCCCAGCATATTCAGGAGGGTCCGGTTGAACCTTTCTGGCTGAGAATCCCCTTGTGGGTGGTAGAGTGTGATCCTTGACTTCTGTATGCCCAATAACTCCAGTAGTTCTTTTATTAGTCTACTTTCAAAGTCTCTTCCCTGGTCTGAGTGTATCCTTAGAGGTAATCCGTAATGGACGAAGAACTTCTCAACAAGAGTCTTTGCCACCGTGATTGCTTGCTGATCTCTAGTAGGGAAAGCCTGGGCATACCAGTGAAGTGGTCTGTCACCACTAAGATGTCCCCTACTCCACTCAAGTCGTTTTCCAGACAGAGAAAATCTATGCAGACCAGGTCCATTGGGTCTTGGCTTTCCAGATGGCCCATTGGGGCAGCCCTCTGCGGCAGCGTCTTCCATTGTATGCATCTGAGGCAGGAATGACAGTAACTCTCCACTTCTTTCCTCATGTGGGGCCAGTAAAATCTGTCTTACTAACTGCAAAGTCCTTTCGGCTCCCAGGTGACCATAGTGGTCATGTAAAGCAATTAGTACCCTCTCCCTGTGCTTCTCCAGCAGAAGCAACTGCCACTTTTCTTCTGGATCGTCGGAAGGGCCCCTTTGGTAGACCACTCCCTGTTGCAGCTGCAACCGATCCCATTCTTTCAACAACAGCCTGGCTTCCTTACAAGGACTCTTCTGAAGCACATTAGGTTGTTGGCATTTCAATGCCTTCTTCACCAGTCCACACAATGGGTCTTCTTCCTGATCCTTCCTCAGATCTTTCCTGGACAGCTTGGGAAGGCCTTCTTGCACCACTTGGGAGACATCACAATAACATCTGGGGACTCTTGCTGCAGATACTCCTACATCTTGGGCTCTCGCCCCACCTTTCCCATAGTGACTTGTCCCCTCACATGGGGCCCTGACTCCTTCGGGAGTGAGCTGAGTCTAGTCTTCTGGGGGACTCAAGGGGTCAAGAGGTCTTCTGGATAGAGCATCCGCATCACGGTTACCAACTCCTGGTCTGTATTTCAGGCTAAAGTTAAAAGCCGAAAGGGCTGCGAGCCACCTGTGGCCAGTGGCATCCAACTTGGCAGTAGTGAGCAAATAGGTGAGGGGGTTGTTGTCCATCTTCACCACAAACTCAGCCCCGTACAGGTAGTCTTTTAGCTTGTCTGCCACTGCCCACTTCAGGGCCAGGAACTCCAGCTTATGAGTCGGATAGTTATTTTCTGCAGGAATCAGGCTTTGACTCACATAGGCGACGGGTCGCAAAGACCCCTCGTGTTCTTGGTAGAATACTCCCCTTAGTCCGTCTCGACTGGCGTCCACATGGAGCTCGTAGGGCTTGGTTGGGTCTGCATACGACAACACCAGAGCAGTGGTGAGGCTCCACTTCAGTCGTCTAAAGGCCTCTTCACACTCTGAGGTCCACTGACTCTGGATGGACTCTCTCTCTTTTTCCTGGGTCCCTCTTTCGGCTTCCCAGGCTGTTCTGAGACTTCACCAGCCTCTTCCTGGTTTTTCAAGAGCACAGTGTGGGGGCGGGCTATTTTTGCAAACCCTTCCACGAACCTTCTGTAGTATGAGCAGAAGCCCAGGAATGACCTGAGTTCAGTCACATTGGAGGGCCTGGGCCAAGAAGTGACAGCCTCTAGCTTTTTCGGGTCAGTTGCTACACCCTCTTTGGACACGACATGTCCCAAGTAAGTCACTGAGGGTTGATAGAATTGGCACTTTTCCATGGAAAGCTTCAAGCCCTCTTCATGGAGTCTCTTCAGAACCTTTTCCAGACATGCCTCATGCTCCTCCAGGGTTCTCCCGAAGACTATTATGCCATCCAGGTAGACTAGCACTTCTATCAAGTTCATGTCGCCCACTGTCTTCTCCATAAGTTTTTGGAAAGTTGCTGGGGTCCCAGACAACCCTTGAGTCATCCAGCTAAACTCAAAGAATCCCACTGCGGTGATGAAGGCAGTCTTTTCCCTATCTTTGGGGCACATCAGGATCTGATAATACCCACTCTTCAGATCCAGCACACTGAACCACTTGGCCCCTGATAGACTCTGTAGGACATCTTCTATCCGAGGGCTAGTGTACTGATCGGGAATGGTCCTTCTGTTCAGGGTTCTATAGTCGATGCACAGGTGCAGCGACCCGCTTTTCTTTCTCACCACTACTTTGGGGGAGGTGTATGGGCTTTGTAGAGGGTCAGCCTGGGGCAGGGTTAAGAGGGGGTTAATTGAAGAAGGCAAGTACTTCCCCTTTAGACCTGCTTATTATCAGGTGTGCTGAAAGTGTCAGTGTGGAGTTGTTGGGTAGGAGAGAAAGACACAGCAGCACGCTGTGTGGAGACGTCCATTGCTGGAAGGTGTACCTGCTGGGTGAGCTTAAACCACAAAAAGACTTTAGCTGTGTTTGGAGCTATAACTGTTACCTCTAAGCCTGTGGGCTGATGAACTGTGAGCTGTACCTGTGTGCACATCCGTGTGACAAGACAAGTCTGTCTGATCTTATGTTTTGTTTTGCTGTTTTGCTGAATAAAAGCCAATTTTACTTTACTGGACTGCCTCTGAGCCAGCTCTTCACCCCCCTAAATCCCTACAATTGGTGGAGAATGCGGGCAATTTGAGGGGTCCAGTCTAATCCCATGTCCTGGGTTAAAGCTGCACAGACAGTGAAATCTCCTGAACAAGCCATGGAGGATGTGGTTAAGCAGCTGGTACTGGCTAATACACAAGTGCAGGCCCGCCATCAGGAGGCCCAGGCCGTTCATCAGGAGGCCCAGGCCCGCCATCAGGAGGCCATGGTACAAGCACAGGCCCGCCATCAGAAAGCACAGGTTCGGCAGGAGCAGATCCTGGTGCAGACAGTCGCTGTACAACAGGAAACAAATCGCTTACTGAGTGAACAGATAGCAGGATTACAAAAGATGGTGACCCAGCAAGCTGAAATGACGAAAGATGACCCCGCTGTAAAGAGTGACCCCCGGAAGGCAGTGCAGCGGACCCTGCAAAAGATGACGGCTTTAGACAATGTGGAAGCATACCTAGCTATGTTTTAGCGGGTTGCAGCAAGGGAGGGTCTGCCTTAATAAGACTGGGCAGATGTACTGGCTCCTTTCCTGACCGCAGACCCCCAACAAGCATACTGTGACTTGGCCCCGGAATCATCATGCGATTATAAGCTCCTGAAAAGAGAAATCCTAGCAAGGCTGGGAGTGACTGTCGCTTTAAGTGCGAACCGAGTCCATGGCTGGCGTTTTGACAAGGCTAAGCCTGCCCGTGCGCAACTCTACCACCTGATGCATTTGTTCCAAGATTGGCTAAGACCTGAGGAAAGGACACCCACTCAGATTGTGGAAAGAGTCGTACTCGATCGTTTCCTGCATGGACTACCCAGGGAGCTCCACCGATGGGTGGCTCAGTCCGAGTCTCAGTCACTGGATGAGATGGCTACAGCTGTTGAGCACTACAGTTGTGCGGAAAAGTTCCAGGAGAGTCCCTCTGTCACAAGAGAGCTGGCCCATTTCAAAGAAGTGCATTCCAGCACCAGTGTGCCTCCCGGTGATCGCATAGTGGCTACTCAGAGGGATAATACAACTACCAAGAGCACCACAGGACCTAAGCTTCCAGGGAACCGACAGGGGGAACCCCCGTGAGGTTCGCTGTTGGTCCTGCCATCAACTGGGTCATCTGGCGGCCCAGTGCCCAAGTCGGGAAGAACCAATGGAGTGCGACATGGGTCGCCGTCGCTCCATGTATATCCATGCATTATGTGCTGCAACCAATCTAAATCCGCATGGGTGTGTGGTGCAGGTCAATGAACAGGAGGTGGTAGCACTCCTTGACTCTGGGAGTGTCGTTACCCTGCTCAGATCGGATGGGTTGCCAAGAAAGCTGGTACCAAGGGAACAGGTTAGGGTCATCTGTGTGCATGGTGATGTTAAAAACTATCCGGTGGCCCGTGTGACCCTGTGTACACCAGCAGGAATGGCTAAACTAAAAGTGGGGGTGGTCCTGGGACTACCTCATGATTTACTAATCGGGCGAGACTGCCAACAGGCGATCCTTGAGTGCAATAGCCCGGAATAGAAGGTTTTGGGAGGTCTCGTTATCGCCTTGCGTAATGTTCATCAGTTTATAATTCAACTCCGGAGTATCTTCCTCCTCGTAGTAGCTCTTTAGAACCCTCATCAACTGGTTCAGGGCCAATCCAGCTTTTCTTTCCAACATAGCTCTGACGCTAGACCCGGGACTGATTACATGAATTACTGTCTCCTTAATTTCAGAGTCTGAGTATCCTTTCTCTAGTCCCAACTCTACTTGGTGTGAGAGACTGATGTAGTATAGTTTATCTTTCTGACTTTTTTCTCCTATTTGACCATCTATGCGGAAATCTTTCCGAATGGTTATTTCTTGCAAGAGAGCTCTAGCCCATCTTCTGCACTGGGCTAGGGTTTACGGCTGTTTGGCTAACAGGGGGACCTTCCTGAGAGGCATGGGCTCCACCAATGCGTTCAGCCATAAGTCTGGAGGCCTCCTGAAATTTCACATTAATTTCTTCAAAGTGTCACTTCAGATCAGCTACCTGTTGTGTAGAAACCCTTGTTTCATGACTTAAGGGTTCCAGCAACTTCTGAATTGGAGAGTCCCACACTTTCTTACTAGGGCGTGCCAATAGAAATTCCATTCTCTCTGACAACTTTATGCTAGTACTGTGGAAGTTTTCAGGGATATCTTGTCTCCACTCTATCAACGCATAGGTGCAGTATTGAGACCACATACGCTTTTTTGTCTGGGGACAAGGCCTGCACTACCTCTTTAATTTCCTTCTCTCCCCAGCCACTTCCAGGGAATTCAATAGCCACACTTGCCTCCGAGCATATCCCTTCTGCTTCACACAACTGGACTGCCTTATCGGGGTCCATGGTAACCAGTGGGGCGGGGTCTCTCTTGAGTGACAGAAATCCCAGACGAGCCCCACATGTAGCACTGACCCCCGAAGGAGATGCTAATTTGAGTTGGGCCTGTACTCTTCTGAGAAACCCCCTTTCTGTGTAACTCTATTCCCTTGGCACAGCTGTGGTGCAATAATAATACAGTACAATATAAACAGTATAAGGTACCTGTGTCGATCCCTCAGGATCCTCTGGCTCCACCTGGTAGGGAAAGAAAGTAGACCACACACTTGTACTCTTAACCAGAAATACTTTTACTGAAAGTATAATGAATAATTGATTACAGGAATTGCACTGTCGTCCCAACGTAGAACGTCAGCACAGCATGAATCAACAGTCAAATACAATAAACAATATGCAAGTATATTATTATCTTGACCTGGGAGCTCCCCTTACTTAAAGTCTACGTGAGGCCTCACTTAAAGTATTTCCCTCCTTTATCTTCTTTCTTTGCTAGCTTAAATGGTTCCTCAGGTAATTGTAATCCAAAGTGGAGAAAGTTAACTCAGAATATTCCAGGTATAACTCCAAGAACTTGTAATCGCACTTGAGCGCTAAAGTGAACCGGGCCTCAAGCCTACTAAACATCAGTTACTCAGTTTCACTTCCGTGGAACAACAGGTTCCAGCGAGGCCTGTGAGTAAGTCTAACTGTGTGCAGTAGTATTAAACGATGGGCTGTAACCCGCTCACCAACTGGATCAGAGTTCGGGGTGATGGCTTTGGTTCGATAACTGCAGCTTGCTTCCGCTTAGGCTGGGCCAGATGCTCTATGTCGCTCCACCGACTGGATCCGGTCCTCCGCTACTCCGACAAGCGTCTCCGAACTTCGTCGATCCGATCACCAGCTCTCAGGATCCGTCAAGTCACCTTGCAAACGGTTTGATTTGCACTCTGAGGTGATTGTCTGCCAATGTGTCTGAGAACCTTAAACACAGTTCCGCACAGGCAGGCAGCGTGGTCCCAAGAGACCAAATATGGCCGCTGAAGTCCCTTTTATACCCTACCCAGCATGCACTGCATATCAGAGTGTTCAATGCCTAGGTCACACAGACTCCTGGATAACAGAGCTTAAACCTCTTATCAAAACAAACATCACTTCCTATGAAAGTCTTGTGTTTTAGAATCACCAATTCTGTGTATTACCAGATTGTGTCAGTAGATGGCTCCAAATACCGAGCCATTGCAATGTCCACAGATTTAACATTGATATAAGTATAACGACATTAATACACAATTATATTCCCCCTACACACACATATATATATATAAACGAATTATCACATAATGAATTATAATTAAAAAGAAAAATTATATATATATATATATATATATATATATATATATATATACACATATCTTAATATGTACACATATATACAAACACACAAGAATAGTCTCTTACAGACCTCTAACATTACTACACTAGATAACTAAATATTTTATAAAATCGTGGAAAGCTCAAGAATAGGGATGAGCCGAACACCCCCCGGTTCGGTTCGCACCAGAACTTGCGAATGACCCCCGCGTTCGGTACGAACGTTAGAACCCCATTGAAGTCTATGGGACTCGAACGTTCGAATTGGAAAGTGCTAATTTTAACGGCTAATATGCAAGATAGTGTCCTAAAAAGGGTTTGGCGACCTGCCTCCTGCCTCAGGGGACATGGGTCACTGCAAAAAAAAGTTTTAAAAACTACCGTTTTGGCGGGAGCACTGATTTTAATGACGATTAAAGTGAAAAAAAAAAAGTGAAATATTCCTTTAAATATGGTGCCTGGGGGGTGTCTATAGTATGCCTGTGAAGTGCCACGTGTTTCCCGTGTTTAGAACAGTCCCTGCACAAAATGACATTAAACGGAAATAACACCATTTAAAACTGCTTGCGGTTTTAATGTTATATCTGGTTCCTGCAATATGGTTGAAAATCATTCAGAAAAATGGCATGGGTAGCCCTCCCTGCCCATTACCAGCCTATTTGGGTCTTGTACACATATTAAGGGGAACCCCGTACCCATATTAAAAAAAGGAAATGCGTGTGGCCCCCAGGCCCTATATACTCAGAACAGCAGTATACAGGCGGTGCAAACAAGACAGGGACTGTGTAGGTTTGTTGTGTTAAGTTGAATCTGTTTGTCATTTTCAACCGGTATATTTTTAAAGTGTAGCTCCAGTCAAAAAAAATATCTTTAAGCTTTTTGGAAAACATAGGGAAGGGTTATCACCCCTGTATAATTTGTTTTGTCGTCCATCTTTTTTCATCTCACTTGCTGCTGTCTCCTTGCGTTTGCAAGTAGGAGATGTTTGTAAGTTTGATGTTTGAAAGTAGGGGCCTGCCCTATATTATAGCGGTATGTACTGGGTACAGAGCACGCAGACAGCACGCACTATCTCCTAACACTACTGACTGCAAGCTCTATTATTAACCACTTGTTAGCCCAATGTTTGCATAAAGTGAAAGATGAAGTTATGCTGAGTAAATAGATATCAAACATGTCACTCTTCAAAATTGCACATGCCCGTGGAATGGCGCCAAACGTCGCTACTTAAAAAATCCCCATAGGCGACGCTTTAATTTTTTTTTTACTGGTTACATGTTTTGAGTTGCAGAGGAGGTCTAGGACTAGAATTATTGCTCTCGCTCTAACATTCTCGGGGGGATACCTCACATGTGTGGCACATGCGAGCACATGGGGACATGGGCGCTTTAATTTTTATTTTATTTTTTTATTGTTCATTTTACTTTATTTATTTTAGGTTGACATTTTTTTTCCCAAAAATATATTTTTGATCACTTTTATTCCTATTACAAGAAATGTAAACATCCCTTGTAATAGGAATATGGGGTGACAGGTCCTCTTTACAGTGAAATCTGGGGGGTCAATATGACCCCACATCTCACCTCTAGGCTGGGAAGCCTGAAATAAAAAATAAAAAAAAGATTCTGGCTTTGATTGTACTGGCGAGTTGGTAGAAGCACCGGAGGGCGGTGAGGGGTGGGGGGCGTCTATGGCTGGGTATTTCAGGGTATCACCGAGTATGGCTGGGTATCTCTGAGTATGGCTGGGTATGGCAATTTATGGCAGGGTATTACAGAGTATTGGCCGGGTATTGGCGGGGTACTACAGAGTAATAGCAGGGTACTGCAGAGTATTGGGGGTACTGCAGAGTAATGGCGGGTACTGCAGAGTATTGGGGGGTACTGCAGAGTAATGGGGGTTACTGCAGAGTAATGGGGGGTACTGCAGAGTAATGGCGGGGTACTGCAGAGTAATGGCAGGGTACTGCAGAGTAATGGCAGGGTACTGCACTGCAGAGTAATGGCAGGGTACTGCACTGCAGAGTAATGGCGGGGTACTGCAGAGTAATGGCAGGGTACTGCACTGCAGAGTAATGGCGGGGTACTGCACTGCAGAGTAATGGCGGGGTACTGCACTGCAGAGTAATGGCGGGGTACTGCACTGCAGAGTAATGGCGGGGTACTGCAGAGTAATGGCGGGGTACTGCAGAGTAATGGCAGGGTACTGCACTGCAGAGTAATGGCGGGGTACTGCACTGCAGAGTAATGGCGGGGTACTGCAGAGTAATGGCGGGGTACTGCAGAGTAATGGCAGGGTACTGCAGAGTATGCACTGGTATTGCAGAGTATTGGCAGGGAATTGAGGGGTTAAATTCGGTGAGCAGCGATGTGGGCACTGCAGATGCAGCCCACATCGCTGCTGACACCGATCTCTTTCCCCTCCGCTGTACCGATCGGTACAGAAAGGGGAGGGAGGAACAGGCGTCATAACATAACGCCGGTTTGTTTCCAAGTGATCACTCCGTCATTTGACGGAGCAATCACGTGGTAAACGGCCGCTATGGACCCGGCGGTCACGGATGCTCTCGAGTGCGCACACCTCGGGGCACGCGAGAGCAGAATTCTGGGAGGCCGTTAATTAACGGCCTCTCTGAGTTAAACAACCGCCCTGAAGCCGTCAATCGGCAATGGGCATTTGTTAAGTGGTTAAAGCTAGATCACTAGCTATATAGGTGAGGTGAATATAGTGGTGTATACTGCAGTCAGGGCACAGACAACAACCACTACACAGCAGCAAGATAGGAAATCAGCCAAAAACGATTGGTGTGTACTGTGTTGAAGGTACACAGAACACCCACTGCTTCAGATGCAAAGTAACACACTACAGGAGGCCGCCTTAAAGGCGGCCTTATATAGTGTGGGGCGTGCACTACACAGCCTAAGCTATGATTGGCCACAGGCAGGATGCCTGTGGCCAATCATGGCTCTCCTCGCTGCCGGCGCTGCGATTGGCCAAGCATGCGGGGTCACAGTGCATGCTTGGCCAATCATCGGGCAGCAATGCACTGCGCCAACGTAGTGCATTGTGGTCCGCGCGCGCGTCACTCGAATTTTGACGCGAACGGCCAAAACGTTAGGAATTCGCCGAACGCACGAACAGCCAATGTTCGAGTCGAACGTACGTTCGACTCGAACACGAAGCTCATCCCTACTCAAGAATCTTATTAATTCCCCCAGGCGACAAGGTCTAAAGGGAATATATCCAAAAGGTTTCACGCTCACAGAGCTTATAAAACTTCTCTGCATCACACAGATTTTTGGGCATTTGTTCTAAAACCCATACTTTTAGACCCTTGGTGGAACCTTTTTGACATTTAGAGAAATGGCAAGGAATGCTATGTTTGTCCTTGCCTTCCTCAATCTTTCTGCTTTCTGTTCCCCAAACCTTTGTCTGAGTGGGTGAATGGAACGACCCACATAGAGTTGATGGCAGGGACAATACATGCAATAGACTACGAAGTCAGAAGAGCAATTGTAAAACTCACTGATTTTGTAAGTCTTACCCTTTCTAGAGAAATGTTTCTGGCCATGTTGTACATACTCACAAGTTTTGCATAAAGTTTTTTTGCACTGAAACATATCATGCAATGGGAGTAGACATAACCGTGGTATGGACTGGATAGAAACAGATCTCAACTTGCTGGTTGATTTTGTTCTTTATATTGGGTGCTCTTCTATATGTTACTCTGGGAAATTTTGGCAAAAGGGTTTTTAAATGTAGGTCCTACAAGAGCATTGGCCAATGCTTTTTTAATTCAATCTTATTTTTATTGAGATATAGAAGCAAGAAAGGAGGGGGGAAAAAAAAAATACAGAATATTCCAACATATTCGTTTTACATTGTTACATAAACATAAAAAAGAAACCACAGAGAAATCCACTGTACTACAGTGGTGTCGAACTGTCACGAGGTTAAAGTGTTTGTTTTGAGCTTCGGTTTAGGTAGTATGGTAAGAGAGCCTGTAGTCCTACCATGATTAGTCTAAGTTAAAGTGGGTGTGTGTGCACCACTATCCTCTCAGCGGGTGTTGCCCACTCATTACAGGTAGACTAGGGCTATTGTGTTTATTCTGACAACGTTCACTCTGGGGGGGAAGCTCTGTATGTGCCACCATGCTGGTCTAATGAGACTAGAGGTCATAACTTAAGTAATCGGGTATTACTGCAACTTGTATAGGGGAGGGAAGAAAGGGGGAAGAGAGTGAGGAAAGAGGGGTCAGGACAGTAAAGAGCGTAGGGATCAAAAGATATACATTCCACCCTGATCACACAGGTGTATTGGTAGAGTCCTCTGTGGCCCATGAGATAAACTCTGAGGAATATCGAAACATCGACCATGAGGTCCAGGTCTTAGAGAATTGTTCCTCCCTACCCGTTTCCTGCGACAACATTCTTTCCAAAGTTTTAATTCGGTCCACTTCAATTGCCCAATCCCCCAGGGAAGGCATGCTCGTTGACTTCCAATGTCTGGGCAACACCGTTCTAGCAGCCGCCAAAAAGTGACGCAGAACGTCTTTCTTGACTGACTTAAGCGGTCCCGGGAGCAGAGATAGCAGAGCCATCTCAGGAGAGGGTGCGATGGAGGTCGCCATAAGTTTGCAGTACAAATCAAGGATCTTTTGCCAGAACTTCCTCGCAGGGGGGCATGCCCACCAAATGTGAAGTAAGGTTCCTTTAGATGACAAGCAACGCCAGCAAGTATCCGGAAGTGTCAAGTTGATTCGGTGCAAAGTCGAAGGGCATCTGTACCAGCGGGTCAACAGCTTGAACCCCTTTTCTTGAGAATTGGAGGCTATGGACATTTTGTGGGTCAGTATAAAGCACTTTTGCCAGTCTACAGGCGAGATGGAGTGGCCCAGGTCTTCCTCCCATGCCTGTGTGTATGGGGGAAGGTCAGGATTGTAAGCCCCATGTAAGAGGGAATATAATTGAGAGACTACATGTGTAGGAGGGGTGGCCTGGAGCAGCATGCCTTCCAAGTCTGTTAAGTCAGCGAGTACATTAGGTAACGAAGGGAAAGTGCGAATGAAGGAAATCACCTGTTGTCTCTGCAGCCAGTGCGTAGAGGCATGAGAAGATGGGTCAGAGGGAATGTCATGAGTCAGAGAGGGGTCCGAACGTAGGACTTGGGCAAGTCGCCTGTGGTCCTCCTTACACCAAGGTCCAAAACTTGCTCCCTGTAGGGCCGGAGGGAAAGCCGGAGTTCCAAACAGTGGAGCCATGGGTCCCTGCATGGGAGATAGGGTCTTGGAGGAATTCATTCGGGTCCAGATTTGTATGGTTTGTCGGGTGAGGTCGCTCAGTTGTACCTCTCCTTTCAGGAATTCAGTAGGTGTCCACGGCAATGCACAGAGATCTATTGGGTTAATATGGCTCTCTATCTGTACCCATAATTTGGAGGAGGAATGATGGAACCAGTTAAGTATACGCGTGAGCACAGCTGCTCTATAATATAAGGAGGCATCCGGGGGTTCCTGCTCCACCACGAATCTTGGGGAGTGATAAGGTCTCGTAGCGTATCCGGGGACGAGCCCCTCCCCAAATAAAGGAGGAGAATAGTTGGCGGAGCTTCTTGAAAAACCAGGAGGGTATGGAAATGGGAATTGTTTGGAACAAATAGAGAAACCGAGGGATTACATCCATTTTTAGGGCATTTACTCTGCCTAGCCACGATAGGCATTTCTTTGCATAGTTTGAGAGATCCGTCTTGGTTCTAAGCAGCAGGGGTGCATAATTCAAAGAGAATAGATGGCACCTTTCCGTGGGTATTTGAATTCCTAGGTAGCGGATGGAGGTAGAGCCTGTTTTAAATGGGTACCTAGCGGATATCTGGCGGAGGACCTCTTGGGACAGTGAGATGTTCAGGATTTCTGATTTAGTATGGTTTACTTTGAAATTGCTCAGCATGCCAAACCTCGTGAATTCCTGCATTATATGTGGTAAGGATAGGTGGGGTTGGGTTACAAACAATAGCAAGTCATCCGCGAAGAGCACCAGCTTAGAATGAATGGGGCCTATCGATACACCTGAGACGTTGGGGTTATTGCGTAAGGCTATTGCTAGGTGTTCCATGACAAGGACATATAGAAGGGGAGATAAAGGACAGCCCTGTCGTGTCCCATTTTTAATGGCAAATGTAGGCGACAGTGAGCCATTTACCCGAATTCTAGCGGAAGGGGAGGAGTAAAGGGCCATAATTCGGGATAACATTTTGGGACCCAGGCCTATCTGTTGCAGAGACAACCGAAGGAATTGCCAGTCAACCCGGTCGAATGCCTTTTCTGCATCGACCGTCAAAAGGCATAGAGGGATTTCGTGGGTGCGGGCATAGTCGGTAAGAAGCAGGGTTTTCAGGGTGTTATCCCTTGCCTCGCGGACACTTACAAAACCCACCTGGTCCAGATGTATAAGGCGGGGGAGTAGCGGTTGCATTCTAGTAGCTAATATTTTGGCATATATTTTCAGATCCACGCCAATTAATGATATGGGCCTATAATTTGCACACAAGGTAGGGTCTTTGTCTGGTTTGGGGATAATGGCGATGTGGGCTTCAAGCGTTTGTGGAGGAAACGCTGAGCCTTCTGATAGAGAGTTAAACACCTTAGCCATAAAGGGGGTCAGTAGAGGAGCAAATGTTTTGTAGAATTTAGGGGTAAAACCGTCGGGTCCTGGGCTTTTACCTGAAGGAGTGGCCGCTATTGCTCCCACTACCTTGTCTGCTGTGATTATTCTCTCTAGCTCTTCTGCAGTATCGCCATCTAATATAGGGAGCTCAGTTTCCTCGATATAGGACTGGCCATCGGGCGCAGGAGTGTGGGATGGGCTAGACGGGATACCGGTCGGTAGGTTGTACAGTGTCTGATAGAAATCTCTGAATGTTTGTGATATCTTGGAGGGCTCATTAAGCATTTCTCCAGAAGGGGCCCGAATATGAGGTATAAATGTGGAAGGCGTGCTTGGATGGAGGGTGCGGGCCAACGGCCTACCACATTTATCTTGAAATCGGTACTGATGTAAAGCAAGTCTGTCCGCATAAGTACGAGCTGAGGCCTCGTATAGGTCCCTGAGTTGGGATCGGGCCAGTGAAACCTCTGTCAAAGTCAAAAGCGTAGGGGCTCGTTTATGCTGGGTCTCAAGGTCCCGAAGCTTTTGTGTTGCTGAGGTTATTGCAGCTGAACGAGTCTTTTTCAAGCGGGTTCCCACCTGAATAAAGAGGCCTCGCAGAACAGCTTTAAGCGCCTCCCATTGGAAGGGTAGCAAGGTGGTGTCTGTGGCATGATCTAGCAAGAAACTAGAAATCGTTTCCGAGACCTTGTGGGAACACTCAGGGTTCGTGAGGAGGGAATCATTCAGCCTCCATGTCCATTCCCTCACAGGTGTGGAAGGGATAGATAATGTCAGATATATAGGCGAGTGGTCAGACCAGACCATTGAGTCTATGTCACATTCAGGTGACCAATCCAAGCAGCTATGGTCAAGAAGGAAGTAGTCGATACGACTATAGGAGTGATGGACCTGTGAGAAATGGGTATAATTCCGATTTGTTGGAAACAGAACCCGCCAGATGTCGATTAGACGGAGGTCGTATATAGCCCGTTTAAAAGCCCTCAACTTAGTGAAGGAGATGGATGAGCAAGAGGTGGACGAGTCTAAAAGCGGGTCTAGGGGGGCATTAAAATCCCCGCCTATAATTAGTTTACCTTCCGCAAATTCTGACAAGAGCTTCATGTATCGCAGAGCAGTCGAGATTTGGTTAGTGTTTGGTAGGTAGAGGTTGGCTATAGTAAATTTGGTGCCCCATAGGGAGAACTTTACGAACACATACCTTCCCTGAAGATCCGACAGCTGGTCTATCAGATCAATCGGGAGCGTTTTGTGGAAGGCAATAGAAACACCTTTAGTTTTCTGAGAGGGGTTTGTACTGTGGAACCATCTGTTAAAGTACCTGTTGGAGCAGGAAGGGGTGGAGTTTGTGTGGAAATGTGTTTCCTGTAACAGTAATACGTTGACCTGCTGTTTATGCATGTGGTAAAGAATTTGTCCTCTCTTGGATGCAATATTGAGGCCATTTACATTGTACGAGCAACACGTCAAACGAGGACGAGATAGTACTGTGCGAGCCATAGTGGAATGCGGATAAGAAAATCAGGTTATAGACAGTGGGGGGGGGGGGGTGTTGGAGAAGGAAAGGGGGAACTTATAAGGTAGCAGAAAGTGTACCAGTAAAAAACTAAAAAGGGAAAAGAAAAGGGAAAAAAAGGGGGAAAGAGGGCTCCCAGGTAAGGAGCCAGGTAAATCTAAGGGGGTCCACGAGAACGGGACACCACGTGAAAGTTCACGTATACGAGCACTATTCGTGCCCGGCCTATTGAGGGTGAAGGGTCGAAGCGGAGAACCTGAGCCATGAGCCCAGTAGCATGACAGGCATGCAAAACTTCACTGAGGCACATTAGTATAACAAGATATTAATACAGAACACACAGCAGATCCTCCACGGAGGGGGAGACGGTCTGCATGGGCAAATAGCTCCACACCAGTCCCGTCTCCCCCCTCCGCAGAGGAGACAACAGTCCGTGAGACACCTCACGGGAAGGGAGCAAACATTGTCAACATATGTTTCCACCTACCCCAACGGGGGGCCAGAGATCCATCCGTGTATAATGACAGAGAGCGCATTAGGGTGAAACTACCTGGTGCGTAAGAAACTGTGAGTATATAACTAAGGAAGCCCACGTGGATAGCAGCAAGGGACCGTGGACCCAACCGGTCCATCAGTCGCCCCTCCACCCACATCCAGGTGGGCCATTACCGCTAAACATGTAGAGAGTAGACCTGTATATTAAAGCAGATTAGGAACTCAACATTTACATAACTAGATCAAGCATGAGCAACCCGCTGTTCCATTGCCTCTCCCGAACCCCAGCCAGTCACAATACACTAGCAAAGGGCAGGGAGAAGGTCCGTGAATTAAGTGCACCAGCTGTACTGAAGTATTTAGTATGCGGTCTACCACCCCATCCCCCATCATGGCATAACCAACATGGAGAAACAAGTGAGATGAAAGGATGGCAGAAACCACAAAAAAAAGGAATAACATCCCCAAAAAAGAAAAATGCTGCCCATCCAGGAGACAAGGGATAGGTATAATACTGAGATGGCGCTAGTCATACAATGTGCATTGAAATAAGTCCAAAAGGTTTCCTGAAGTTACTTTAATCTTCCGGAGAGGTAGGGTGACGTGGTCCAGGATCAACAGAGTGCGATGCATACCTCGGATGTCTGCGGCGTTGCGGGAGGGGATCACGTATTTGTACCCTAGTGCGGTCGTCTGGGGGGTCCAGCCAGTTAGGTACATCAGTTGGATCTTGCTCCAAAAAGCGGAAAAAGGCTGGAAGTTGATCTGGATCAGAGAGTACAAATTTATGCTCGGCCCTGGTCACCTTGATGCTGAAAGGGTGCCCCCAAGTGTAGGTTGCTCCGGCTTGGCGTATCAGGTCTAGCAGTGGGCGGACCATTCGGCGCATGTGGAGAGTGTTGCGAGAAAGGTCTGGGTATAGGTGGATAGTTGAACCGTCAAAGTCCACAGGGCCCAAACGCCACGCTTTGCGCATAATTTCCTCTTTAAGGGTGAAATAGTGAACCCTGCATAGGACGTCACGTGGGCGGTCACTATGTTCCCTCCTGGGCCCCCCCACTCTGTGCACCCGGTCTATCTCAATAGGGGACATAGTCTCTCTTCCCAGGACTAGGTTGAGGATGGCAGTGACAGATGGTTTCAAGTCTGTACCCGCCGTGGCTTCCGGTATGCCTTGTAGTCGTATATTATTCCTGTGGCTCCTATTCTCCCCGTCTTCTATGCGCAGTTGATGTTGACGAATACGGTGCAAGTGTTCTTTGGAGGCCCGCTCAAGAGACGTAATGCGGGCAGCATGGTCAGATTGAGTATCAGTCAGGGTAGAGATTGCGGTCTGATTGGTAGAGACCTGCTGTTGGATGGCCTGAAGATCCTTGTGGAGTGAGGACTCCATTTTGACTGCCCAGGATTCAAACTCCACTCGGAAGGCCGCTAGAAGAGTCAAGGCTTCAGACCTAGGTAATTCTCCTGAGGTTGGAGGGGCCACGGCTCCAGGAACTGCACCTGGAAGAGGGACAACAGTGGTGCCGGATCTGGACGCTACACTTGAAAGGACTGAGTGCTGGGTCGGGGGGTCATCTGATTCCTCGCCGCTGTCCGTTGTCGGCTGAGTAGGAGGAGGAGGTTTGCTCTTTCCTGGATTACGCGCTGGTGCCATCTTGTCTCTGGGAGTGCGGGGATCAGACTGAGACGTACGGAGCAGGTATCGCTGGATTGTACCCTGTTGGAGATCCACAGACTCAGTAGATCGAGAGCTGTGTGTGGACATGCTGTTTAGGTATGTGCAATGTCTGAGGTATAGCCTGTCCGCTACGGGCGATCACGGGACTCAGCCGGACATTTCCTTAGCCAGACATGGTCGTTCCGTGTCTCTGCGGAGTTGAACGGACGGAGACCCCAGGTGGGCACTATCTGGTTGGGCTGCTTTGGCGGCCGTGTATGTAGAGATCCAGGTTTGTAAGAATGCGGGAGCTCAGGAGTGTGGGTGCATACAGCAGCCTGGGTGAACCAAGATGGCCACCCCTCTGGGTCTCTGGATCTGTATCAGCAGCCCATGTAATAAGGGGGGGTTGGTCCTCAAGGATAGCCCCGTCTAATTCTGAAGGTGCCCAGCCAGGATTTCCAGGGGGTCAGCGAGTTTAGAAAGGGGCCCAGAAGACACGGAGGTGTAGCAAGATGGCCGCCCCTCTAATTCTCTGAAGCCAGAGCCTTGTCAGCAAATGCAGCCAGAGAAAAGTACATGCCCCCTTAACAACCCCTTCAGGGGTCTCTGGTGGTCCGGCTAGAGTGTTCCTGAGGGTGGATGGGGACGGATTGAGCCCAGAGAGAACAGAGAGGCCTCCGGGTGTACCTAGATGGCCGCCGTCACTTACCAGGACCGTTTCGGATGATCCCAGGGCCACTCAGGGAGGACTTCGGGCTCTAGATGGCAGGCTGGGTGTCCCCGGCAACCTGCAGGTTGTAGAAACAGCCGCTGGGCTTTGTAGTGCGCCGGAGCTCGGCCTCCGGGTGGAGCAAGATGGCCGCCGTAGGCCGAAGCCTCGGACTGTCCTGCCGGGCGGCCGGAGCTCCGCGAACAGCGCACCCGCGCTAGAGGTATGTCCGGCTCCTCCTGGTATGCCCAGGGCCTCTGGTGGGGTCCGTTCCGCTCCGGTGGACGGGAAGGCTCTGGGTGTGCGCTCTAGTAGCGGAGCTCACCCCAGGCACGTCCACTCGGTTCTCCGCTCGGCCACGCCCCCTCGGCCAATGCTTTTTTAAGATAGATTCCATCTTTATATGATCATGATGAAATCTGGTTGTAAACCGAACAGATTGATCTAAGCTACATTCATTACGCTGCAGAGACAAATATGATGCATAATATGTATAAGCCTCTTGAATCAATGACTCGGGGTATGCTTTATCCCTCAATTTTTGGCTAAGTATTCTGTTTTCCTCGATAAAGTCATAGGGATATTATTCTTCCACTTGTGATAGTGGCAACTTCTGTAGAGCAACAATGAGTTGCCAGCGGTGGGTTTTTGATAATTCTTAGCATGTATGGTCTCCTTATCATGATATAACTCTAGATTCAAAAAAGCACCACGCTGGGAGATGCCACTAACGGAGGATCTTTAGTGCTGAACTTATTTTAACCACAATGTAAGTGAACATATACGTTAGTGTATTAATTAAACCTGATATATCCTGACCTGGTGGCGCTTCTCTCTGTTTGTTTTTACATGTTTTTGGAGCTGGCTTCTGGCTTCCCCTGGAAAAGCTTGCCCTGGAGCATGGATTGTCGGTTCGCTTACACAAAGGTTTTTTTCACTGTTACCCTCTAAATATTGTTTCCAATTAATATAGCTTATAGACTGATTTAAAGTGGACATTCTGAGTTTTTAATATCATCCAGCAACAGCGCTACTAACCTCTGTTTTTTGTTGCATATAAACTTGAAGCTATTGTCGGCTGCAGCTGCTGTTTTGTGTATTCATTTCAGTAGTCCTTCATATATGAGTTATCTGAAATTTCCATTGTAAATATTTTAAATATTTTTCCAATTTGGTATCTGTTTGTGCATACACATTTGCATTATTGCATGTACATGTAACATTGGATATATATCATTTTTCTTTTTTTTTATTAGTATTTATACGTGTGTGTTTTTTTTTTCCCTTCCCAATATGGACTTTCTAGCAGATATAGAGTCACTGAAATATGGTATTTTGAACGATCTATATGCTACATTGCCACCTTCTAGATTTAGTGCTAATGTTACACTTAACAAAAATACTAGATATGTGTTGTGTGGTAAATTTAAAAAATTGGAATGTCTAATTCATTCCACCAATTTACAATGGTGGGATAAATATTTTCTCAAAAAATATCTAGAGAAAAGAATCTCGCCTAGGGGTTTAAGAATAATTAAAAGTTGTTCTTTTCTCGAGCCAGAAGAAGCTAAAGAATGGTTTATTAATTCTGAATTTGGTACCACCAAGTGGATTGACATTTTAGTCAAGCACAGAGCAGTCAAATATGAACAACTTACCCACCAAGTCCAATTACTTTCACAGAAGATATGTGACATTAGTCATTTGGTTCCTGTGTCTTGGCTAGATATCTTAAAAAGAAATACTAATGCCCTGTACACACAGTTGGAAATTCCGACGGAAAAGGTCCGATCAGATTATATTGTCGGAAAATCCGATCCTGTGTGGGCTCTATCAGACTTTTTCCGTCAGAAATTCCAACTGAAAAAATTTGAGAGCAGGATCTAAAATTTTCCAACAAAAAAATCTGATCTGACTTTTTCCGATCATTTGTAGAGAATTGCAACAGACAAAGTGCCACGCATGCTCAGATCAAATTACGAGACCAAAGCTATTGGCTACTAGCCTCTACATAATCCCATCATATGCAACAAACGTCACCACGTTCTGAGCGATCGGATTTTCCGACAACTTTGTCCGACCGTGTGTACGCAACACCAGTTTTTGACAAAATCCGTCGGAAAAAAACTGACGGATTTTGTGGTCGGAATGTCCGACCGTGTGTACAGGGCGTAAGAAACAAGAGGATGACTTGTTGAGGAATAAATTAGGGAAATTCCGACGTGATCTTAATGACTATACCAACGATAGGGTATTCACATGGATGATTAAATCCTCAATATTACATCCTCCCAATGCGCATCATCCCATTGATTCTCAACCTGATAATTGAGATACTTCCAATATTCCATCTTTACTGCAAATACCCCAACCTATTCCGTCCTATACCCCACTCCATTTGAAAAAAAAAACGTGTTCCAAAAAATATCAAAGTCGTAGATTACATTCTTCCAAAAATCAGAATGCAATTATAGAAAAAGCGAATTGTTCTAAAAAAGTTTATAATGACACTAATATAGGACAGAGAAAATTATGCAGGGACTTACACAAATTCTATAATAGAAATAAAATGATCCCGGGAGCCCTGACCCTACCTACTGAATCCATGCACATTGCCCCTGCCATTGGACAAGAACCTGCCCTAAGGCTTGATATAAATCCTGGACCAGGTTTGATGCCCCAATCCTTATCTCCTATGGAATCAAGTAGCGATGTAGATTCTGATGCTCCCCCTTGCGGTACCGTGGCCACTGTAACTTCTGGGCCATTTTGTGTATCACCATTAGGATCTAATACTCAACCCCTATCCTCTTGTCCAATTGCTACTAACAGCCTCTTTAGCTTTGGGTCACAGTCATCGGTAGAAGTGGATCATAACCTCCTGATTAATGATTCTTCTTTTTTAGTAATGAACCCCCCTCCAGCAGCTCCACAAAAAAGAAAACACGACAGAGAGGCTGCAGAGGGGGACAAAATAAACGAGGGAGTGAACTATCACAAACTTATAAAGATTTTCAGTCTTTCCAAACACATTCTTTCCGATGCAGAAACAACTATTGAGCAGAGGTCTAAATTTTGCACCCACGTCCAGGCCGGATCCCTATGTGCTGTTCAAAGATTTGAACAAGTACATAAGGCATCTTACATTAAAAAGATATTTTGAAATCCAAAAGACCAAAAATACCACCAGAATTGAGACAGGTAGCACCCCTCACATTGAAAAATTAGGAGTATCCGAAATAGAACCCATTGAGTTTAGTTTTGATACAAATATAATGGACCAATGTGATGAATTTAATTTGGATAGTACTATTTCTAATCTAGATTTGTTCACACAACATTTATCCACTTCACCATCTGTACAACATTCCTCCTTAAAACCCAAATCTGTGTTTTATCCACACCAGTCAAAAGGTCTGCATATAACTACATTCTATAACATGGTGTTTGCTGATATAAAGAGATTAAAGTGTTGTTGCCACCAAAAAATAAAAAAGTGCTTAAAATTCTTTAAAAAAAAATAAAAATTGGAAAATATATTTTTTTACTTACCTCTAAATACCTGTTGCTAGGGGGTCCCACGTAGTATGCCTTCTTCCTTGCCTGGGCTGGTGACATCACTTCCCCCTCACACCGCACAGTCATCTGGGACCTGTCACGTGTCCCAGATGACTGTGCGGCGTATCGCTCGCACATGCGCAGTGGGTGGGGGAGTGGAGAACGAGGGGGGGCTTCGTTCCCCCGCATCGCTGGGCCATGGGACAGGTAAGTGTCCGATTATTAAAAGTCAGCAGCTGCAGTATTTGTATCTGTTGACTTTTAATAAATTTTTTTTTTTTAGGGGCACCACACTTTAAGTACACATCCGTCACCTTGTCCCTCAGATTTAAGTCACCTCACACCTTCGGAAAATTATGTTCTAAAATCCCTTGCTAGGAATGAAAATGTAATTGTTAAAACCACAGATAAGGGAGGAGGAATTGTTATTATGAATCGAGATGACTACATCCAAGAGGCTTATCGTCTCCTTGCTGATACATCTACATATAGGAAGCTGATTAAAGATCCCCTCCCCGAATATAAGTGTGAAATTAATTGTCTAGTAGAAAGGGTCAAAAAATCCAATACTTTGGATTAATCCAAAGTTTCATTTCTAATTAAGGACTTTTATCGTACCCCATATTTTTACCACAGCCCAAAAGTACATAAGAGTTTCGTTAATCCTCCCGGTAGGCCGATTATCAATTATCAATTGTCCAGACAAAGTAGCAGTTAGAGGGTTGAAATAAACCATTTAACACTGACAGGGGTGCTTACAATGATCATTTTTTATTCATCTATGTAGAACTTTTATCCCAAAAGGAAAAAAAAACACTGTTTGCTGTAACAGCTTATAAAGTGTTAGCTGGTGTTCAGCTTCAATTTGTTACGTCCATCTAAATCTGTTAAAGAGAAGCTCCAGTCTTCTGTGAAATAAATTAAAAGTCAGCAGCTACAAAATCTGTAGCTGCTGACTTTAAAAAAAAAACCTCTTGTTGGGTTTCTCCATTGCATGTACTACATTGTACTTATGCAGACAAGTTTTGCACAGTGTGATGTAGGTGAAATTTTTTTCTGTGGAGCCAGCGCGATGCACACGCTATCAGTGACTCTTGTGGTGGAAGAGGTGGATCTGTCCCTCTTTTCTCCTGGATGGAGGAGGAGAGGTTTACACCATAGTTGATACCTTCTGATGTTGCCATATTCTTCACCATAGTTGAACCTATAACATAGAAGTGGCGAAGCTACTTAATTGGATTCTCTACTGTTATGTACTTATTTTATGAAGCTAAACCTATTGCACTACAGATGTCCCTAGGATTAGTGGAGACTGCCTATACTTTTATTAATGTATTATTAAGCATGAATGTATCTGGAGATTGTTATCCAACCCTTTCTGCCACAAGTTTTCCAGTTGGCTTTTGTACTGAAATACATAAAAAAAAGTAATGGAAATTAAAAAACAGACACTCACCTGCCCCATGATCCAGCGGTTGCTCACCCTTGTCAATTTCACATGTCTTCTTTCCATGGTGCCAGCATCTTAACTGTGGGCACCCAGCTTGAAGCTTGTGCATGTACGAGTAGCACTGCGCATTGTAAATGGTCTGCAGTCTTCTGGGACCTGTCACGTGTCCCAGAAGACTGGGGGGGGGGGGGGAGAAGAACGTCTGCTTCCAATTGGGTAGGCGGTGGGAGCAGGAACCTGTCAAAATTTTGTACCCACTCCCCCCCCCCCGTTTCTCAAAACGGACAATTCTTAAAGACGAGTGGGGGAGTCCTTGAGGTGGAACTTTCCCTTCTGGGTGGAGCTGTGCTTTAATATAACACTGGCCTCTCCCCAGACTAAATGCTGTTGTCCAAAGGTACCTGCTTTACTACATTAATCCAGAATGCAGACACCCTGAGGCAGTGATGGCAAACCTTGGCAGCCCAGATGTTTGGAACTAGATTTCCCATGATGCTCATGCACTCTGCAGTGTAGTTGAGCATCATGGGAAATGTAGGTCCAAAACATCTGGGCTGCCAAGGTTCGCCATCACTGCCCTAAGGGCTGGTTCAAACAGGAACGTGGTCCTTATTCCTGAGCAATTTAGAGCAATGTGATTTTCAGCCTGTTCATTTGAATGGGCTGAAATTGCACTGGATCACGGCAAAAGTAGTGCATGCACTACTTTCCAAAAACGCACTGCACCGGATCGCACAATAGTGTAGTACTATCCCAGATAGCAAGGATAACTTGCCACAAATTTTTGGCATGGTTGAATTGTAAGTCTGTTAACTTGCTACACATTTTCACTGGCAAGTTGTACACTTGCATAGCAATTGAAGCACAAGTTCTAGTTAAGCCCCTTTCACACAGGCACTCCAATCAGGTCCGCCTGTCTGTTTTTCAGGCAGACCTGATCAGACGATCCATGCACCTCTATGGTGTGGCAGATGTCAGCCGGTGACATGCCTGCTGATATCCGATCCGATCTGTGAAATCCACACAGATGATGACCCTATTTTCCCTCTGTCTGGAGGATCAGATCGGATGAAAATGGACAGACTGTCCTTGTTCATCTGATCTCCCATAGAGGAGAGCGGGGCTCTGACAGGTTTGTGTCAGCACAGTGAGCGGAGATGGACCTGTCATCTGCCTGCTTAGCAGGGATCAACGGAGCAATCCCCTGCTGAGCAAGTGGAATCTGGAAGTCCCTGTGAAAGAGCCCTTAGGCTCGGTTCACACAGGGGCGACACGACTTTGTGAGGCAACTTGGAGACGACTTGAACACGACTTTTAGACACGACCTGGGGTGACTTACAAGTCGCCCCAGGCCAGGCGACTTTTGCCGTGGCCAATCAGAGAATGAGCTCTGAAGGGGGAACTCCACGCCAAATTTCTGAAAAAAATTTTGGCGTGGGTTCCCCCTCCAAGGCATACCAGGCCCTTAGATCTGGTATGGATTCCAAGGGGAACCTATCTTCTTGTAGCTCTTTTACTAGCGGAGGAGCCCGGCATTCTTCTTCGTCACCGCGGCCTCTTCTTCCGACTTCGGGTGTCTTGTCCCCCTCTTCGGTTCTTCTGCCGGGCCACCGCGCCTTCTTATAGCTCTTTTACAGGCGGTGGCCCGGTCTTCTGTAGCCGCCGCCGCCTTCCGTTCTTCTTCTTCTTCTCCTGGAGATGTTGACTCGACGTTCTCTCCGGCCGCAATGCCAGGGACGCGCTGCGCTGCCACTTATATAGGGACAAGGGGCAGTGTCACATGGGTTGATGTCACATGGGTTGATGTCACATGGTGACAGTCCCAGCATCCTCCGGGACTGTGACATCATTAATGGGCAGGGTCACCGTATGACATCAACCCATGTGACCAACCCATGTGACATCAACCCATGTGACACTGCCCCTTGTCCCTATATAAGTGGCAGTGCAGCGCGTCCCTGGCATTGCGGCCGGAGAGAACGTCGAGTCAACATCTCCAGGAGAAGAAGAAGAAGAACAGAAGGCGGCGGCGGCGGCGACAGAAGACTGGGCCACCGCCTGTAAAAGAGCTATAAGAAGGCGCGGTGGCCCGGCAGAAGAACCAAAGAGGGGGACAAGACCCCCGAAGTCGGAAGAAGAGGCCGCGGCAAAGAAGAAGAATGCCGGGCTCCTCCGCTAGTAAAAGAGCTACAAGAAGATAGCGGAGGAGTCCGGCGAGAAGACCCCCGAAGACGGAAGACCCCCGGAGCTGTGCAATAAAGTATTTTATCTCGTAAGTTGTGTTTTTTTTTGTACTTTTATTTTACAGGTGAATGGGTAGGGGTACATTGTACCCCATACTCATTCACATAGGGTGGGGGGCCGGTATCTGGGGGCCCCCTTATTAAAGGGGGCTCCCGGATTCCGATAAGCCCCCCGCCCGCAGACCCCGACAACCAAAGGCCAGGGTTGTCGGGAAGAGGCCCTTGTCCTCATCAACATGGGGACAAGGTGCTTTGGGGTGGGGGCGCCGCACGCCTCCCCCCCCAAGGCAACCCCCCATGTTGAGGGCACGCGGCCTGGTACGGCTCAGGAGGGGGGGGCGCCCGCTCGTCCCCACCCCCTTTCCTGGCCGGCCGGGTAGCGTGCTCGGATAAGGGTCTGGTGTGGATCTGGGGCGTTTTTTTCGGCGTAGGGGGTTCCCCTTGTAATCCATACCAGACCTAAGGGCCTGGTATGCCTTGGAGGGGGAACTCACGCCAAATTTTTTTTCAGAAATTTGGCGTGGAGTTCCCCCTTCAGAGCTAATAATTCTGTCAAAGTCTCCTCCGTATAGACAGATATCCGACTTGGAGGCGACCTCCATTGAAATCCATGGGTACAAGTCGCCTACAAGTCGGATTGAAGTAGTACAGGAACTTCTTTTGAAGTCGGAGGCGACTTCAGTAGTGTGCATTAAGACGGCTCTCATTCACTTACATTGATTTTTAAATGTTGTCCGACCTGAGGCGACTAGGGGCGACCTGAAGTCGGATCGCAGTCGCCCCTGTGTGAACCGAGCCTTAGGGTTGCCACCTCATTCCTTTTAACCTGAACACATATGAATTACCAGTTCTGAGGCTAATTTAATGCAGATAAGGCACCAAGTGAGTTTAAAGCGGTTCTTCACCCTAAAGGGGAAGTTCCGCTAGTATTATCCCTCCCCCCCTCCGGTGCCACAATCGGCACCTTTCGGGGGGGAGGGGGGTGCAGTTACCTGGATAATCCAGGTAACTGCACCCACTTCCGGCCAGACCGCCGCATGGCTCCGCCCACCGCCGCATGGCTCCGCCCCCCCGTTGTGTTCTGGGAAACACACAGTTCCCAGAGACACAGCGGGGAACCAGCGCAGTGCGACTCGCGCATGCGCAGTAGGGAACCGGGCAGTGAAGCCCTCTTTTTTTCTATTGAAAAAGCCCATGGCGTGCAAACACACCCAAAAAACTTCCACCCGGTGCATAAAAACAGTGCACACACATAAAGAGTGAAACACTAAAAAGTGCAGACGGGTGCCTGATGTCCTCCAAAAGAAGGACCATACCCTGATCCCCCGGGGCGTTAGGCTCCAGACAGGGACTGAGGTACCAGACTCAACAAGTGGGCCCCGGACGAAACCGGAAGCCCTCCTTTCCCCGGGAGGACTGCCGAAACAGAACCTCCTAGGTACTTGGTACTGTGGGGGCTTCCCCGAAGGTAGGCCCCCCCTCATGGAGATTGGACCAAGCCAGAAGACCTATGTCCGCTCTCCCAGAGACTTTCAGGATTGGTCCGAGGACCGACACCCTACTCATCAAACGTGCAGTGACAAACAGTGACAAACACACACAAATAAAATAAATAAAAAGTGAGGAAGGGATAGTGAAGAGGAGAGTGAAAAGTGGCCATTGTGCAATACAATGGCCGGCCCTCCGGCCAGGAATCAAAAATTCCTCTGGTCCTAGCCAAAAGGCCGGGCCCTAGAGGCAGGTGTAAAAAAAGCGTGTAATGGTGACGTGACCTAGGTGCCTAAATCAAAGTGCTGACGCACAGTGAAAGAAGGCACCCCTGGACTGCCACTCCAGGGGCACATCACCATGGGCTTTCCAACAAAAGCATCCCCGACAGCCCAGCCCAGACCACGACAGCCCCCACCACAGCCAGAAAGGCATGGAGATCAGCGAGCTTAGTGAGACCCTTTGCCATCAGGTCAAACCCTCACTCCCGTCACTCCTACCTAATTATATTCGAAAGGTACCGGCCGCCCCTCTGCTGGAACAGAAGAGCTAAGCGTTCCCTCCCGAAAAACTGACTGGGGCTAAAGCTGCCACAATCCAAGCCGGTCTGCCAGGGTCCCCTCCCCTGGCGCCGACCAGTGGTTCTCTGCCCTCATCAGGAGGCTTCCCGAACCGGCTACAAACCAGTCCGGGTCACCTTTACACCAACAGGCTTTGCATAGCAACCGCCACCCCTACTCCACCTCGCCGTAGAGCAGGGACGGTAAACTAGCGCCACCTATTGGCAACTGATAAGAACAGATACTACACTTGATCTTAGCCAAAAGGCCGAGAAGCCCTCTTGCTTCACTTCCCGATTCCCTGACAGAGGATGGCGGCGGTGGCTGCAGCGAGACGAGCGATCGCTCGTCATCTGCCGCCGACATCGCTGGAACCTGGGACAGGTAAGTGTGATATTATTAAAAGTCAGCAGCTGCAATATTAGTAGCTGCTGGCTTTTAATATTTTTTTTTTTTGTGCAGCTCCTCTTTAATTACCACCTGTAGATTTCGTAGAAGCAATGATGACTAGTCAGATGAATCTTGTGAAGAGCTTGTTCGTTCCAACCAGAAAGCCATGTGTAAAACCTACCGTGCCTTGCGAAAGTATTTTTCGCCCCCTTGAACTTTTAAACCTTTTGCCACATTTCAGGCTTCAAACATAAAGATATAACGTTGTAATTTTTTGTGAAGAATCACCAACAAGTGGGACACAATTGTGAAGTGGAACGAAATCTATTGGATAATTTAAACTTTTTTAGCAAATAAAAAACTGAAAAGTGGTGCGTGCAAAATTATTCAGCCCCTTTACTTTCAGTGCAGCAAACTCACTCCAGAAGTTCAGCGAGGATCTCTGAATGATCCAATGTTGTCCTAAACGACTGATGGTGATAAATAGAATCTACCTGTGTAATCAAGTCTCTGTATAAATGCACCTGCTCTGTGATAGTCTCAGGGTTCTGTTGAAAGCGCAGAGAGCATCATGAAGACCAAGGAACACACCAGGCAGGTCCGTAATACTGTTGTGGAGAAGTTTAAAGCCGGATTTGGATACAAAAAGATTTCCCAAGCTTTAAACATCCCAAGGAGCACTGTGCAAGCGATCATTTTGAAATGGAAGGAGTATCAGACCACTGCAAATCTACCAAGACCTGGCCGTCCCTCTAAACTTTCAGCTCAGACAAGGAGAAGACTGATCAGAGATGCAGCCAAGAGGCCCATGATCACTCTGGATGAACTGCAGAGAACTACAGCTGAGGTGGGAGAGTCTGTCCATAGGACAACAATCAGTCGTACATTGCACAAATCTGCCCTTTATGGAAGAGTGGCAAAAGAAAGCCATTTCTCAAAGATATCCATAAAAAGTCTAGTCTAAAGTTTGCCACAGGCCACCTGGGAGACACACCAAACATTTGGAAGAAGGTGCTCTGGTCAGATGAAACCAAAATCAAACTTTTTGCCACAATGCAAAACGATATGTTTGGCGTAAAAGCAACACAGCTCATCACCCTCAACACACCATCCCCACTGTCAAACATGGTGGTGGCAGCATCATGGTTTGGGCCTGCTTTTCTTCAGCAGGGACAGGGAAGATGGTTAAAATTGAGGGGAAGATGGATGCAGCCAAATACAGGACCATTCTGGATGAAAACCTGTTGGAGTCTGCAAAAGACCTGAAACTGGGACGGAGATTTATCTTCCAACAAGACAATGATCCCAAACATACAGCAAAATCTACAAAGGAATGGTTCACAAATAAACATATCCAGGTGTTAGAATGGCCAAGTCAAAGTCCAGACCTGAATCCAATCGAGACTCTGTGAAAACTGCTGTTCACAAACGCTCTCCATCCAACCTCACTGAGCTCGAGCTGTTTTGCAAGGAAGAATGGGCAAGAATTTCAGTCTCTCGATGTGCAAAACTGATAGAGACATACCCCAAGCAACTTGCAGCTGTAATCGCAGGAAAAGGTGGCTCTACAAAGTATTAATGCAAGGGGGCCGAATAATTTTGCACGCCCCACTTTTCATTTTTTATTAGTTAAAAAAGTTTAAAAAATCCAATAGATTTCATTCCACTTCACAATTGTGTCCCACTTGTTGGTGATTCTTCACAAAAAATAAAAATTTTATATCTTTATGTTTGAAGCCTGAAAATGTGGCAAAAGGTTGAAAAGTTCAAGGGGGCCAAATACTTTCGCAAGGCACTGTATTTCTTCTAGTTTCACTTCATAACTGCCTACTTCCTGTTCCTAACCCTGAGGCCCTAACACAGCTGTGTGAATACAACACATACATATTCTACACCACCTTAATCAGCCATAGAACCTGTGCAATAAATGTGTGTTCAGGTTTAAAGGGAAGGGGTGGCAACCCTAGCTCTAGTTGACACTTTTCCAACTTGTAGCAAATTTCTGTGGTAAGTCTTAGCAAGAGTAAAGTTGCAGTGGTGAGTCTACAGCAAGAGCTCTGCAAGTCTACAGTAAGGATGAGCTCAGGCATGTTTGCAACTCCATGGGTCTGTGCCTGCCATGAACCTGACAGTCCGCACCGCTAATCACAGGCAGTAAAACATTTCACGATCTGCGGCTGTACAGATCAGGAAATGTCTTACTACCTGTGATTAGCGCTGCGGAGTGTCAGCTTCCTGGTGGACGCGGGCATGTGGAGTTGCGAACACACCTGACACCTGAGCTCATCCTTGGTCTACAGCAGTATTTCTCAACCTTCTATGGTGAAGTACCCCTGCAGGTCTAAAAAAAATTCCAACGTACCCCTGTCTCGAGAAAGTAATTTCTATTGTTTGGGAGTCATAGTTTCTGTGTGTGTGTAACGTCAGTAAGTGTTTGTGATGGTTTTTGTTCGTTTGCAATAACATTGTATGTGTGTATGCTGCAATGACAGATACAAACAGGCCAGTGCCCATCAGCTCAGCCTCACCAGTGCCCTTCAATGCAGCCCCAGCAGTGCCTATCAAAGCAGCCTCAGCAGTGCCCATCAGTGCATCCTTACCTGTGCCCATTAATGCAGCCTCACCAGTGCCCATCAATGCAGCCTCACCAGTGCCCATCAATGCAGCCTCACCAGTGCCCATCAATGCAGCCTTACCTGTGCCCATCAGCTCAAACTCACCAGTGTCCATCAATGCAGCCTTATGACTGCCCATCAATGAAGCCTGATCAGTGCTCATCAATGCAACCTTACCTGTGTCCATCAGCTCAGCCTCACCAATGTCCATCAATGCAGCCTTACCAGTGCCCATCAATGCAGCCTGATCAGTGCAGCCTTAACTGTGCCTATAAATGCAGCCTGATCTGTGGTTATCAGCTCAGCCTTTTCTGTGCCCATCAGTCCAGCCTCACCAGTGCTCATCAAAGCAATCTGATCAGTGCCCTTTAGTGCAGCCTTAGCTGTGATCATCAATGCAACCTGATCAGTGCCCATCAATGCAGCCTGATCAATGCCCATCAATGCAGCCTCACCAGTGCCCATCAATGCAGCCTGATCAGTGCCCATCAGCTTAGCCTCACCAATGTAGCCTTACCAGTGCGCATTGGTGCAGCCTGATCAGTGCCCATCAACGCAGCCTCACCAGTGCCCATCACATCAGCCTCAGCAGTGCCCATCCATGCAGCCTGATCAGTGCCCAACAGCTCAGCCTCACCAGTGCCCATCAATGCAGCCTGATCTGTGCCTATCAGCTCAGCCTCACCAGTGCCCATCAATGCAGCCTGATCAGTGCAACTTTACCTATGCCCATCAATACAGCCTGATCAGTGCCCATCAGCACAGCCTCACCAGTGCCCATTAGTGCAGCTTTGCCAGTAGCCAATGCCCATCAGCGCAGCCTTGCCAGTCACCAGTGACCATCAATGCAGCCTGATCAGTGCAGCTTTACCTGTGCCTAGCAATACAGCCTGATCAGTGCCCATCAGCGGAGCCTCACCAGTGCCCATCAATGCAACCTTGACAGTTACCAGTGCCCATTAGTGCAGCCTTGCCAGTCGTTATTGCCCATCAGCGCTGCCATGAGGAGAGGAGAGCTGCCACCAGCTGGTTTACACAGAGTGGGGATCTTCCACTGCAGTGTCCACTAAGTCCCGCCTCCTGGATCCACGGCTTCTATGATGGACATCTCAGGTCCTGGCATTGGATCAGTGTGATGACCATCATAGGAGCCAGAGGTGGGACTTCTATGTCACTGGCCTGCACCGGTGTTCTGCCGAGGACAAGTTGGAGTTCTTGGCAGAACAACCCTGGTAGTCAGCCCCATCAACCCCTCACTCCCGATGCTGCTGATAGTGCTGGCTCTGGGCGGCATACCCCCTGCCCTTGGTGCACGTACCCCGGGTTGAGAACCACGGTCTATAGCATGAAAATTCAGCCACAGTGACCCCTCTGGTGGGATGACTATTGCATAACATAACAACCAGAACTTGCAGAATGTTTGCGAAGAAAGTTGATCTGCAGTCATGCAATGCAGACTTGCTGCAATTGTACAAGAAAATTGTGAAGCTTGGCAAGTCTAGCAATAGCTTAGCAAGTCATTTTCAAACTTGCAGCACAATTACTTGCTACCTGGAATGCGATCCGGTGCAGGAAAATGCTTGTGACCTGCATTTAGGGTGTCAGGTATTTTCTTTCATTATTTTAACAGAAGATCAGAGTACAGAGACATGAAACAATGGTAAAAAAATAAAAAAAATAGAACTCCAAAGTACAATGTCATTATCATAATAAAAGTGGTACAGTGGGCGAGCATTATAAGATACAGCTGATAAGAGTATGATCTTGGTTATTGGCCTGCAGGTCACAGGATGCACGCCATTACATAGAACTAACGTGCTTGGTGCTGCAGCCAAAAATAAAAATCAATTTGATCTTTAAAAAAACACTTTCGGCTCCTACGCTATGAGAGGTATAAGAGAGTTTTGCAGCCAGCCTTTACGCTAGATAGAATTTGCTGTGTTCTGATGAGCAAAGGCAGCCTCACGCCCACTTGCCAATCACACTCTCCCTTTGCCAATCAACGCGCCACTGCAAGGGCGCCGGATGATGACGTCAGAGCCGTCAGTGGATGGAGTCACAACACCTCCGTCAGCTGCGCAGCTGAGCCTGCCCAGGAGTGGGCTGAGAGGGGGGATGAAGATGCTGAATGATCGTGTTCTGTGGTCCTGAGCTACCGGGGATTGCAGTGAGGAGGGCTCCGCTGGGCCGCAGCTGTCCTCGGGGAGGAGCAGTCAGTGGGGGGCCTGAACCTGGTAATGACGGTTGTCCTGTCACTTGTTGGCTTCTCATCAATGTGTGATGTGTTTGTGCCCTCCATTACTCCTGGGCACCTTACAGATGTTTGCTGTTTAGTACATAATCCAGTGTACGGGGGCTGATGTCCATGGCAGCCAATCAGCTTTCAGCTTTAGCTTGTTCAGTGAAGCTTTGGAAACGAAAGCTACATGCTGATTGGTTGCCACGCACAGTCTTAGTAACCCCCCCCCCCATCGTATTGCAATGCAAGTCATTGAGATATGCTTGTGTAAGATTGACCACATGTTAGTGCGCTCTTCTGTATAAGAAGGTTATTTGTTTAAAGCGGAGGTCCGCCCACATCGGCAAATATGAAAAGCCAGCAGCTACAAATATTGCAGCTACTGACTTTTAATAATCGGACACTTACCCGTCCTGGAGTCCAGGGATGTCGGCATTGCAGTTGTTTCCATCAGCTGCCAGGTTTTCCCGCCGCCATCGCGGGTAAGGGAACCCAGCAGTGTAGCCTTATAGCTTCAGGCCGGGAACCCTATACTGCGCATGTTCAAGGCCTGCTCCTCTTTCCTACTGGCCCGGCGACAGGGGAAGAAGGAGGAGGGAGCCGAGCTGCTGACGTAATTCGTCGCAGCCTGGTCTCCTGGAAGTGGGGACAGGATATCCGTCAAAGACAGGTATTCGCTCCCCCCCCCCCCCCTGCAGATATTGGGGGAGGAGACAAATGAGTGGAAGTTCCACTTTTGGGTGGACTCTGCTTTAACCTCCTTCAATCCCTTTCTGTAGATGTGCCACTTCCTGCTGGATTGCGCCTACTTCTCTGCATAGTGCTGGGCTCAGCTTGTATTCCCACACACAATAACATGATCTATAACTGCCACATTGATTTGTAAAACTCCTGTTCTAGAGGAACTAATCCCACAACAGTAAAATCAGTCTACATATGCAGTAAAGCATGCTTGTTATACTCGCTGCGGAACCTAAAGGGTTATTCTGCCACATTGTTTAAAAAAGGCTGTTTGATCCCATCTTCTCTGATCCTCTTCTTCTTCCACAGTCCCCAATCTGCTAATAGAACAGAACCATGGGGACAATTCTGCACATGCTCAGTTTGGTGTGTATTGCTAGAGAAGTTTTTTTTTTCTTTTTCTTGGGCGAGTGCATGTGATCAGCACAGGGCCAGTCAGCACTGCCCAGACTGAGGGTCAGGGATCCTGCAGCCTCGTAGGACAGTCAGAGCAGAATGAAAACTCCTCCTACAAGCTTTAACCAGACACTGATAGAAGTCACAAGACTGCTGTAACTGCTGTTGAGAAAAGGCATTTAGCAGTTTATATTTACTAAAATAATTGCGATTCCATGTGCTGGGTATTGTGGGAGACCAGATATAGTGAGTGCAGGGTCCTGGGTTTAGTAACAGTTTCCCAAAACAGTTCCATTCAAAACATGCCATGTGTGATAACTGTCACAGGTGCTTGGGGTCTCAACATTGTCAAGGCAACAAATGGCAGCTTGCTTGTCTGTAAAGGATAGAAGGTTTTAATTCCACTTTAATACAATCGACAGTTCAGAAGTAACTTCTGCTGGATGGAGGAGACCATGCAGGATTTATTTGAATGTTGGCTGCCTGGATAGTGTTAGAGCTGCAGATAACAATGACTTGGTATGTGATTTCTCTGATATTGTCTAGATTTCTCCCATTAACATATAGAATAAAGTATCTGCATGTTAGCTGCATCTATTCTTATGCTGGCCATACACTATAAGAAAAATCGGCGAAGCCAATTTTCGCAAACTAACATTCGGCCATGAGTGCAAACGATGCTGCCATCATGTAATGACCGATTAATTGGTCAGTGGACATAAATACATATACCTAGTGCAGACAGGTCGGACGGGAAATGCATTAACCTTTCAATTTATCATTCGTTCGGCAGAAAATTTTGAAACTTGTCCTTCATTTTTTTCCGCTCAAAAACGTTCAAACGATTATGATTTTTTTTTTTTTTTTTTTTGTGTGCCCATTAACTAGCCAAAAAAAACGAACGAATGGTCTAATGACCGAATTTCAGCCGATTTTTCATATAGTGTATGGCCAGCATTAGAAAAGCCTCTCCTTCCTCAGCATTTCTTAATAAGGCCTGCATACAGAATACATTATTTTATTTATTTTTTTTACATGTCAGTATGCAAAGTGTACTGAGATCATTACCCCCATTATAATGTTTGGGGGTTCTAAGCAATTTTCGAGCAAAAAAACTTTTTACCTTGTAAACAACAAATCTCAGTAATCTCTTAAGTGGCTAAAACCTTGCTTTAAAAAAAAAAAAAAAAAATGTTATACTTGCCTGCTCTGTGCAATTGTTTTGCACAGAGCAGCCCCGATCCTCCTCTTCTTGGGTCCCACGTTGGCTCTCCTCTCTCCTGCCAGGTGCCCCCATTGCAAGCAGTTTGCTGTAGGGGTACCCAAGCAGGTGCGCTCCTGAGCTGCGGCTCTGTGTGTCCATTCTTCAATCCTGCAGTGCCTGCCGCGTTTTTTGGTCGTGCGTTTTGCATTTTGTTTTTTACACTGCATATAGCTGGTTGCTAAGGAGGGGGCCGGCAAAAAAAAAAAAAGTGAACCCCCCCTCCCCTATTGCATGGGGTGCCCCATAAAATCCAGACCCTTATCAGAGCATGCAGGTCAGGAAAGGGAGGGGACGAGTGAGCACCACCCCCCCCCCCAACCAAACCAGGCAGCATGCCCTCAACATGGGGGGGGGGTTCTTTGGGGCAGGGGGGGCTCTGTACCCCCCCACCCCAAAGCACCTTTACACTCCATGTTGAGAGGGAAAAAGGCCTCTTCCCGACAACCCTGCTGCTGTGTAGAGCCTGATGATGGAGTCCCGAGGTCACGGAGAGGTGCGGAGGATCCACTGATGTACATTTTTCTGTGAGCAGTACAGGGCTATACCGAGGGTGGAGATGTACAGGACTTTTCAGCCAGTTGGTAGGAATTAGGTGGGTGAGTGTGGTGGTCAGGTAGATCTATGTACTCTCCACCCTGCGTATACATAGGCAGAACAAAGGGGTAGAGTCAGGGGCGGAAAAATGAGGTTTCGCCTAGGGCAGTGATGACAAACCTTGTCGCCCCAGATGTTTTGGAACTACATTTCCCATGATGCTCATGCACTCTGCAGTATACTAGAGCATAATGGGAAATCTAGTTCCAAAACGTCTGGGGTGCCAAGGTTCGCCATCACTGGCCTAGGGTGTCAAAAATCCTTGCATCGGGCCTGAATAGATATGAAGTAGATGTTTGGCTACTAGAATTTGGCTGCAAAAGTGGAAATACACTTTTTAAAGCTAGGACTGAAAAGAATGATAATCGGAACCACATTGCGTACTTTAGTTCTAACAAACCATTTTTCTTTCATAGACCGTCAAACACTAGACTCAGTGTAAACAAAAGGGACATGTACTTGCTTTAATTAGGCTGTCCATCTTCCCTGCTGGATTACTGCAAAGTGTTATATGCTAGACACACTATTACACGTTTGTTACTTTTACCTTTTATAAAATGTACTTTATTTTTTATTTTTCTATGCACTGGAGACGTGTTGAAATTTGTTTTACCTTTCATGTGGCTATATAGTTTGGGTTCAAGTTTTTGGAAACGTTCTATTTACTTCTACAGGTCAAATGTTATTAGTTCATATAAAATAGAGTGGTTCTGCAAAATACCACATTAAAGTGGTTGTAAACCCTTACAAACCACTTTGACCTACAGGTAAGCCTAGATTAAGGCTTACCTGTAGGTCCAAGCAATATCTCCTAAACCTATACGGTTTAGGAGATATTTGCCTGAAGACAGGCACCGCTGTCTACGGCGCATGCGCCGTAGACAGCGGCGCGCAGGCGCACTGAACGCGGCAGTTCCAAAAATGGAGCTGCCGCATTTGTCGACTCCCGTGCGCATGCGCGGGAGTGACGTCATCGCGGCTTCGCCGAATGACAGCGGCGGAGCTGCGAGACGCCACAAGCAAGATGGATGCGGCGGACTACAGGGGACAGCGCGACTTCGCTGGCTCCTGTGTCAGGTAAGTGACACATAATGGGCTACTAATGCGATGCATAGTAGTCCATTATGCTTTACCTTTGCAGGGAAAAAAAGAGGAAGTAAACTCATCAGGGTTTACTTCCTCTTTAAGGCCGCTAGATGGAGCAGAGGAATTTCCTATGATCTTCAGCTCCATCTAGTGGCCAAAAAGCGGTATTTTTACAGAATCTCTCCATTTGTGAGCAGCTTTCCAATTTGCTTAAAACTAATGAAAACAGGACCAGGTAAGCCAATAAATCATTACTTGTTACAAATCACTAACTTTTTTGATGACAGAAGAAGGTTGTCTTTCAGTGTAACATTTTTTTTTTTTCCCCTCTATTGTAATAAGCTACATCCGGTTACTATTGTTTGATGTATTGGTGAATAATTTCCTGCACAAACTAAATAAAGCAGAAGTTAAAAACCGATAGTGACCAGTGATAAGTAATTATGTGTATATGCTGCGCTAAAAGTGAAATAATAAAAATAAGCACATCAAAAGGAAAGTGCAAATAATATAACATATAAACTCAATATAATAATAAAAATTGCAAAAAAATAAAAGTATCAGTGCTGAATCAAACCATGAATCAAAGTCCATGAATCCGTCTAAACTATTGTAACTTCTAAGGCAATTTGGAGCCACACCCTTTATTCCACTTTGGCCATTCTCTCACCTTAAATGCATGACCCTCATCTCAAAGGTCATATGTAGCTCTTATCCATGAGGGGTAATGGCAGATGAGTTAAATGCTAATATAAACCATCAATCATTGAACTTCCCACTACAGATGTCCCCCCCGCAGGTTTAAGCTCGTCATCAAACCCAGGTTACTGGGATTAATCTTCCTATACTGAATCAAGGAAAACCAAAAACAGACCTAGTACTCGCTGCTTTAAATCTTATTTTAATAAAATATTAACGATAAGTTTACCTTCTGGAGCCTGTTACATCCATATTTAGGATGTAACATGCGCCAGACCTGCCCCCTGATCAACTCGTGACAGTGGGCTGGGGATTCTCTCTCCGTACCCGCTGTTACATTGTGACAACAGCATTGTTGTGCGGGGCTCCGCCCACACAGCCACGTCCTTCATTTACAGTAATCTACAAGTCTTCCACCATGGCAGACGGTTTTGTAGTTTGATTGGGCAGCAAGCATACTGATCAGCATTCTCGTAGTCCATTCATAGTCCCTTCATCTTGCGGACTGACAGCTAGAGGGAGACCGGTCGACAGTCTGAAACTGCATCTGTATTCTACTGAACGTGGGTGCAATACTTTGCATGCTCCTGTTAACTTCTTGTCACCTGTGCTATAGCCGAAAGATGGTTGAAGCCTAGGCCTTAATTGCCGGGAGAGTGTCCATGGATGTCCTCCCGAGCAAGCGCAAGTCTGCGCGACCCCACGACGCGCCCTGTGATCACCAAGTCTATGACGCTCAGCTGATCACAGATCCAAGTAAGGGGTCGATCCCAGCCCCTTACCACGTGATCAGCTGTCAGACATTGATTGCTGATCACGTGATGTAAACATGATGTCAGAGTGAGGGGGACAAAAAGCCGATCACAGGCTTCTGTCAGAGGGACATTGGCCCCTCACTCAGAAAGCTGCGTCTGTGCCCACCAGTGTCACCTGCCAGTACCCACTGTGCCACCCACCAATGCCCACCCATCAATTCCCACCAGTGCTGCCAATCAATGCCCATCAGTGTCTAATAATCAGTGCCACCTACCAGTGCTGCCTCATCAGCTCAGCCTATCAATGCCCATCAGCGCAGCCTCATCAGTGAAGGAGAAAAATTACCCGTTTAGAAAATATAAAACGATTTTGTGTGTATGTGTGTATATATATATATATCTCAGTTTTTTATTTATTAATTTTTCCCAAGTGTTCTTCCAGGACAGCCCTTGAGATGGAGCTCCTCCCATCGACACAGGAAACACATTGCCACAGTTCAAAAGGCGGTCCCTCAGGTCCCTGGTCAGTCATTTGTGTTTCCTCCGTCGGAGGAACATGTTGCCAGGAACCTGGAGGCCCCTCTCAGGGGCTGCCTGAGAACCTGCAAGCCTAAGGGACCGGGTCCTGGTTTATGGCTGCAGTTTGGGTCCATACCTTTTTTCTTTGGCTCGGGTACCGTCCAGCTGAACCGGAGCAGACCCGTTACCCTCCTCCTTCCAGTGCCGAGGTGGCCAGGGGCAGAATGACGCCGGTTTCCCCCAGGAGTGGTGAGTGGAACCTTCCATCTTCCCTCCTCGTTGCAGGGGGTCGGAGACGCCGAGCGTTCACTTCCGGCGGAACCGCGTCATCTCTGTGTGCCGAGACTTCCGGTTCCGGGTCTCTAGGGTACAAGGGGGAGAGGGAGAGCCAGCGCTGTGCCTGTAAAGCCCGACCAGCGTCCAGCAATACCGGACTAGCGGCGGGATCCGGAGCGCCAGAGGGGGACTATGGAGACTATTCCCCAGGACACTCCGGCGGAGACAGGCACCAGCCAATCCCAGGTAGGCTGCCGGGCATGCTATTACTCTGGTGGAGCGGTGGTGTTTGTAGGATGGGTTCTGTAGTGCCCCACGGTGGTGGTTACTCACAGTCTAGGTTGTGTGCAGTTAGTGATGATTCTAAGGAGGGACAGGGGGCTGGCGCTAAAAATCCTTTGTCTTCTTATTTTCAGGTTAAAGAGATACCAAAGGAAGACAAGGCAGGCCGCAAAAAGTGCCCTAATTGTGGGAATAGGTTGTCCTCTGGCTCTAACAAAGCCCTATGCAAGCAATGCATTACAAACCTGCTTAAATCTGAGACAGATTCCCCTTTGGCAAAATTTTTGGGCTCCTTTAAAGAGGAAATGGCGTCGACCTTTAAGTCCCTCCGAGAGTTAATCACTGACGTGGGGTCAGCTGCGGCTGCCTCCACGAGTAAAACAACTGCAGTCTCCTCCTTACCATGCTTTACAACACCCAGCTCAGGGGAGCCCCGTATGTTCAGGGAGCCTAGCCCCACGTTGATTAGCCCCGATTCCTCTGACACTGATTCCGATCAGGAAGAGGATCAAGCAACATCCAAAGCCTCAAAGTATAGATTGTCTCTTGAGGAAGTAGATGAGCTAATGGGGGCTATCTATGACACGTGGAAATTGAGGAGGAAGAAACTCAGTTATCCAGACATGATATGATGTATGAGGCTCTGGGAAAAAAGAAAGCAAGGGTTTTCCCTATACATAAGGTGCTTTCTGACCTTGTCCTTAAGGAGTGGTCTGAACCAGATAAAAAGGTTTTCTTTCCTAAATCCCTTAAGAGAAGGTTCCCTTTTGATGAGAGCCCAGAGGCGGTCTGGAATAAAAATCCTAAACTAGACGCCCCTCTGTCCAAAATCTCAAAACAAGCTGATCTGGCCTTTGAGGATATGGGCCATCTGAAAGATCCCATGGACAGGAGAACAGACATTGTCTTAAAGAGGGCCTGGGATGCCTCTATGGCAGGCTTAAAACCAGCTCTAGCCACTTCTTGTGTAGCTAGAAACCTGGAGTTCTGGTTATCACAACTACAGGAACATTTAAAAGCAGGCACTCCTAGGGGGGAGCTTCTGAAATCCTTCCCTATGCTTTTTAAGGCCACCAGTTTCATCTCTGACGCCTCCACGGACTCCGTAAAATTTACGGCCAAGTCAGCAGCACTTTCAGTGGCAGCTAGGAGGTCAATATGGATGAAAACTTGGGGGGGAGACACGGCGTCTAAAACCCGCCTGTGCAGCGTCCCTTTTACAGGAGACTTAGTCTTCGGGCCTGAATTAGACTCCGCCTTAGAAAGGACGGCGGATAAAAAGAAAACCTTTCCCGCAAAAAAGAAAATTTTTTCGTCCCTTTAAGGAACCCTCTAAATCAGAGAAGAGTTCAACCCCCAAAAAACATTGGTCGGGACATAAAGGGAAAGGAAAAGGGGGCATACTGTTTAGCCGCCCCAATCAGGATCCCAAACCCCAGTGACGTCAGGGTTCCTGTGGGAGGAAGATTAAGCAAATTTCTTCCACAATGGGAAGAGACAACCTCGAACGAGTTTGTCTTAAACATAATAAAAAGGGGTCATGTGCTGGAATTCCACAGCAGCCCTCCTTCCAAATTTTCTGGTGACAAAGCTTCCAAGTCACTCAGAAAAGGCCAGGGCCTTACCTTTACTGATAGGGGAAATGGTGGATCAAGAGGTATTGACACCAGTCCCTATTCAGGAACAAGGAGACGGTTTTTACTCGCACATTTTTGTGGTAAAAAAGCCGTCAGGGAGATTCAGGCTAATTATGAACCTCCGGCCATTGAATCGCTCCATCCGTTACAAGAGATTTCGGATGGAGTCCATTTATTCCATAAAGAATCTCCTGCAGAAAGAGATATTTATGGCGACCCTGGATCTAAGGGATGCTTATCTGCATATTCCAATAAGGGAGGAATGCCAGAAATTCCTTCGGATGGCAGTGCAGATAGACACAAAGGTTTACCACTTTCAGTGCAGAGCACTCCCCTTCGGTCTGTCATCCTCCCCAAGAATCTTTACCAAGGTTCTCGGAGAGGCCTTAGTTCCACTGAGGCTTCAATCAGTCTCAATTATCCCCTATCTAGACGATCTGCTCCTAACAGCCCACTCAGAGAGTCGTCTTTCTCAGGACCTGGAATTGACTCAACTCAACCTGAGTCGATTAGGGTGGATTGTCAGTCAGGAGAAATCCAAGACAACCCCAACACAGGAGATCCTGTATCTGGGTTACTGGATCAAGTCTGTAGATCAGAAAATTATACTGTCGGAAGAAAAGATTTTGTATCTGTGGCAGAGAATATCTTTTCTTCAATGCAGCCCCAAATGTACGGTGAGGGAAGTAATGTCGGTCTTAGGTCTTATGACGGCAGCCATTCCAGCCGTACAATGGGCCAGGTTCCACCAAAGAGACCTTCAGGGTTTTCTGTTAGAACAATTAAAAGGCAGAGATCTGGAGGAGGAGGTATCGATCCCCTCAAGGATAAAACGCTCCCTCTGGTGGTGGAAGGACAGGGAGAACCTAAACAAAGGGGTTCATTGGGTCCTTCCTATCACTTCAACACTAACAACGGATGCGAGCAGTTGGGGCTGGGGAGCCCACCTCGGCTCAAGCTGGATCCAGGACAAGTGGACCCCGGAAGAGAAATGTTTCTCTTCCAATTGGAAAGAGCTAACAGCAATCCTGAGAGCTGTTCTAGCTTTTCACCCCACAATACAGGGTCACCATCTACAGGTCCGTTCAGACAATACGACGGCTGTAGCATACATAAACAAACAAGGAGGTACCAAAAGTCCTCGTTTGATGTTGGTAGCGAGACGCATTTTCCAGTGGGCAGAAGCCAATCTGGAATCTATTTCTGCAGTTCACCTGAAAGGGGAACTGAACAACACGGCGGACTTCTTGAGTCGACAAAAGATTTCGAACCAAGAATGGTCCTTACACCCAGAGGCATTCAATCTCATAACAACTCACTGGGGAAAACCAGAGGTCGACCTTTTTGCGAACAAAAAGAATGCAAAAGTTCCAAATTTTTTCTCGCTAAACCCAGGAGATCAGCCCCTGGCTGTAGATGCCTTGCAAACTCCATGGACTTTCAGTCTGGCGTATGCATTTCCCCCTCTTCATCTCATTCCGAGGGTCCTAGCAAGATTCCTCAAGGAGAAAACCTGTTTGATTCTAGTAGCACCTTTTTGGCCCAGGAGACCATGGTTCACAACGTTGCTACAATTGACAGATTGTCCGCCTCTAAGGCTTCCCTACAGACAGGACCTCCTGTCGCAGGGACCTCTTTACCATCCACAGGTCGCCACACTGAAGCTTTCAGCGTGGTTACTGAAGAGGAAATCTTAAAGAGTAAGGGTCTGACAGATGAGGTAATTGCGACCTTACTACAGAGTCGCAAACCAGTCACGAGGGCTATTTACAAAAAAGTCTGGAAAAAATTTAATAGCTGGCTGAATAGCCGTGACATAAATACGGCTAATATTCTACAGTTTTTACAGGAAGGCGTAAACAAGGGTGTAACCCTAAGTACTATTAAGGTACAGATAGCTGCCTTAAGTGTGTACCTAGATGAACGCTTACAGGAAAATCCTTTTGTCGCTAGATTCTGTAAGGCAGTCGCTAGACGCAAGCCAGTCAGAATCACCAAAGTCCCATCCTGGGATTTAGCAGTTGTACTAAAAGCTTTCTTGGGGTCACCCTTTGAGCCTATCTCAGAGGCCTCCTTAAGGCTTATTACATTTAAGACAGTACTCCTGGTGGCAATCACTTCAGCCCGTAGGGTCAGTGAAATCCAAGCCCTTTCCATCAGGGAACCTTTTCTACAGATCCTAGAAGACAGAGTCATACTAAAGACAGACCCTGGGTTCTTACCAAAGGTAGCATCTAGCTTCCATAGGTCCCAAGATATTGTCCTCCCTTCATTTTGTCAAAAGCCAGCAAATGAGAAAGAGGAACGTTTTCATTTATTGGATGTGAGGAGGTGTATTCTAGAATACCTTAAAGTAACAAATCCATTCAGAATCTCAGACTCCCTTTTTGTCCTTTTTTTCCGGACAGCGTAGGGGACAGAAAGCTTCAAAAGTAACCATAGCTAGATGGATTAGGCTAGCTATAGCAGAGGGGTATAAGGCCTTGAATAGAGATCCTCCTGAGGGTGTTAAAGCTCACTCCACAAGAGCGTTGTCTGCATCCTGGGCAGAAAGAGCTGGTGCCACCCCGGAGCAGGTATGTAAAGCAGCCACATGGTCAAGCTTTTCCACCTTTACAAGGCATTACCGACTGGACTTAATGTCTAGTCAGGATCAGGCCTTTGGGAGGAAAGTCCTCCAGGCCGTGGTCCCCCCCCTAATCTGGTAAGTACTTGGGGATCCTCTCAAGGGCTGTCCTGGAAGAACACTTGGGAAAACTGGAGTTAGTACTTACCAGTAACTCCTTTTCCGGTGGTCTTCCAGGACAGCACGATCCCACCCTTTATTTGATTATAGTGATGTACTAATGTTATTACCTGTTATGGTTTATATGTTTTTCAGTTCCATCCCTCGGTTCTTGGTGAATGACTGACCAGGGACCTGAGGGACCGCCTTTTGAACTGTGGCAATGTGTTTCCTGTGTCGATGGGAGGAGCTCCATCTCAAGGGCTGTCCTGGAAGACCACCGGAAAAGGAGTTACCGGTAAGTACTAACTCCAGTTTTTTACAAAAAATAAACCCAGAGGTGATCAAATACCACCAAAAGAAAGCTCTATTTGTGGGAAAAAAAATGATAAAAATTGAATTTGGGTGCAGTGTTGTATGACCGCACAATTGTCATTCAAAGAGGGACAGCGCTAAAAGCTGAAAATTGGTCTGGGCAGGAGAGGGGTTTAGGTGTCCAGTAAGCAAGTGGTTAAAAAAAATAAAAAATAATAATGCACTTTTTTTTTTTTTTTTTAATAACCTGCAAACAAATGCACTTGCATGCATGGAAATGGAACACTTACACTTACACTTGCATGGAAATGGTGTAAAACCGCATGGCAACAAATCCTGTGAAAACGCACTGCTGCACTGAAACAAACCATGTGCCTTAGGCCTGATTCACAATTTATGAAGGTTGTAATTTGCATATTGCAGGTGCATTTTTGTGTTTTTTTAATGCACGTTTTTGATCCATTGAAGTCTATGGAACCAAAAACCAGGAAAAAAAGTGTCCCTGGCCCTTTCCGTAAATTGCACAGATGTGAACTACATCCATAGGAAACCATGTTAAATGGACTGTAGTGTGTTTCTGCAAAACTGAAAATGCACTAAAAAATGCATAGGTGTGAACCTGGGCTAAATCCGATGAGCTTCACCAACCTGCAGACAGCCTCTTCTCTCTACATTCACTCATGACTCCAACCAAAGCATTTTCTTTTCCCGGAAGACGTCTTTGTGATAAAACATCTTTTCATTTTTAGTGCAGAACATACACAATTGATGTATACTGACATTTATTGGTGGTTTTGGGCAACTACATGTTGTTTACTGATGTGATTTGGTATCTCCCTCTTCTCCCCTCTTATGTAGTGCTAGTTAGTTCATTCCTAGCTAGACTTTCCTAGTTTATGTCCTTGTTCGTTCAGTTTTAGCTCTTCGCAGAAACATGGCTTAAGAAAGTCAATGATGTTGATTTACTAAGCCCAGGTTCACATTGAGGGCTGGTTTGAAATCGTGCAAGTTCAGCAGAACTCGCAAAATTTCAAACCGGCAATGCAGTCTGAATTCGATTTGACAGACCTCTGTACTGCTTCCTAAACCAGATGTCTATACAAATCGCTCCCAAAGATGCTAAAAGTAGTACAGGAACTACTTTTGGCAATTATTGCGGGGCGCTGCAAAGTCCGTGTCGCACCAATTAGGATGGTGCCGTCGCCGGCGATTTGATGTGTCAAAACAGCCCAATGTAAACGTGAGCTAAAATTTTAGTGCAGCTGTGCATGGTAGCCAATCGGCTTTTAATTTCAGCCTGTTCAATTAGGCTTTGACAATAAAATCTGCAGCTGCACCCAATTTTTGCACTCTCCAGTTTTAGTAATTCTACACCATTATCTTCTTACACTTCAAAACACTGGAAGAAAATTTGCTGTACTGTAATTAGCTGAAGTAAAAATTGGTTGATTTCAGCTACCTTTTTCCTGTTGAAGAGTTAAAGTGATTGTAAAGGTTTGTTATTTATGGGAAAAAAAACATATCGTACTTGCCTCCACTGTGCAGCTCGTTTTGCTCAAAGTGGCCCCGATCCTTATCTTCTGGGGTCCCCCGGGGCTATCGCGGCTCCTCCCTGCATCAGATAACCCCCTAGGAGATGCGCTTTCCAGAAGGGGTTACATTGCTGGCACGCTCCAGAGTCCAGCATTCAGCGTTCATAACCACCAAATGTACCCCGTCCTCCGGCGCCCGCGTCATTGGATTTGATTGACAGCAGTGGGAGCCACTGACTGCGCTGCTATCAATCTATCCAATCAAGAGCCGAGGACCCCAGGCAGAGAGACAGCGCATCCCCACCGGGTCAAGTTTCAGGGCTCAGGTAAGTAAAACGGGGGGGCTGGGGGCTGGTCACTGCCAGGTGTTTTTTCACCTTAATGCATAGAATGTATTAAGGTGAAATAACACGAGAGTTTGCAATCCCTTTAAGCTGCATGTTTAATATTGTCAAGTCAGCAGGGTGACCATAATGTTCTGATAGTCTGGGTCTATGGAGCATAATGCATAAAATGCTTAGCCTAAACCCCTGTGTTATAGGAACAAAATTTTAAAGTCGTCTTGTACATGTTTGGATATTGTATATACAATAATATTATATTGTGATAATTGTCTATCTCATGGGTATATTCATTTTAGTTTTTATTTCATACATCTTAATTTATGTTTTACTCTACCTTTTTTTTTTTTTTTTTTTCTTACAAGCAGGTTAATGTGTCCAGTAAAGTTTACAGTACCAGTGGTACTTGTGAAGTTACAGCAACTGTTTTGTTATAAAGATGTCTTAAAGTATAACTAAAGGCAAAACTTTTTTTTCGTTTTCGATAGAATGGAGAGTGATTAGAACTAGTAGTGCACCAAATGGAAATTTTGGTACCGAAAATGCAGGATGCACTTTGCCGAAAATTACAGTTTTTAAGAAATATTTATATTTTTATATATAATTGATATTCAGTCAAATACAATACATCAATTTAAATGAATATTAATTCATTGGCACCTTTTTTTTAGTGCAAGAAAAGCTCAAGAAAAATGCAGTCTCTAACCATCTCTTGTGTCATGTCCACCGTCTCTAACCATGGGTGGCACCCAGCCGCGCGGCCACCGCTACTAAGCATGGGCTATTGTCGGTGCCTGCTCTGCATTTTATTTTTTCTTTCGGCAACATGTTTCGACCGCTGAAATTTTGGTGCATCCCTAATTGGAACCCCTGTCAAATTTTATTTCTGCTATGCTCCCATTAAGGATATTCATCCTCTCTATTTGTCCTGTTTTTACCATTCTCTGTAAAAGAAAATCACAAATTTTGGGTTGTCCCCAGAAAAGTAATAGAGGCGAAATCATCCAATGCGGACACTAGTTCTGGTGAACTGGGGAGCCCCAAGAGGTTCCCTTAATTTGCGGGGATTTCCTCTCATTTTCTGTTTGGCTATGGGACAGGAAGTGAAGAGAAATCTCCCAATGAGACACATGGCTAAAAAACATTACAGGGGTTATGGCACTCCCTTACTCTATCCAAAATGGGGACAAAAACTTTACTACTCTAAAGCAGTATTAAACCCACAAAGCCCAAAAGCTAATTTTTATTCTATTGCAGTTTACCAATTCTTAGGTGTGAGGGATGCATTTGTTTAATTTTTTTTTTTTAGGTTTTCTTTCTTCTGTTAGCATCTGGCGATCCAGCAAGCAATTTTGTTTTTACAGCACAAACTCTCCAGCATAATTTATTAGGGATGCACCGAATGGGTTTTTTGGTGCCGAAACCGATACCGAAAATGAAAAATACACTAGGCCGGATACCGAAAATGACTGTTTTTAAAAAATATTTTTATACAGGAGGTGGTCAGAGACTGGGGACATGGTACAGGAGATGGTGAGAGACTGGGGACATGGTACAGGAGATGGTCAGAGACTGGGGACATGGTACAGGAGATGGTCAGAGACTGGGGACATGGTACAGGAGATGGTCAGAGACTGGGGACATGGTACAGGAGGTGGTCAGAGACTGGGGACATGGTACAGGAGGTGGTCAGAGACTGGGGACATGGTACAGGAGGTGGTCAGAGACTGGGGACATGGTACAGGAGGTGGTCAGAGACTGGGGACATGGTACAGGAGGTGGTCAGAGACTGGGGACATGGTACAGGAGGTGGTCAGAGACTGGGGACATGGTACAGGAGGTGGTCAGAGACTGGGGACATGGTACAGGAGGTGGTCAGAGACTGGGGACATGGTACAGGAGATGGTCAGAGACTGGGGACATGGTACAGGAGGTGGTCAGAGACTGGGGACATGGTACAGGAGATGGTCAGAGACTGGGGACATGGTACAGGAGGTGGTCAGAGACTGGGGACATGGTACAGGAGGTGGTCAGAGACTGGGGACATGGTACAGGAGATGGTCAGAGACTGGGGACATGGTACAGGAGGTGGTCAGAGACTGGGGACATGGTACAGGAGGTGGTCAGAGACTGGGGACATGGTACAGGAGGTGGTCAGAGACTGGGGACATGGTACAGGAGGTGGTCAGAGGCTGGGGGCATGGTACAGGAGGGGGTCAGAGACTGGGGGCATGGTACAGGAGGGGGTCAGAGACTGGGGGCGTGGTACAGGAGGTGGTCAGAGACTGCGGACGTGGTACAGGAGATGGTCAGAGACTGCGGACGTGGTACAGGAGATGGTCAGAGACTGCGGACGTGGTACAGGAGATGGTCAGAGACTGCGGACGTGGTACAGGAGATGGTCAGAGACTGCGGACGTGGTACAGGAGATGGTCAGAGACTGCGGACGTGGTACAGGAGATGGTCAGAGACTGGGGACGTGGTACAGGAGATGGTCAGAGACTGCGGACGTGGTACAGGAGATGGTCAGAGACTGCGGACGTGGTACAGGAGATGGTCAGAGACTGCGGACGTGGTACAGGAGATGGTCAGAGACTGCGGACGTGGTACAGGAGATGGTCAGAGACTGCGGACGTGGTACAGGAGATGGTCAGAGACTGGGGACGTGGTACAGGAGATGGTCAGAAATTGCACACATGACACATTTGATACAATGCAGCCAGCCAGTGTGTCCCCTCATAGCAGCCAGTGTGTCCCCTCATAGCAGCCAGTGTGTCCCCTCATAGCAGCCAGTGTGTCCCCTCATAGCAGCCAGTGTGTCCCCTCATAGCAGCCAGTGTGTCCCCTCATAGCAGCCAGTGTGTCCCCTCATAGCAGCCAGTGTGTCCCCTCATAGCAGCCATCCCCTCATAGCAGCCAGTGTGTCCCCTCATAGCAGCCATCCCCTCATAGCAGCCAGTGTGTCCCCTCATAGCAGCCATCCCCTCATAGCAGCCAGTGTGTCCCCTCATAGCAGCCATCCCCTCATAGCAGCCAGTGTGTCCCGTCATAGCAGCTAACCTGTGAAGAGAAGAGAGAAGAGGAGAGGAGAGTCGCCTTCGTTGCCTGATCACAGCACGGGAACATCACAGCTTTCAGTTCAATAGCTGTGTGTTCCCAGCCCCGCGCTGTCACGTACAGCCCCTCCCCCTTGTCCGGACACTTTGATAGACAGATCATCCGTCCAATCCTACGGGTGATCTGTCTATCAAAGTGCCCGGACAAGGGGGAGGGGCTGTACGTGACGGCGCGCGGCCGGGAACACACAGCTATTGAACTGAAAGCTGTGATGTTCCCGCGCTGTGATCAAACAGGTGGTGGAGACGGCTCTCCTGCACTATAACATAATATAGATTTTCATGATGGGCGCACCAGGAGCGGGGGCGGAGCCCCGCCCCCTACCCTGGCCCCGCCCCATTTTCGGCTCCATTATCGGCCGTTTTTCTCTTTCGGCAAATTGCCAAAAAGGGCATTTTCGGCCGATATGTTTCGGCGGCCGAAATTTCGGTGCATCCCTATAATTTATCAGTTTACATGGATTTGACAAACCATTTAACACTGGCTGGGGTGAATAACATGATCAGCTTTATTTATTCATGCAAAACCTTTTATTCCAAAAGAAAATGACTGTTTGCTGTAGCTCCTTATAAGTGCGAGCTGGATTTTGGCTCCTCGTAATGCACCTCTGCCTATTGAAATTAATGGTCAGCGCCGGCAAAGCGCGTGCTTTTAACCCTTTTTTGGCCGCTAGCGGGGGTTAACAATTCCCCCGATAGCGACCGAAAGGTGCTAAAAATGGTGGCGCTTTACCACCGATGCCCCCAACACCCCAGTGTGAAAGTGCCCTTCAAATCTAAATTTGCTAATACATTTAACACACTCCTCCTCCCAGACTGACAATACTGCTGTCTGTTGTGCCTCATGTTCTCATTCCTCCATAGTTGTGTCTCACTAATACAGGAGGTGTGTTATTGGTCAGATCACCAGGTGAAAAGGGAGAGAAAAAAGCCAAAGAAAAGGAGAGTGATGCAGCCACCACATCTAATAATTGGTATGCTGCAATATAATAAATTTTTGGTTTTGAGTTTGTAACCAATTTAAGGGTTTCTGTAGATGCAACATGCTTTCAGGTGCATTTATAATACTTCTACAAAGATTTGTCTGGCCTTCTATTAGTGCTAGTTTACGTTTGCTTCAAAACAAGGCATCGGACATGCTTTGTTAAAGCTCTCTGAATGCAGGTCAAAGCTCCTGTCACTAAATAAAATAGTTGGCTAATGCCACGTACACACGAGCAGACTTTTCGACAGACTAGGTCCGACGGTCTTCCCGACGGACTTTCGGCGGAGTTCCAACGGACTTTCCGAATGAACGGACTTGACCACACACAAGCACACCAAAGTCTGACGGATTCGAACGTGGTGACGTACAACCGGACTCGAATAAGGAAGTTCATAGCCAGTAGCCAATAGCTGCCCTAGCATTGTTTTTTGTCCATTGGACTAGCATACAGACAAACTGATTTTTGAACTGGACTCGAGTACGTCGGAAACATTTTAAACATGTTCTAAATCTGAAGTCTGCCTGTCTGATTTATTTTTTATTTTTTTTTCGACAGCAAAGGTCCAATGAAGCCCACACACTATCGAATTGTCCGCTGGATTTGTTCCGTCGGACCTTTGCTAACGAAAAGTCCGGCCGTGTGTACAATGCATTACAGTCCTGTTTACACCTTGCTTTTGTTTGGTGCTTTGAGGCTTCGGTGGGGCTTCAGTGAGGCTTCAAGCAAGCTTTGCCGTAGACTTCTATGGAGGCTTTGAAGACAGTTTGAAGACCCACTAAAGCGACATGGGGTATCGTTTTTGAAGCAAAATCAAGGTGTATACAGGACTGTAAGCTGTTGTATTTAGTGGCAAGAGCTTTGACTAGCATTCAGAGAGCTTTAACAAAGCCTGTCCGAAGCTTTGTTTTGAAGCAAGTGTAAACTAGCCGTTAATGTGTGTTGAAGCTGAAGCAAATGTAACTGAGCCCTTAAAGTTATTTAAAAAACACAGACTTTACAATGACAAACATGTCATACTTGCCTGCCCTGTGCAGTTGCTTTTGCACAGAGTGGCCTCTTCTTGGGTCCATCTGCTTTGCTTCTGGCCCCTCCATCCTGTTGAGGGCCCCCACAGCAAGCAGCTTGCTATGGGTCCACCTGAGCCGAGTCACAGCTTCCTCTGTCCATTCATACATTCTATGCATTAAGGTGAAAAACCTTTTGTGCTGCAGCACCCCCCAGACCCCCCCCCCCTTTTTCTTCAGCGTGATCCGTCCAGCAACGGGGACGAGCACAGCAGCTCCATACGCTGTCTCGGGCCCTCATTGGATAGATTGAAGGCAGCGGGTGCCCTTGACTCCCGCTGCTGTCAATCAAATCTGGGGGCGAGACAGAGTCCTGCTGTCTGTGTCAATGGATGCAGAAGCAGGACTCGGGAGCGTGCCTGCACGAGTGCCCCCATGGAAAGTGAAAGATCAGGGCCGCTCTGTGCGAAACCCTTGCAATTAGGAGGTAAATAAAAAAAAAAAAAAGTTATAACAAAGCTTTATGCTCTAATTATGTGTTATAGTTTGCCCTAACTGTTGCCATTTTTGATGGATGGCTTGGTTTGCTTGTAAGTGTGTAGAGGCCTATAATAAAGACAATAATTACAAGCACTGACTGTATACAGTTATTAGAACAGTTTTTCCTTCTTAACTCTGCTTCCTTGCTTGTTCCTCTTGGGTTGTACAGCTGTCTTCAGGGAGGTATAGGTATTTGCACAAAGTAAGGTATAGAAAGGGATATCTTTACTGGATTCAAGATTTAAAAAGGTGTACAGAGTTAGAGGAACCCCCCCCCCCCCCTACAATTCTTTGATGGGTTATCCACACAAAGCATAGTCATTCACCCAGTGAATCCAGGGGTGTTCTTTTGTGATCGGGTGCTGCTTGCCTGGTCTTGTGTCGGACTAGGACTTCCTAGAACCCTGAAGAGACAACTGGCTTCCTGATGAAGCGCTGCGGCGCATGCACTGTGAAGTACCCCAGATTCTCCTAGGATTTATGGCGTAAAGATTTACCGAGGCTACAGGCAGCTGAATATGTCCTTATCACCCTTTGTTGTAGGTAAGAATGATGCACTTATGGCAAAAATCCTGATTTATGGAAAAGGTGGTTAGGAGTGGAATGGCACACTGTAGGTGGGGAGGATGAAGGTCCAATTAAAATAGCCACAGATGAAACATGGCATACAAGCATACACAGGCAATTAACCCAAACAATCTATTTATCCTAGTTTAAAGATGTAACCATTAAAAATCCATAATACAATTCTCCTACTAAAAGGTAAAAGGTTTTTCGTCATCTGAAATCTCAGTCAATAGATGTGGTCTGTCTGCAGGAAACCAGGTTCTCCCAATCCTCATCACCCAATTATTTGTCCTCCCATTATCCAGTGTTTTTCACGGCTTCCGCCTCTGGAAAACAGAGAGGGGTGCTGATGGCCTTTCGGCGTAATTTGCACTTTAATTGTTCTATGGAGATAGCGGACCCCACGGGCAGATATTTAATCTTGCAAGGCACCATGTGGGATCAGGAGGTCACATTGGTTGGATATTACGCCCCTAACTCATTCCAGCTGAGGTTCTTCCTGCTTCAAGTAGAAGCCAGGCATCAAAAAGGCCTGCAGATCATGATTGGGGGACTCCAACTTAGTCTTTAATTCTACCATGAACAGGCGTAGCTTCAGGGAAGTGCCTCCATCCCATGATGCCTCTCAAGAACGAGCGCTATGTGATCTTTTCCTTTCATATGGCTTGGTGTATGTGTGGCGCGAACAACACCCGGGATCTCGGGAATTCACTTTTTTTTATTTATTTTTTTTTTCTAATCCACACCAGAGTTTCTGTAGAATTGATCATGTTTTTCTGCATCTCTCCTCTTTGACGTTGGCCCGTAGGATTGTTATCTCTACCTCCCCGTGGTTTGATCATGACCCCCTGATCCTGGGGATTGCCTTGGCAGGAGTATCCCGCTCGGCCTATCTCTGGCGTATTAATGAATCCCTTTTGACTACGCTGGACACTTTTACTCAAGTGCAAACGCATATCCAAACCTATTTTGCAGAGAATGTGGGCTTGGTTGGATCCCCGGTCGCGTTGTGGGAAGCCCACAAGGCAACGGTCAGGGGACACTTGATCGCCTCCCGCACGAAGCGAGCTAGAGAGCAGCAGACACGGGAGTTGACCTCTCTGCTGGAGGCCGCAGACGAGACTTGGAAGGCGCGCTCATCGGCAGCTAACAGAAAGGCACGCAATGACTTGGCCACTGAGTTGGACCTGCTAGCATCCGCCCAGGCTAAGAAGGCCCTGTGCTGGACCAAGTATAAATTCTATAGTAGCTCAAACAAGCCTGGTCCTATGCTGGCCAGTAAGCTTAACTCTGTGGGGCGTCCGAACAGGCCTGTTCGTTTGCAGGTAAGGGGAGGGGGATTCGCGTCGAACCCATCCAAGGTAGTGGCCGGCTTTGCCTCATTTCTGTCATCTTTATATAGCAGACCAGCTGCTTTTGACAGGGACAAGACCGAGAGATTCTTTCAGACGTTTAGCATCCCCACCTTGTCTTCGGAAGCCCGAGACTCTTTGAATGCTCCTATATCCGAGCTGGAAGTTGCCCAGGCCCTTAAGTCTCTTAAACCGTCCAAGGCACCAGGCCCGGACGGCTTCACTGGGCTCTATTACAAGACTTTTGCACCCTTGCTCATGCTCCACCTGACCTCCTACTTCAACTCTTGGCGGAATGGATCACGGCCCTCGCCCGACTCGCTCAGGGCTCGCATCTCCATGCTCCCCAAATCGGCTGAGGAAGCCACGTATCCTCAGTCTTTTCACCCCATCTCCCTGCTGAATGTTGATCTGAAGGTCTTAGGAAATGTTCTGAGTACGCGAGTCAATAGATACCTTCAGGCCCTCATTCACAGGGACCAAGTGGGCTTTGTGCCCGGTCGCCAGGCAGGGGATAATGTCCGCAAGGTTATCCATATCCTCCCACAACGTAAAATCCCGGGGTTTCTGCTTTCATTGGATATCTATAAAGCATTTGACTCACTTTCTTGGGATTATCTCCAATTTGTTCTGTCTAGATGGAGATTCGGGGTAAACTTTTTTTTGAACAGGATCCAAGCCCTTTATTCTGCACCGTCTGCGTCGGTAAAATATGCGGGCTTTCTCGCAGACCCTTTCCCTATACTTCGGGGCACCAGACAGGGATGCTCCCTGTCCCTAGCACTATTTATTTTGGCACTAGAACCACTGGCGGCGGTGATCAGGGCCAATGGTGGCATCTCGGGAGTTCCGTACGCTGGTACCCAATATAAAGTGAATTTTTTTGCGGGCGATGCCCTTCTGACTTTGTCGCACCCACTTATCTCCCTGTTCAACCTTCAGCTGGTACTGGACCGGTTCTCGGCATTCTCCGGCCTCCTCATCAACCCCTCTAAGACCACAGCGCTGAACGTCAACCTCCCCTTGGAATTAGTGCAGCGCCTCCAGGACCATTTTCCCTACCGTTGGGCGTCCCACTCAATTGATTATCTAGGTATTAAATTGACACCCACCTTTGTTTTCGGCCAATTATTATCCCCTACTGCGCACGGTGTCCACTCTTATGCAGAGTTGGCAATTCCCTACCCTCTCGTAGGTCGGCAGTATCTCGGCAGCAAAGATGACGATCCTGCCCAAGGTTCTTTATTTTTTTCTGCCGGTCCGTGTGCCTGCCTTTTTTCTTCAACTCTTGCAGAATAAGATCCTCAAGTTCATTTGGGCGCATAAACATCCTAGGATATCCAGAGCGACCCTTTTTCCCATAGACTCCGGGGAGGCATGGGGGTTCCCAACATCTCTAAATACTATATAGCGGCACAGATCTCCCCACTGACTATGCTCCATGCAACCTCAGATGTTCCCTTGTGGGTGCTCCTGGAGGAGCCTAATTGTGACCCTTGTTCACTACAAGCACTGCTTTGGCTTCCTTGGACTTTACGCCCTTCTTCCTTGAGCCCCTTGCTGCTTCATGGTCTGCAAATTTGGGATTCCGTTCGCTTCTCTGGCAACCTGTCTTCCTTCCTACCTCTGCTCCCCATTACTCATAACCCTCTTTTGCCCCCAGGTCTCAGGCATTTTCTTGGTGGCCCTTGCATGGCTACCCGCGAGTCCAAAACTTTCTCTTCCCTTCCTGGGAGGCAATTAGGGAGAGGCATGAGGCACCGGTTAGTGAGCACTATCGCTTTATTCAGCTGAGGCACTGGTTTCGGGGCTTTGCGCCACACGTCCACCTACCCATTCCAAAAAAACTTTTTTGAGCATGTATGCCTACATGCCCCGAGGTCCCCAGGCCTTATCTCGGCCATTTATGCATCCTTGAACGGACGCTCGCCATCAGCACTCCTCCCATATATGACCCAGTAGGAAAGGGACCTTCAGGCCCAATCGATATGGAGTACTGGAGTAAAGCTTGGAGAATGGTAGCCAAATGCTTGTTTAATACAAATACTTTGGAGGCTGCGTACAAAGTACTATTCCGGTAGTACTGGGTTCTGACTCGCACTGCTCAGGCCTTCCCGGGAAGTGCTGACAGATGCTTTCGCAATTGTGGA